>NW_026442151.1:600000-1200000 GCF_026898425.1 Galleria mellonella | reverse complement strand
CCAAACTAAAGGATTAGAATTAATTTTTTACACATAGGTAAATCAAATTCACGTTATATTGTCACGGTATACAGATAATAATAGCAATCATAGAATTATGTAATATACTATCATCAAGTATTATATATAATCAGGTATTAAATTCTTTTCTGCCTGTTAAATCTATATAAACGAAACTGAAGACGCTAGGAAGAAAATTAAAATAATTTCCTTATTGTGTCCCACGGCTTTGCCTGCGTCATTTAGAATAAACTATATTATAGCTAGTAAGATCAGGTAGAGTCCGTGAAACACGTAATGCACACGAACTAAGATTTACTCTATGTTTCAATAGAAGCTAATGTAGTTACGCAGAAAACAAACATCTCTTGTAAAATGTCCATAAGCGATGGTTGTTTTCAAAGTTATAAGTGATAAACCTACAAACGAACATCATTTATTTTTTAAATATTTATATAGATATATAATAATGTGTCATACCATAACGTACTCAGGCATTTCGCAAAGCAGTATAAATTTTACTTCAAACAATAATTTTTGCTCAATTAACAAAAATTTCCCTATCTAGGTAAATTGGCATTCCAATAATTTATTATAAAATATAATTAAGTAGATATATTACATTTTATTATAATGGACAAAAATAATATGATTACACAGCTAGATAAACAGCCTCATATTATGTCCACTATCGATTTAAAAAAAAAATTACTTGTATGTCTACAAATATACCCCCATTTACTTGAATCCACAATGTGATTATATATGTGTCTTATTCTAGAAATATAAGTTTATAAAATTATCTAATTAAAGTAAAATATTCTTAATGAAATCAATTCCTTGATAAGTCTTAAGATATGTCTGTAATAAGACACCTACAAAGAACTGTGTCCTGCAGCCTGATAGTTCCTTTTGCATTGTTCATAGTAAAATATATCTTAAGAACCTAATATGCGAAAGATACCTCACCTCATACTCCTCCTTGCCGCCATTCAGGAGGGCAATAATCTGCACGTCCTTCAAATCGACTTGAACGTTCAAGTCTCCCGTTTGACTCTGATCATAGGTGGTTTTACAGACTGCGAATTCACATAATAGACAACTTATGAAAACAATTTTTGAGTGCATTTTTAGAAACTGGTTAGCAATATAGAACCGGGATAATGGTCCCGTGAGCAATACGACTTCGAACGTACTGAGCTCGCGGCACCGGCTGCCCTGCGCGTGGATTGCCATCAAGTTATTTACAACAACTTAACAGTTATTTCAAGTAACCGCGGGAAGGTCGATAGCCTCAACTAGTGCACTGCGTCCTCAGATTACGTAAGGATCGCGGACAATTTGCCTGATCAACCGTTAAACTAAGTTGCGCTGGTTACGATTGATCGACACATGTCAAACTAGTGGAGCAGGTATCTATTAAATAGATTTAATATGATAATTACATAATCATTCTGTTATTTTTTAAAAATATTTGTATATATAGAGATAGTATACGAGTATCTGCTGCATTATCGTCATCGACATTATAGTCTCCAATGACCATTGAAGCTGAGAAAACATTTTCTGATATCACCATCTTTAAAATATAAGATAGGTTTTTTATACTACCGGAGAGCTAAAAAAGATGACGCCAACCACCAAATTGAAAGTCGTAACAGCCGGCTGTAGATATAAACAATATCATGGACATAACAGAATGGATACACTGTGTCGCCCATTATAGCACTCATCCTTGCATTTGCCGCGTGGCGATCCCTGAAGTAGCAAAGTCATAAGAACTAACATTGTCTGTCATTTGTATCAAAGATTACACTACTCCTCATCAACAACCCATTTGTACGATGAAAGAATATTATTACTACAAAGCAAAAATCAGTACATAAGAAGATGTTGTAGTTTCCCATAATTTACAATTTAAATCTATTTGTAACAAACTATCTACTTAAATTGAGACCAAATTAATATGAGACCAACACGAGAAAACACATAAACACTATCGATTGGAAGAATTGTCAAAATCATGTCAGAATTAAATTGTGTTCCACAAAAAGAATCGAATTCAATTGCGATAAAACTAGGTATTTTTATTTAAAACTAAACAACTAAGCCGATTTTTATAAAGCTTCAATGCAACCAATCTGTAAGTATATTCTTTCAAATATAAAAAATAATTTTTCTAATTGATTTACAACTGACGGAGTTGTGAGGTAACAAACATAAAAAAAATGTGAACCTCCTTTGTGAAATCGGTTGATAATAAAATTGAACCAATATATTATTAACATAAAATTATGAGGGGAGAAAGGGATTACTAATAATGGGGTCTAATTTCCTCATTACCAGCAATTCACCTTATCAGGTCGATCTCCACGCGGTCCCCCCTGGAAATTATCGTGGTTAATTCTAGTGGAATTCCTTACGATAGGCTAACGAACTTGCTTTTATCCTCACCTATCACCCCTCATTGGTACCCCACCAGCGGATACCGATAGCGCAGTCAGGGTTACCATTTCATTATCACCCATTAAAAAAAATTATATTGTATTACAATAATACATTACACCAGCTTTTTGCCCACTGCTTCCTACACCACTAATTCCTAGGATTTCAGAAATAAGAAACCCAATGAAATCGACCATTTTTAAATGGCGTATCAAGAAAACACATACAGGAACACAATTGTAAAAACCGCATCCAATTTGGTGCAGTACCTATTTTTTGCGAGATGCTAAAACAAACATACAGACAGACAAAATAAAACAAAAATATTACTTTGGTTTTTATTGCTCTTAATAAAACCCGTCTTCGTCTAGTTACAATTTTATTATACTAGTAAAATATAATAATAAGTGCCACACAATCATATCAATCGCCTGATCCTCAAGCTACAATATCTTGTAAGTATAATTCAGGACACCCAAACCTGGCTTTGGTTTGGGTGTCCTGAATTATGCTCTATTCATAAAAGTTTATTTCCTAAATTGGTCCGACTGGGAAAGAAATCCGGAATCTCATTTACGCATAGCGATATCGCCAAATATAAAAGATAACTTTAGAGGCATCCCTAAAATTTTTAATAATTTATTTGATGTTTTGTTGTTTTGTTTCATTTGCTTATTTTTTTTTTTAGCGAAGTAAAAACCTTAAAAATTTGATGTAAAAAAAATTTGTTAAGTAAAATAACAAAAATGTCACTATTTTTTAGTTAAAAACAAAACAAAGTGTACTGAGACTACTAAAAGAGAAGTAAAACTCGAAACTTGAATATATAAGGGAGATGATAATTAATGATTAAATATGGTATAGGTTTTTATTTTATAACACAGAGGGCAAACGAGCATGCGAAATGTTGGCAAGGTATCATTAAGGTATAGCAGGTGAGGATAAAGTCAGATTAGATATCCCATTTTAAAGAATTTCCCAGTAATTAGGTACAACGGTAGTTAGTAAAAGGAACTAACGGCCCCAATACTAACAATATACCGATTATCCTGTGGGAATTAGCAGTCCTGTCGACTTTAAAATCTTTTTAACGAAAATAAATTGAATTAGTTATGTACTATGGAGACCAGACAGACATACATATATCCAAACAGAAATTTAAGGGGCAAAAAAAGCACGGCTGTCCTAAAATAATATAGAAGCAACCCATTGAAAAAGATGTTACATCAACCGGTCTAAGCTAGAGAGAACTAAATCTTACTGTATAGGACCGCCGAAATCGTTTTTACAAGTGATGAGGGATAAAAGTATATATTGTCATCATCATCATGATTACTATCAGCATATCATTAGCATATTATTAACATTATATCAGTGTTTACCTGCGATTTCGTTTGTGTAACCGTAATATTGATTGACTGGAATAAAAAGTAATATGTCCCATTCATAGTCATATTTAAATTCACGGCCCGTCTGTCCGTTCGTCTGTCATACCGCTGTATTTCAGTAACTACTAATGCTATCGATTTAAAATAGTTTTACATATCATTAGCCTACACATGTTGCAATAGGAATAATTGCAAACTATTTTTAAGGGATCCAAAAGGGTACTCAAAATTTCAAACTTGTGATACTAGTCCAAGTAGGATGTTATATCATTATATCAGATTTTAACTGTCCACTGCTGAACATAAGCCTTCCCCTTGGGAGGTTTTGCCAGTAGTTGCTACGCTTGGCAGGCGGATGGGCAACCACAGTTAGGCCTTGGAGATATTTTAAGAGGGACGCTGCTCTCCATCCCTCGCCCTCCCTTAGTCGCCTGTTACGACACCCAAGTGAAAGGAAGGGGTGGCCTATTGTGTATCGGACCAATTGGCAATTATTTATTTATTTGCACACATTAAAATATGTTTACAGGGTGGACTTAATGCCTAATGGCATTCTCTACCAGTCAACCGTTACGCTAAACAGAAAGAGTAAATAGCGGTGCATAGATTTAATAAAAAATTGTACCTAAATTAAATAAATATTTTGAAAGATAACAACAATTTATGATAAATAAACATACAAACATATAGAATAATATGCATACATAAATCAATACATACAATACATATATAAATAACTATACATAGTACAATTTAAGTTAATAAATATATAAATCATAACTAATTATATAATTGTACAGATTGAAGCTTTTCATTGATGTGATAAATTGAAGTAATGTTCACTTTTTGATATCAATAGGCAGTGCATTCCAAAGGTAAGATTGTAAAAGATTGAGAGAAGTTTGATCGATGGGTGGGGGTATACAATAATAAATTAGAAGAGGAGCGAAGATCTCGAGAGTGGGTTGCACTTAAGAATTGGAATCTTTCTTTGAAATATTGAGGAGATTGTAGGTCATAAAGCATTAAAAAACGATGACAGAGAACTCTGACATTTCTGCGCAAGCGAATCGGAAGCCATTACAGTTCAAAGCGGTAAGGCTAAACAGGGTCATACTTACGAAAACCGTAAATGAACCATATACAGTTATTAAGCAAACAATCCATTTTATTTAGGAATTCCTGGTGGAGGTTCCCATAACAAACATCGCCATAATCGATGATGGGTAAAACCGAAGCCTGCACCAGAAGACACTTGGTGCTGATAGGCAGAAAATTTTTAAATTTATACAAAGAACGTAAGGTAACTTATTATATGTATATAATAGAGCTTAATTTATACATTTTTAAAAACTAATTTACATTTATTTTTAAGATTCATAGTTTTTACTATGATCCCCCTCCCTCTTGTTTCCGCAGTTTCTGAAGGGAAAATACTGAAATCATTACAATTTATAAAGGTATATGTAAATATTACAGGAAAAATAAATGTTATGGAAGTGGCATCGTTTTTGAAAAATTATAATTAAATCTCAAAAATAAAGTTATGCGATCCAGATTTTAAACACAATTATGTACTAATTACTACTACTAGTAATTATTATTATTGTCTATTTCTTATGACAAAAAAAAACTAATGTTTATTATTATACTTATTTTATTTTAAACAAATTTGATTATTTTATCTTATATACTTATTTTATTTTAGATTATTTTATCTTATATTTGCATATTTATGTACGGAACCCTCACCATGTGAGTTTAGCTCACACCTGATGGGTTTTTTATTTTTAATTTGAATTAGCCCATAAATATAAAATCAGATTAACTGGATTAGGTATTATTTTGCCGGAAGAAAAAGGTTTGTAATTAATAGGGTCTAACTGCATGCAGCTGGGGGGAAGGGATTGTTAGGTATGCAGACTATCAGTCCTACTGCTAGATACATACCCTGTGAGGTCGACCTTCACGTGGTTTTCCCTGGAAACCATCGTTCTGAATTGCTGATGTTGGGAACAGGTTATTGAAGTAAAAACAACAGGACTATATTTATAATGAATGTATTTTATTAAGACTTACAGAGACGCATCCGGCATGATCGGCGCTTGCGAAAGGAGGGGCGAGAGAGATATATATATCTATTACTTTTACTCATTCACGTTTCATTACGCACAACAATTCCAAGTATATTCATCACGATGGGCTAACTGACCTGCCTTTTCATTCTTTCTTAACATCCTTAACTAGTACTCCGCCAGCGTACACCGTTAGCGCAGGTAGGGCTACCAATCCATTATCATCTATTAAATCATCCTCCACACATTTATTTTTTTATTCAAAGACGTTGGGGCAACTAAACTATTTTTTTTTTTTCTCAAACATGCTTAGAAATGTGAGCATTATTTTGACAATCTAGAAATAAATCAAAATTGCCCTACTGGCCAAATACATGCGGACAGCGGCCGGCAAAAGTTATATGAAAATCCACATCTATCGTGTTTTGCGGCCAGATAAATTACTATGTAAACTCAAATTTGTCCTGTAATTTAAAAATGGAATGACCTTTTACTTCGTAACATGACTACCAAGGAGGTAACTAATAAAAGGTTTTATTTAAATTTCGAACTGGCTTGTTAATAGAAAGCTGTTTATTGAAAAAAAAACAAAGGAACATTATGGCGTGTGAAAAATGTTTATTGTTCGTTATTCGTCATTGAATTTTAAAAGTAAAATTGTGTTTTTGATTTCCGCGCATTGTTTGAGAAAAGTACTATAACAAACCTTGGCTACAACTAAGCATTGATGGACTCACGTATATGTGCCTCGGCTACGCTTCGGCCCACATTTACACGTTCGTCCATCAATGCCTCAGTTTCTGGCCGCTGCATTAATATACTATAACTGGTACCCCGTCTGTAAATATTCCATTTTTATTTATTAAAAAAGAATTTTATTCCTAAGAACCCAGAGCAATAAAAGCCATTACTAAAAAACTGCTCGCTGTCAACTATTCTGTCACTGTCATTATCATCACGAATGTGATCCGAAACAATTTGCGAAATTTTGTTTTTGTCATCTGTCGTCTTCTTTTCGTACATTATTTTTGTTTACATTTATGATCGTAAAGCCCACCTATGAGGAATTTACATAGCTTATTTTCGAAGTTATCAATAGCTTTATTACATACATATAACAGCCTAATTACGAAGAAATGATTAAGTTTTGGAAAAGCGCAGGTATGATGATATAGAAACTTGGATCGTCTATTATTTTTTCATGTTGTCGTCATAACACAATCGCTAATGTTATACATAATCACATAAATATTTTTACAGCGAAAGGCAAATCTGGTTGTCCTGTGCGACCTCCAGAGCCCAGTACCAGCTCTATGACTAATACTAATCTCGGACCATCTTTAGACACGCAATTAAAAGACGAAAACCAAGGTACGACAATTTGTATCATAGAATATTTAATTATTAATTGATTTTTAAAAAGAGAATTGACAATATATTTTACCAATTATTTTCAGATCAATCACATATATTTATTAAGAAATCAAAGTTATCCTTAAATTTACATGACATACTCATTGAAAAAAGATCTATAAAACATTTTATACTGTTTATGGAAACAATTGGTAAGAATTTATTAATAAAATGTTGGTTGGAACTAGATAATTTTAAAACAATGGTATCAAACACTTATACAAATCACTCTATAGAAACAGAAAACCATACAAAAATCAGTAGAGCTAAGAGTTTCGATTTTCAATGTAAGTGTAAATTACAAAAGGAAAAAGAATTTATGACACAAAAATATAAGGAAAAAAATGAAAATTATATGTGTTCTAGTGATTCAAGAAGAAAGAGTGACTATTCAACGAGTTCTTGTTTAAATTTAGCTGAATATGAAAACTCAGTAAATTGTGAAGTGTGTGAAAAAAATAAAAAAATATCAGATTTGACAGAAGTAGCAATAGAATTATTCAAAAAATATGTGGCACTAGAAGCGCCATATCACTTAGACTTACCTGATAGCTTAAGAAAATCTGTTATTTCAAATATATGTGATCCTGAAGGCAGAATAAAAGAAGATTGCTTTAAACCAATACAGGAAGTGATATTCAATCAAATTGACAATAATTATTTTAATGATTTTTTAAACAGCCCTTACTATATAAAAGCTCAGATTGATATACTTACAAGTGGCTCTCTCGACCTTATAGATATTTTATATAATGACACAATATTATTCTATTTTACTGAATATTTGGAGCAAGAATCTTGTACGATCTTATTAGAATTTTTGATGGCTGTTACACATTTCAGAGATAATTTAATGAATGGTAACAGTTTAAATCCTGATCAAGCACAAACTGATGCTATTGTTTTGTATGACAAATATTTCTCACTGCAGGCCATTAGTCCTGTAGGATTTCCTACAGATATTAGATTGCAAATCGAAAGCAATATTTGTAGAGAAGGGGGACCTTTGCATACATGTTTTGATATATCTTATCAAATAGTGTTCAATACACTCAGAAAATATGTGAAAACATTTTTCGAGTCTGAATTGTATTATAAATATTTGTCAGAGATGGTTCATTCAGTGGACCAAACATGGTCATCAAATCACAAATCTCAATCGGATTGTAGCAGTGAAATTAGTATTAGTACTCAAAATACTTTGCTCGCTATGGGAGACCCAGTTTTTCGAAAAAAGAAACGCAATCTTTCTGTACCTGACATGACAATAGATTCTAATCAACTCTATAATGCAGATGCTTTGTGGCAAAGAAAAAGGCATGATGGATTAAGTCTTGGAAGAGTTAATAGTTTAGGTAGATTTGAGTCTAAGTTTGAGCCTGATCCTGACAAGAAGGACAAATCAGTTTTAAAAAAAATGGTGAGTCGATTCGTACCAGTGGCTACCTCTAAAGTTGAAGAAGAAATGGCATGGCAAATTGCCCACATGATTGTTAAAGATGTTACAGACTTGACTATGGCCCCACCGGAAAATGAGCATGATGCAAGTATAATTATGTGATAGCAATAGCTACTATCTAGCTATTTAAATGTTAATTTGTTAAGTAAGCAAATTGTATAAATACTTATAAAATAAAATTATCTTTCTCATTATAAATCTTATTGTCTGATACATCTATGTAGATACCTTTCTTATCATAACAATTATACAAGCATCAAAATCGATTGTCAAGATTAATGGATACAGGATAAGCTGAAACTTAACAATTATGCCAAAAGAGCATATTCCTTTATAAAAGGCCAGCAGCACACCTGCAATGCCTTTGGTGTTGTGGGTGATCATGGGCGGCGGTAGTCACTTACCATCAGGTGAGCCGCATGCTTGTTTGCAAAAAAATTATAAATGCTGAACTGAATGGATTTTTAGAGATTCTTTTTGTAATTAATACTACATATTTTATGATATTTAAAGCTTTCGTTTTAGTTAATGAAGCAAACTCTAGTTATTAACACGAGATTTCATTTTCTAGATTCAAATATTTTTAATGTTAGGTCTCCTATAGTCATTTATCATGATGGAAGTCGCTTTTTTGAGGATCAAAATACAGATATAATGCTACGTTAAAAGGATATTTTTAATTAATCCAAAATAATATTAATATAGACAAAAGGTTTTTGTTAGATTTTTTGATACATCTGCATAAAATAAATAATAATGTTGTATAAAAAAAAAAAAAGAATGGCGTACAAGTGCTAGTCCACATGATGGAAAATGGCAACAGTCTCCGATAGACATGAACAATAATATGGTATAGTTCTTAGGTTGATACTGTATACAATGACAAAAATTAGAATAAGTATTTAAAAATGTATATTTCATATAAATTAAAAACATCAATAAGTAACAATTCAATTTTTCACTAATACAAACTTATTAAATACTGTGTATTACTTATCACATTTTATTGTACTAAAATTGTTGCATAATTAAAAACATGAGAATTATCAAATAGTAGCATAATTATTTATAGCAGGTGGTGTGAGCGCCAATTGTAGATGAGAAGGCTCCGAGCCCAGCAATGGCGATTGTTCATCATAAAAGTCACATTCTTTTGGTGTTACTTGAAAAACAGAACTAATACCTCTTGTATTCTTATTCCATTTCCGATAAACAAGGGCATTAAATAGAGCTTGCATCGGATTTAAAAATGCCTGTAAAAATAATTTACTATCAAAAGGACATGGCACAACCATTTTTTTTTTTATTTATTTATTGCATTTATCTCGATAAGTTGTATGGTATTTTAAGTCTCCAAAACTATCAGCTAGAGTCGCAGTGAATAAATATTTGACAGTAAATACAAAATTTATCAACATAACGTCAACATTTGGTATAAGTCACAATAGGTACTCTGAATTATTTACATCAATTGAAATATTAAAAGTATTGCACCTAATCGTAGTTATGAAGAAACAAATTATATAATTTGTTTATATTGTTATGTTGTTGTAGATATTAATATAGGAACAATAAATGAGTAAAAAAGTAATTGAAAATCATCAAAATCGCTTCAGATTTGAAAATATCCTATAAACATGCACATAAAACAATGTAATGTAATTAACCATATTTTTTATTCGATAAAATATTACTATTAAAACTATGACCATAATTAAAACAATTATACTCTTGGTGATGTAGCAGTTTACCTACACTGTCATTCAATGGTTACAGGTTTGAAACCACTCTACATATTATATATATTTGTATCCATGTTTGAGACTATTTGTACTGTTCTGAGTGTTTTCTATGTATTATAAAAATAAAAAATGTATTTAAGTATAGCACTATAAGTTCTGCTTGGTTTTAAATTTAGATTACAATACGAGATAATGACCATGAGATTTATTTCTAATATTCATATTTTTATTATAGATACAGTTTACCCTTACTATAAGCTCATAATACATACCATTATATACCATATAATAATTATAACTTTTACTGGCATCTTAAACCACATTGTCCAAATCAATACACCATTTACGAGATTTGGCAACCAACAAACATAAAAAACCACATTTATGAGAAAAAACTTCAATCTCAATGTGTCTACTATTCTTCTCTCCTTACTAGTAAACTGAAAAAAAACAAGGGTAGACAATTCACTAACTAACTAAAAAAAAAAAGTAATTCAATTGAGTAGACATATTCACTGAATAAATGATTTTTGAATTTTGAATTTTTGAATTTTTAACAAATAACAGCCCTAATTATACAGATATGTTATACTTCTAAAGTGTAGATTTATAAGTCATATATAGAGTATTGAGGTTCCCAAAGAGGATTGACGTCAGGCAGGCGGCCGGTCGTAAAACTATAAGCCAAATCTTTTTGTAATATGTATAAAAACATACTACGCCGACCCCAAATAATAATTGGAATAAAGGTAGGATGATGATGATATAGAGTATTGAGGTGTAACAATTTCTAACACTATAAACTGTTACTCCCTGAAATACCCTAAATGCCCGAGGATTTAATTATATTTTAATATATATATATATATATACTCTAAATGGATGAAATGGGGATTGAAACTTTATATAGAAATACTGTTATGTTAGAAGTTAAAAATACAGAAGTTTGTTTTTAGGCTATTGATTAAAAACGAATCTTATTTCAACATATTTTGAGAATTCTTCCCTTTTGTATTTTTTATACTATGAAGGTGGCATACAGCTCATTTAATGGTAAACAGTTACTGTAGCCTATGAACGCTTGCAATATTAGGGGTGTCACATGCGTGTTGTAAACCCTGAAGAAACCTTAATATACCCTTTTTAAAGAACCCTATACTGTAGTCTCTAGGGAAAACCTAGGCAGGCAGCTCATTCCACAGTTTGAGCATTCGCGGTAGAAAACCGCACTGTGTGTGACAATTTAAGTTCAATGTCGTTCAATGTGTGATAAATTCCCTATCGATGGCGAGCGGCACAATAACAAAAAGTGGGTGTGGGCCGTGGCCCGTTATACAAGCATTAACGGTATACACATAGGGAGGCAAAGTCTCCCTTAGTTTTAAAGGGGTCGATGCCGCGTGTGAACTTGGGATCGTCGACTATTCTCATAGTTCATCTTGAACTGAGTCAATAGGGTCAAGCTGATATCCAGGAGCTCCAGCCTATAGGTCAAAACAGTACTCCATAAAAGGCCGGACTTGCCACTTGTACAATAATAGACTATTATTGTTTCGGAGTGATGTACTATTTTGCTCTATTGAGCACCCCAAGCTTTTTGAACACCAGCTTAACCCTATCTTCAAGATGACCCCGTAACTACAGTGTATGTAGATATGTCCACGCCGAGGATCCCTATATTTTGGAGATGGTAATAGACGTGTTTTGAAAATGTGAAGCCACAGTAAATGGGATTTTCAGCAAGTAAAAACGCAAACTAGTGTCTATATCAGCTATTGGTTATAAAACAGAATATGGGCTAGAATACCGTAACACAGAGTATCCTAGTACGAATTCTCTCCACTTTCAATGGCAGTCTATATATATATAGACTGCCATTGAAAGTGGCAAAATATATTCTATTTTGTAAAATGTATAAATGAAGTGCCATTGTGGTAGAAATAAATATCATTATTATTAAAAAAAAGTAGGTATGTGTTCCAAGATTTATATAAATTCACTACTAAGTCTACTGTCTAGAGGATTGAAAGAGAGAATTGGACTTTGTATAGAAATCTGGTATTTTTGAAACTAGAAATTATGGATCTTACTTTTCAAATTTTTACCTTTAATGGGATGAAAGATATACAATAGGGATTTGCAATATATAACCGAACTCCATGTAGACGAAGTTGCGGGCAACAGCTATAATTTATAAGATGGAAAAATGACTCTGCAATAAAATACCACACGCAAGCGAAGCCATATAAAAAAGCTAGTAATTCATATGCGAAAACTACCTGTTTCTGAAAGCTTAGCATAATTCCAAATTCTCACTTTCATAGAAATTATAACAAAGGTTTCATCATCCCCATCATATATTAGATTTTTTTTTATTTTCTTACCTGTGCTAAAGGTAATGCAACTGCCATTTCCACATTTTTCCCAGCTAACACATATACAATTGGGTTCACTATCATTACTATAGTTATCGGTATGTATGTGGCACAATAATTTGGTAAAATTTTATAGAGTGCACTTGAAATTGAAGTTAAATTATGACATCTGAAAAAAAATTGTCCTAAAATCAATAACTATTTAATTAAATAATATATATTTTAAAAGACACGCATGCACGCACGCTCGCACACACGCACGCCCGCCCGCACGCACGCACGCACGTACGCACACATACGTTCTCGAAAAATTCCGAATCGAAATCTCCCTTCATTGTAATGTTATAAAATAATTATTTAATATTTATTATGTATATTATTATTATTATTGAAATAATAATAATATACATTATAAATATTGGGGGGGAAAGGGATTGTTAGTAATGAAGTCTAATAGACCCATTGCTAGCAATATACCCTCTCAGGTCAACCTCCACTTGGTTCCCCCTGGAAACCATCATGGTTAATTTTTGTCAAATTCATGGTGGGCCAACTGACCTGCATTCATTCTCACCTATCATCTTCCACTGGTGCCTCATCGATGTACACCGATAGCAAGGGTAGGTAACATTCCATTTTCACCCATTAAAAAAAAATATATTACCATTATATACTTACGTAGCATCTGGAAAATACAATATAGATAATCCTATACCAGTAGTAACCACAGGTATACTCCAAGCAAGTAAATGAAAAACGAATATATAGGAATCCTGTCCCCTTATAGTGAACCATGTATCTATAGCATAAAATAATGTCCAGAACCATGTTGCTGTATAAAAATATTGTGTCCATGCCTGAAACATTTGCTGTTTATTTAATTTCACTGGAAGGTATATGATTAGATTTACCATGGTTTATAAGTTTAAAAAGGTACACTTACAGATACTATGCTGCAAAACAACACACTCACATCATCATCTGGCATTGGCATAATATTTTTGTACTGTAACCACAATGCAGAACGCAGCAAAATACCTGTGAACATTACAAATAAATTTATATACTTCTAGGAAAATTAATAGTATAAGATTACATATTATTAAACATATAAAAATATTTCTATGGCAATTAAAAATCAATCTTAAAAAAATTATATTAATTATTATATTGCTATGTGGTTTTAACATAAAACACTCCTACTTTTAACATAAGTGTTGTAAATTGTAACTAAGGGAACTTAATGGTTGAGGTATAGACAGCAGCATCCCTCTTAAAACATCAACAAAGCAACTACTGGCAAATTTCCACTTATAGGGGAGGCCTTTGTTCAACAGAAGACAGTTACCGGCTAATATATTATTAATAATCATTATCAAACACTATCTATTGCTGTGAGCTCATGTGGAATAAAATTAATTAAATCCCATAGTACAAACAAAAAACTATTTATAAATTCTTAAGTATTAGCTATACTTGTAGTGCAAATTTTTAGTTTTAGATGAAATGATATAATTTACATAAATAATTTCAGTTCTTAATAACCTAACCATTTTAAAAAGAGAATCAGGTGTAAAACCTAAAATTCTTATTATTATGTGGCTATGAAAGGGTTTCTTATTTGAATGTTATTATTACCAAAAGAAGCAAATAGATCTGCAATTGCCAACCAAATTATAATATGCCGGCCACGTATAGAACCCTGTGTCTGCCATCTTTGTGGACCTCCTGATAAAATGCCTGGAAAAATCTATAATAAAATTGTTTAACTTTGTAGGTAGTTAGAAACCTGAATGCATTAACAATTATTAATTATATACAGTACCTGATACACAGATCCTAATATTCCAACTGATGAAGAGACAAGGCAAACTGCATTATAAGAATCAGTATTAAATTCATTCATTATCCTTACTGCTAAATCTTCATCGTTACCAGTATGATGACAGCAGAAAGTTTGAATAGTAGGATCCGACATTTTAATAAGTTACTTTATAACTTAATAAATGCTAACATAAATATTGCTAGAAGTTTACTAATGTACACCATGAAGTTTGTAACTTTGCCAATGTGATATTGGTTATTTTTAAAAGGAATGTATTCGAAGAGATCAAGATGAGATGTTATGCCTTCAGTCCACCTGGTTATATTTAAATTTTATAGTTACCGACTTCACTCCTTTAAATAAAACAAAAAACTTAATTTTGTAAAAAGTACGATAAAATTCACTTTTTAAACTTTTATAAATAATGTATAAGAACATATAAATCATACATAGCTAATATAAGTATATTTAAAATAAACAGTGTTAAAAAATAGTACAGAGAATATGACATAAAAAGTAAACTTGCATATGATTTGTTAAGCCTATCCTTAATCTATGGTGAAGTCTGTCATCTGTCACCGGCTGTCATTAGCGATGGGTAACTATACCAATACCCAGCTATATAGCGGTTACGCAAAGAATAGCCGCGGCTAGTTCATTTGTTATCGACATAGACAGCTATTGGTTATAGCCTACTAATAGTCAACTGGCAACAACTACCTTTACCCGTCGGCTACGATAGCTGCCGCGGCTATCGGCTACTGATAGCCGCGGGAGCTGTCGTGGCTAGCAGCATAGCTGCCCGGCTGCATTGCGTCGGGTTCAATCCTAACCGCAGTAACAAATAAATTAGATAATCCAATATGCGATTTTGTTTTTTTTTATTTATTTAATTTTTTTTGCAAAAAACTATATTATAGTCATTACTACGAGTATATTTTATAATAAAAAAATAATATTGTAAAAATATCAATAAGAGTTAGTGACATCTATGATTTATAAACTTAAACTTTGAGATGGTCTATTTGATTATGGTTGATGTAACTAAAGCTTCTTAACTCATTACATAGGTGGCACCACTATAACTAAAATTAAAAGAATATTTACTAATGGATATACCTGACATAATAATGACTACAAAACAGTTTGTTTAATAAAAAAATACAATCGCCTTATCTAACATTATGTTGCTGCGTTGAGAATCAAATCCGACGTGGTGCAACTGGCAGTTGTTCAACTAAATAGCTAACGCTAAGCGTTTCGCTATTGAGTTGATTATAATGAGTATTTCTTATAATAGCTGATAGCCAAATAGTTGGCTATTTAGCCAGCTTTTACCTTATAAATAGTCTGATAGTTAAGTTATTAAAATTTCGACTAGTTAGTCATCGCTAGCTGTCATAGAGAACTACAGTTTTTTTTAATATGTGAAAATGGCATGGTAACCCCGCTTGCACTATTGGTATACACCGGAACCCTGCCCTGTAATAGATGAGGATGAAGACAGGTCAGTTAGCCCATCGTAACGAATTGAACGATAAATTAGTTACGATAGTTTCCAGGGGGAACCGCGTGGAGGTCGACGTGATAGGATATATTGAGAGCAATTCCTTTTTAATATCTCATCTCATTCCCTGTTTGTTAGTATCATAATAAGCAAAGGTACCCTTTTGCCAAATATTAAAAACACTTACATAAAGATATATAAAGCAAAGAAAATACTAATCGAAATAAGTATAAAAATAACAAATAATAGGCTAATACCTTACAAATTAGTGATTACTCGCTTCACATTTTTTTCTTTAATGGATAATAATAGAATGATAATCTCGCCCGCGTCACAATCTAATATTGGTGTCATAGATTAAAGATAAAAACCTTCTGTCATAATAATAAAAAAAAATGACGGGAACGGTGAACATCTATTATTACCTAAAAACAAAGAATTGCATAGAAGGAATAATAAAATAAAAACTGTAAATCATATGGTTGCCTCCTTTTTTCTTATGCAAATATAATTAGTAAAAAGAGAATGAAAGATACACCATCAATTGCTATTTTTCTTAATTCATAGCAGGCTAGTGTATAAAAAAATTTATTAGGTCATATAACCCTACCAAATTCAGATACATCTTGCTTGCATACTTTCTATATAAACTGTGTCGAATATTTAATCTAGTAATGTAAATGAACAAAAATTTGACATACACTGCAAACTACTAACCAATCTTACATTAATCTTTGATCTAGTACAGAATTTACTATTATGATAATTATTAATAACTTTGATAGTAACAAAAACTATATGTCATCATCATCATTTCAGCGATTATTCCATCACTGCTGGACATAAGCCTCCCCAATAATTACCATAAAGAATGGTCCTGAGCACCTGCATCCATTGACTCCCTGCAATGCATTTCAGGTTGTCAGTCCATCTAGTGGGGGGTCATCCTACACTGCGTTTGCCCGTACGGGGTCGCCACTCAAGAACCTTTCTTCCCCTTCTATTGTCGGTTCATCGAGCTATGTGACAAGCCCATTGCCACTTCAGCTTGCTTATCCTTATTCCTTCTATGGGTATTTCTCTGTAAGCTCGTACAGGTCCCATACAAATGCTGTCCTGACAATTATTTTTGCCATTTGCCAAAAAACCGTGTCGTATAAGAAAATTAACTACTATTTTAATTAGATAAGGAGGCCCACTGAATTTATACGTATTTTCCGAGTTATTAACGATTTTTCAAAAAATCATGACAGGGGACTGTATGAGGTATCAGGGGACTGTTATAGGGCATAGCTCAAGAAATGCCCTCGTTCGATGCCACATGGAAGAGTATTGAAAATTGGTCGTAGATGTGTCCAAAGAGCAGCAGATGAATGGGCTATGTTCTCGGAGACTGTGCAACAAGAAAGAATGGAATTTCGTAGGTAAACCACTAAGGTATGCAGGCTCAATTGTGCTCGAGATCCATCGAAATGAAAGTTCTGTATCTCTTTTGCGTATTTAGTGCTATAATTCTCGCTAAAATCTACGTGGATCAGAACTTCATCATCTTGTAGATTTGACTTTAAATTATTCACTGTTTTATATTGGTGAACAATATTTCGGTGGTGATAAAAAATTTGTGTAAATCTGTCTGTAAATGTGTTATGATGGATGGATATCCAAATGTTTTTTTCAAATATTTAGTCACCAGTCGGTTCCATTTAGTCTTAAAATCTTGAATTTCAGATATCCACATTTTATATCCTTTCTGTCATCAATTTGTTTATATTTCGGGTTTTTATCAATGCGAGTATGACATGATCTCGCCAAACAATTAACATTATATCGGTCTCAACATAGATCTTTCAGCAACTTTTGGTGATTGTTGTAAGTCAATTAGTATGAAGTGCGCTGAGCTTCATGTCTATGTTACTATGAACTATGCAAAGACATGTATCGTGGTTTTGAAAAAAAATGGACGGAGTCGGCAAAATTTTTGGTAGCTAATTTTTATGTGCCCAGTAATAAACTTTTTATAAAGATTAAAAACTGTATCAAGAAGATATCTCTTCTGCTTCTTCATATTTCTAGTCATAAAGTTGTAAATATAAACGTGCGATTTATTTATTTATTTCTCTGTTAAACTTCTTTTGTTGTTCTAATACTCTCTTGCTGTAGACTAGTACTGGAAAGATATTTGAACTGGAACTAGAGTGGCGGGTCTTGTAGACAAAGTATCTGCTTCTGGATCTGATAACGGTGTATTTTCTCGTACAAAATTATTAGTGACGCTTTTCAGTCTTAGTTTTTTGGCTCATACAGTACAATATTCATTTCACTTCTTTAAGGCAGCTCTGTACTCACAAGATGACCATTACTAATTTTCACAAACCTTTTTCTTTCTTCTTTTGGTACTTCAACTTCTCCTTTTCTCTTATTTGTTTTCTCATTTCAGAATATTTTTTCTTCTTTTGTATCGTAGTTGCTCTGCTTCTCTATTTTTTATAGTAGTTCCCCTTGATTTTTTTTTTTTTTTTTTTAAACAATATCATGATGTTTGATCGACCTGTATAAAATAAGTTTATAAAGGAAAATAATGCAAAGCAATGATACTTATAAATTTAAACAATATATAAAAACACCACACAGTTTTTGTTTAAAACAGTCCCCTGCTGCATTTTCAGGCTGGGGACTGTTGCGACTAACATTTTATTTACAAAACTGATGTAAAATAGTTTTTTAAGAACCTGCCTATCAATTTAGGCATAAATAATAAAACAATAAACTATATAGCGATTATTAAAGTAATTATCATATAAATAATATTACTTACCAGAGGACTGTGTGTGGTACCAGACCAAACGCGTATTCACCTTAAAATGAAGTTCTGACGCTAAACAAAATGGTGTCTCGAAAAATTTAACAATAATTACAAAAAACTTTTATAAATATTACAGTTTCTTTTAATATGGATTTAAATTTTTGGCAGGGGACTGTATGGAAATTCTACAAAGTTTACAAGTGTTTACTAATATAATAGAAAATGAGACCTTGTTTTACAAAATAATATTAATTTTATATTTTTTCTTATTATGTTAACTGCCAAATGTATGTAGTTTCAATAACTTCTTCATAAATCTCGTTTCTCAGTGATGGGGACAGCTAGGGGACTGTATTTTTAGAGCTTCAATCATTTCTAGAAAAAAAATTAAAATAGTTATGGTTCTAAAAACAATGGGCCCGTAAATTTTTGGGGTTAAAGTTTCATTAGAAATGATTTTTATGAAAGTAATTATACTACTTTTTGAAAAAAACAGTCGGGACAGCCGATTACGAGTTTACAGAGAATCACCCCTATAAGTAGATAAATATAATCTAAGTAGATAAATTGCGATTTGGATTTAAATTGCAATTTTCAATTGATAATAACATGTATGTATGCTTAGAGAAAGACATTGTCAGTACCTAATGAGGAGGTTATTTCCCATTGCTAACAATGTACCCTGTCAAGTGACCTCCACGCGGTTCTCACTACTAAACTGACTTGTATTCATCTTCACCTTCATATTCACTGGTAACTCGTCAGCGTTTACCGATAACTAAGACCAATAGCACTGGTGGAATTACCATTCCATTTTCATTAAAAAAATTAAAAAAAAAAACATACATGCTTGGGCGAAAACAATTGTTAATAATGTAGATGTTAGTCTCCATTTCCAGTAATATACTTTGTGAGGGCGCCTCTCTTGTTAATTCTTGATAATTTAGTCAAGATGGACCAACTGATTTGCTTTCATCCTCACCTACAATTACGACCTGATCCTCCGGCAGCATGTTATTAATCTAAGCTACGACTAAAGATTTGGATTTATATAGCAAAAGAATTTTAAATTGCACACAGTTTTTATTAGGTGCAGTCGACTAACATTTTAATTGTACTAACATTTTATTTGTACTATCAGGGAACTTTTAAAATCAAAAATATTGAAAATTGTACAAAATGTGCTTTGAATATTGACAGATGAAATCAAGGGGTCTACCATGAAATGAAATTACAAATTTTCGGGATCAATTTCGTGTTTTTGTTCGTACCGAAATCAATCCAGTAAATGGAGTTTAATATTTTATTGGGCATAAATTATATCATAATAATCCAAAAAACAATATTTTAACATTTTTAATATTTTTAATCAGTATATATTATATAATTTAAACATCAAATTTATGTTTCGTTTGGCTTGAAATTTCGACTCTCTGGTCTATCGATCAGTCGTAACGAATTCACCAGGAATATGACAATCGACATGGGTATCTAGCCATTAGTTCCTGTTGGAAACTAACCTTTTTATCTTTTATATTTTTTTGTCTAATATCAAATTGTCAGTGTTAATTTTTTTACATTATTAAAGTTTTGATTGCTGGATTTCATTACTAAAAATCCCTCCTGCATTCATACTCATTTTAGATACCTAGATAGACCTACAACAATTGATGGGGGGGAAAGGGATTATTAGTAATGGGGGCCAATGGTCCCATTGCTAGCAAGCCCTCTCAGGTCGACCTCCGCGCGGTTCCCCCTAGAAATCATCGTGATTAATTCTTGTTTTATTCATCACGATGGGCTAACTGACCTGCTGTCATACCTCACTGGTGCTCTACCTGTGTATACCGATAGCGCAGGCGGGGTTACCATTCCAATATTATCTATTAAAAAAAACAACAACAATTGATGAATTTGATGTTATCTGGCTCTTACGCAAATTCATACAACAAATAAAGTAAATGAAAATTTAATAATTCACACAGTGTTTTATTATGTTTAATGTACTTCAAAATACAACATGTTTGAGTGCAGTTGTTAGGTACTCACAAAATACTAAGTAGGTTTTTTGTTAATGAAAACATTTCACACAAAAAAAAATATTTTCGTTAAAGTATACATCACATTTTTTTAATATATATATAATCATTTATAAATATACCTAATATATAATAGATCAAATCTTCTAATAGCGCAAAATGTAATGTATGTAATGTAAACTGTACCATTTAACATTACATAGGTTATTAGAAATTCCTTAGATAAATTCGTACACAAAATTACAGTTTTATTAGCAAATAACCTAAACCATAATACCTAACAATTACCGAATTCTTGCTTATTTTGTAGATAGGTAATTTCTCTATTTTACATTTTCTATAGGTTTATCTGAGGTTTGTATTGGAATCACTGTTAAATCACTAGTTACAGCAAAACAAGGATTAATTGGATCTCTAACATTACCAGGCTCAGGTGTGCAATTTATTCCAGATTGTGTACTATTCATTTCTACATTACCACTAGAAAGGCTAAGAGCTGCAGGTTGGTTTGAAAGCGATGCATCACCAGAAGCCATTGTGTTATTAACACCTTCCATGATATTGCTATCGAGAGGTGGTTCTGTAACATTGTTTTCTGCAGCAGTATTAAGAAGTGTAGCACAAGGAATTGTTGTCATATATTCTTTACCAGTGTTTGTTACTACCGTGACTATACATTTTGTGTTATCTATTTTACTATCACCAGTTCCAATATCTTTCACTTCAGCTTCAGGGGAAAATGACGATGCTATAGCACATGGTATAGCTAACACTTCCGTTGTATTTTCATTACTTATAGTAAGACTGCAGTTAACTAAATCTTTTAAGAACGAATCATCAGGAGATGATGTATCATTAGCAGGAGCTACTGCTACAGGTTGCCCCCTATTGTCATATATAACAGTGTGATGATGACGACCAGTAGAACGTGCTAAATTCCATAATGCTAGTCCTGTCAACAAGGTGCCAACACCAGCACCAGCGATACCGACGCCTTTAAGAGCGCTACTTGTACGGCTTACACCTCCAAAGCCTTTACCATAATTGGCATAATTTCCAAAATAACCAGGCGCTTGCGGAGCCTGATTATAGAAACCATGACCTCCATATCCTCCATAATTGGACCCATAATGAGGGTATGGAGGTGGTGGCCCTTGCGGTGGACCATGTTGATAATTATTGCCATAATTTTGCACAGGATAATTCCCTCCGTTATAGGGGCGATTTGTGTCTCTGGTTTTATATCCAGGATATGGAGGAGGTGCACCGCCATATCCAGCAGATCCAGATCTTTGAGCTTCTACGCCACTGCCATGAGGGTACGCTGAACCAGAACCCGATAATCCACTACCTTGTGGATATCCGACACCGGAACTAGGAGATTTTGCTACTCCTGAACCTGACAAACCAGTCCCTTGAGGATAGCTTGCTCCCGAACCGCTGTTACCTGATAGGCCGTTGGATGAAGGATATGAATGGCTTGATTGACTATTAGTATTAGTCTGAGAAATCGGTCGAGATTGTTGAGGCGCTTGATTTCTTTGAATACTCTCTTGATAAGTTTGTGGCTGCTTAGGTTTATTACCAGACAGTCCTGTTTGACTTGAAGGATAAGAATGGCTTTGACTATTGGATGTTTTCGATTGCCATGTCGAAGCACTCTTTTGAGCAGGCTTTTCTTGCCATCCAAATAATGTAGGCTTCGGTGCGGATGCAGGTTGTGAATAGCTGAAAGATGTTGGAGCAGGCTGCGGATTGCTATTTGTTTTTCTACTCGAACCACGGCCTGACCCAGAAGAACGACTCTTTGATGTTTTTCTGCACTCCACACATATTAAGGTACACAATAAAAATAATATATAAACGTATTTTTTGTCCATATTTACAATCTTCATTTTCACATAAAAATAGTCGTTTTAAAACTCTTGCACTAAAATCGTTCTCTTGTTAATACGCAGAACTAGGAACTGTTGTATGAACAGTTGCCCAGTACTGTCTGTATCTCTTTCTAGAACGTTATGTTATTAGAATGAAGTTGATTGGAGGCCGCCCACCCCACTGCGCTCTACGACATAGATGTTATTATAGGTAGCCAAGCTACTGTGACCTGCCTTGATATAAATGTAACCCAGGGTTACCCACGCAATCGTTGTTGACTTTCGTGGATCAATAAAAATTTTGACGCTGGGGGCGTTGCGAAGCACAATGAAGAAACGAAATATCATCAATATAAACGTTAATTATGCCCAATTTCATTTCTTTCACTTTTTCTTAAATACTAAATTTGTTAACTACGTGACAATGAAAATTCAAGAAAATTTCAGTTATTCCAATATTTAGATATGAATATAGAGAAAAGTTATTTTAATGAATTCTATCAGTAAGACTACGTAAACTATAGTAATGTAAGGAAAATTCAGGAATAAACTATTCTTATCCAATTAAAAAGTCTATAGAAACGGTCTATAAAAGCTTACACTTATCATTTTATTTCGGCGTAACTTAGTCCGCGCCTAAGTTACACCGTAGTAAAATTATGTGACGTGTCCATCTAATCTATAGGTACTACTATAACTCAGTAAGTTCTAATGCTAATTTGTAATTTAGAACACTTTTAGATTCACTCTTACTGCAAAATAACTAATTAAAACATATTTTTAAGTCTAACTAGTCTAGCTCTAAAAAAGCTAGCTAGTTAATACAAAAGCGGGCACGAAAATCAAAATAAATAGTTTTACTAGTTTTTGTAACGATGAATAACTTCAAAATATGACTAGCAATTACTTGCCTGTATCAGTATACATGTTTACATGTAATACATATTCATCTCTACAAAATCACTAATATAAAATGTATAATATTAAATAAGAATATAATAGCTCAATAATACAAATAACACTATTTGTTAGTCTTCAGTATTGTAAAAGGTATTTTTATCATATTTATAAAAAAATTATGAATGTAATTTTTTTAGAGTAGGTTTAAGGTACCAAGAAACCCTTATGGTGCGACTTTGGAAGTTCGTCTGCAACAAGGCTTTACATGCTATCAATATATAATTTGAAATAGTTTATATATTATTGGCCCTCGTATATTGCAATAGAAATAATTGAAAAATATTTATAATTCCTTTGCTAGGAGATCCAAAAGAAGTACTCAAAATTTCATAATGGACGTAATAGTGCACGCGGAGCATTATTTAAAAGGACTTCATTAATACATTTTAAAAATGATTTTTAATTATTTTTATACTGCGTTCTTTTATAGTTATGATTGAAAATATAGGAAAAAAGCCATCCTCCACCCTTATCTCCGAAATTGGTGAAGCTGAAAAAATCTGAAATAATTACAGTTTATAAAGGTTTACATAAAAATTAAATTACTGCAGTCCATTTTCGAACCACAATTATGGTCCAAAATAAGAAATTACGAATAACAATAACTATTAAATGTCTACTTCGTACGATAAATGTTGTAAAGATCATTTTATCTTATACTTAAAATTGTTTGAAATGATGCCTACAGCCACCATTTATCATCTCACCGCTCGCCAATTAATCTACTGAGAATTTATCCTCACACACTTGAAACTAAATGGTCGTGTACAGTGCAGTTTCAGAGAAATATTCCCCACGAACGCTCAGGCTGTAGAATAAGCTCTTTGCCGAGGTTTTCTCTAGAGACTACAGTATAGAGTCCTTCAAAAAGGGTATATTAATGTTTCTTCAGGGTGGGCAACGCGCACGTGACACCCCTAGTGTTGCAGGCTACAATGATCATTTACCTTCAGAAGGTCTGTATGCTTGTTTGCCACTTTTATGGTATAAAAAAACCTTGTATATTTATGTACAAAGTGAGTTCAACTCGCATCTGACCGTTTACTGTACTCTACTATACTAGACTCGCAATAATATATTTAATTTTGTAACAAATGAAATTGTCTTAAAAACATTCTTTTTTTTTCTATGATTCATAATTCGTAAAAATGTGGACCACATTTTTACGAATTATGGATAACAATAATATTTTTATGTGCTGAAAAACTGAAAACTTAGAAATAGTTATTTTTTTTAGAATAAAAATATTTTCAAAAAATACTATACTACAAAGGTATAAAACTAATGATAAATACCCAATTTGGAGTTTATTCTTTTATATTACAATGATATTTTCACATAATAACAATTCTTTCCATGGAAAATGTTATACTATATTAAAGATCACAAGTGCACTGACTGGTCGTCAAATGGCACTTTCACCCTACGTGTCTTCGAAATTCATGACAACAATTTATTTCTACTTTAGTACGTAATTGTATATGAACTCTTAGTAACCGGAAAAATTGATTATTAAGGGTCTGAACGGCATACGTATTGTCGTTATAGTCACAATAACTATGGTCATATTTATTGAGCTCACCCAATATGGTAGGAACACAATATACGTAGATATTTTGATTTCAATTCTATCGCAACGGCAAAAAAATTCAAAGTTGTCTTACATTTTGCGCAGATATTATCTTATTACTCTGGTATCGAAATGATCATGACGAACTTTGTGAAGACTGACAATTGGTAAATTGGTTCTTCCATGTTGAGACATTATCATTCTTTAACCGATGTATTGTATCAGTCAAAAATGACATTTAGATATTTAATTAGAATATTTTACAATTAGAATATTTATTCTAATTGTCCATTTATATAGGTAGTACAAGATAAGATACCTAATAACTCTGGTCCCAACGTAGGTAGGTTTCGTAGCGAAACCATTTTTTTTTTGTGGTGGGTGAAAATGGTATGGCCTGCGCTAACGGGATACGCTAGCAGGGTACCAGTAAGAGATGATAAGTGAGATAAAAAAAGAGGTCAATTAACCCATCGGGATGAATACACCACTGATTCTGCACTGTGTTTTCCAGGGGGACTATGTGGAGGTAGTCAGGTCCACCTCAGAGTATATTGTTATTATGGACTGGCAGTCCACATTACTCACTATCCTTTTCCCCCGCATGAGGGGTAAATATCATGAGCGAAACAGCATACTCTGTTATATCCATGGTACTGCTCATGTCTATAGGCGACGGTTACTATCTACTTGCCATCAAATGAGCTTGTTAGCCATTCTAAGTTGCATAAAAAATATATTAATAACTACAACTTTCTGAAACAAATTACATTATGGAAATTAACTAATTTACCCAGCTAATTTCCAAATGAAAAAAAAAAACGACACCCAACGTAATAAACAAAGAGTTAAGCCATAATATCAACACCAACATATAACAATTTAATGATAAATTCTACCAAATTACAAAATTAAGCTTTTATTTTATATATTTACGTAGTTAAATGTTGTAACTTGAACATGAACTTAAAATTAATCTATGATCAGACATCTGTGAGCCAACTATCTGGCCATTGAGATCAATCAAACGACTACAGAACTTGATATAGTTGTAGATTGATATTTTTTTTAATGGGTGAAAATGGAATGGTAACTCCGCCCGCGCTATCGGTATACAT
This sequence comes from Galleria mellonella, assembly GCF_026898425.1. Taxonomy (NCBI): domain Eukaryota; kingdom Metazoa; phylum Arthropoda; class Insecta; order Lepidoptera; family Pyralidae; genus Galleria; species Galleria mellonella. Next base: position 1,173,404 of record NW_026442151.1, on the reverse strand, counting down.
CGACGAAGCACCAGTGGAATATGATAGGTGAGAATGAATGCAGGTTAGTTAGCCCACCATGATGAATTCAACAAGAATTGACCATGATAATTTCCAGGGGGAACCGCGTGGAGGTCGACCTGAGCAATATACCCTATATTGCTAGCAATAAGGCTATTAGACGACATTATTAACAATCCCTTTCCCCCGGTAGATTGATATTAACAATATGAACGATGAAGTTCCAATTAAGATTGATCTTATAAATATTACACCTTCGATTTGCCAATAATTGAAAATAAAAATACTAAGTAAAAAAGCTTATTTATTTGCTTTTATAGTGACATAACTCTGCGACATAAATATTTTATAATTCGAGTAAGTATTGTTGTGTCAAAAAATGCATTTTATTATAGCTAATTTATTAGATGAACATACGTATATGCTTATATAGAATAAGTACGTATTATGCTCTTTTTTAATGGATGATAATGAAATGGTAATCCCGCCTGAACTAACGATATACGCTGGCGGGGTACCAGTGAGGAATAACAGGTGAGAATAAAAACGCTGGTTACTTTGCCCATCGTGATACACCTGAAATTCAGCACGATGCTTTCCAGGGGGCCACGGGAAAGTCGACCTGACTGGATATATTGCTAGCAATGAAACCGGTAGTCTGCATTACTAACAATCGTAAATAAATACCTCTAGATAGAATAAAATCAGTAGGAGAGTGTAATTAGATAATTATGTAAGCTATACACTTAATTTTTGTTGTTGTTTTTAAGTTTTTTTTTAACATCTTAACACATAGCACAAGTGTCCCATGCCCCACCCTTAGTACGTCTATGATTATACACCTAGTGAAGTATTATTTGATATTCGTCACGCATTTTGTTTACATTGTTCTATACATGTAGTACAGTCAATGCCAAAAATTGTCTACTGCCACCTATACTTTTAATGAATGGTAAAAACAGATGGCAGCTGATTACCTAGCACAGCTCTAAAAGCATGGATTAGAATAAAAAAGTATCATTTTTTGTATGGTCATATACTACTTATTCTTATTATGGACTTTCGGTCGAATAGATAGTACTATCGTACCTAAATATAATAATTTAACACTCATGAAAATACAAACATAGCGAACATAGGTAATACAATATTAATGAATAATAAAAAATTTACCAATTAAAGTTATTATTTAGCATGCGCTACGAAAACTATTGATGATAGGTACATAAAATAATATACTACATGTTTATGGTACTCATCATTAGCTACAAAAAAGTCCGCAAGGTCATATAATAATATCTATTATAATTTTGTTGCAATAACCGTTTTTTGTTCGAAATAGTCATTCAAACTACGGATAAAATTGAAAGATATATATGAAAAGATATATTTGTGTCGTGATATTAATAATTATCTAACTAAATAGTTTCATAATTAAGGTCGATTATATACGTGCTAATTCCTTTTTAAATTATTCGAAAAGGAACATTCGTTTAGAAGTTACGACAGTATGTGACAGTAAATGAATAAAAATTTTCTATAGGTCTAAGTACTAATTTACAATAATCAATTCATTTTCGAAGTATTTATATAGGAAGCCGAGGCGGATTGCTACTGTTTACTAAGTATCTAGTATTATTAGCCATCTGTCGTATCTATGCCCGCATGAAACCCTTTTCCTCTCATATCTGTGAGCATTCGAATAAATTACGTTATTTTCTATTCTAGAGATTTAAAATATTTTATTCAATAGAGTAATAGTATTATATTCCCAATAAATAATAATGCGGGTTCTAACTTCGTCCTTGCTATTTTTTTTTACTTTTGATATATACTGTACATAAGTACCTAAATTTGTTGACACAAGAATAAAGTAATATTTAACTCTGTAGTTATTGTAAAATGCTACTAATAGTTGTTTGTGAGTCAATGAAGTCACTGACTTCTTGCGTGTGTTGCAGAGAACGTGACTCGTCTATCAGTTTATTGAAATGCTCGTCACACGTAGGTACCTTCTATTTCACACACCATTGATGATTTCAATTAACTTAAAAAAGAAGTAGTTCTCAATTCGGTCGTATTTTTTTTGTTTGTTACCTAATAACTCCATCAGTTATAAACCAATTTGTAAATTTTTTTTTTTTATCTGAATCTGTATACTTACAGGTTAGTTTCATGAAAATTTTATTAAAATCGTTTTAGTTTTTACATCAAAATTATTGATTTTGTCACAATTGAACTCGGTCATTTAGGGGGACACAATCTTGATTACTGTCTTTTAGTTATGTATTTGTATACAATAAATGTAATCATGTAATACATCAACCAGTAATTAATCATTTGCCCTGAATTCCCAATGATGCAGAAACAGTTTACGACAATTTTTTGCTGCCGCAGTTTTGCCTAGTGTGACCACCAGAAATCTTAATCCAGTATTAAAATATTTGTACTCTACATATTTCATGTATATATAAAAATAGAATGTACGAAACTAATAACAACATTGATAGCGTTTATTTTTCGTTAAAGAATTTAAAACCTGCATCGTTATCACTGATGAAGAACATATTAACTGTTTATTATTAGGTACTTAATAAGGAGGCAAAGAAGTACATATTATAATGTGATTCAATTCGATGCAAACAAATTTCAAATTAACATGGGGTCATAAATTTATACAGTGTAGTTAGTAAATTGGTTTTGTTTAGTATTTTTGCGTTTATTCCAATGTTTGATTTACAAGTAACCTTCACGGCGAATTAAAAAACGCCACCCTCATAAAAAAAAAATATTCTATGGTAAAATAGGTAATTAGTACATAGTAAGTAAAAGTGTGTTAAGGTGATGCTTACGTCATTTTAAAATACATAGATTAATCAATAAAAAAAATATCAAACAGTTTACTAGACCTAATGTGTACCTAACATTAAAATAAGCTGTCCGATAATATTGATTATTATCACTAAAGTGGCTATTTTAGGTTTGCTAGTAGATTTTAATGCGTATCAGTATTTTAAAATGTTTTCATTTGTAATTTAATTTACTGCGTTTCTAGGTTTTTCATATGTTTATTCAGTTCATTTACAATCCATTTGTCGATGCTACCTTATGATCTGATTTTCATAAATACAATAAAATGTATGTTAACAAATGAAAATTATGTTACCATGAAACTGTTCTAATGATGAAACCGAAAGGTGGTATAGATATTTTGTAACATAATGCCGTAACGTCATCGAGTTTAGACTAATTTTTATCTTCTGGATATTACATAAAGCATAAATTTTAAATATATTTATTTAATCAAATTTTATTATGAAACCCCTTAACACCTGTGCCCCTAGGAATTTCATTAAAAAAATTATCGCCGCCTAACGGCACTCAAAACAGTGTCTTTTATCGTGACAATATTAATATGGGAGTAATCCGGGAATATACTGTTTTTGATCATTCTTTTCACAATATATAACTAAATTAAAATTAGTGAATGTATTGTGTAGCATATAAAGAACACAATACAATACAAGCGAATTGAGAATCTAATTTTTGGAAGTTGAGAAAAGATTTATAAATAGATACTAATATAATTTCTAGTTGCTAACCCCTGCAACTTAGTCTCTATATTGACGATTCAGTTACTCAGGACAAGTATTTATACAATTATGTATAGATGTTGTAAAATAATATTAAATTATCACTTTTGTCTTAATCAAATACGTCATAAGTAGGTTTATCAATTTCCCTTTATATTGATAAACTCAATTCTAAAGCATCGATTGTTTTCTTACTTGTAGTGAACCAATCAACTTCATACGTACAAAGCAAATAATTAGTGTAATATATTCAGCCATCTGATAATGGTTTTAATTTTAGGAACATTTACGGCGCTACTCTCAATTTCTTGTGTCCAATCATATGGAAATATCGATCAACGCATTATTAAAACCGTTCTACTAAATTGCCCAGACGGACAAGTGCGGGTTAATGGAGAATGTCTCGATATATTGAACGATACGTGGAAGAACAATGATGTATCAAAACACACCAGTAATTCGCGTGATGTCATTCAAAACGATATATGGAAAAACACCGATAATTCCAAGAATATGATTACAGTACCATCAAACTGTCCACAAGGCCAAGAATATGTAAACGGACAATGTCATGATATATGGAAATACAGAGACGTATTAACGTGGAAAAATAATGATTTTACTAAAAGTGCTCTTAGTATTTCGTCTGACCCGTTTTACAATAACAAAGAAGAAAATACTAATACCCCGAAAAACATTATTACCGTTCCGCCAAATTGCCCACCTGGCCAGGAATTTGTAAACGGACAATGTCGAGATGTATGGAAAAATAATTACGCAAGTGCCAACAGTAAAACTTCTGATCTAACTTACAACAATAAAAAAGAACATGTCAATACCCCCAAAAATATAATTACCGTTTCACCAAACAACAATGGTCTCAATAACATAATTACAGTACCATCAATCTGTACACCGGCTCAAGAATATATCAAAGGACAGTGTCAAGATATATGGAAAAACAACAATCGTCCCAATAATGTAATTACGGTACCACCAAACTGTCCTCCGGGTCAAGAATACGTAAATGGACAGTGCCGAAATATATGGAAAAACAACAACGGTCCCAATAATGTAATTACGGTGCCACCAAACTGTCCACCAGGTCAAGAATATGTAAATGGACAGTGCCGAGACATATGGAAAACCAACAATAATCCCCATAACGTAATTACGGTACCACCAAACTGTCCTCCGGGTCAAGAATACGTAAACGGACAGTGCCGAGACATATGGAAAACCAACAATAATCCCAATAATGTAATTACGGTGCCACCCAATTGTCCGCCAGGTCAAGAATATGTAAACGGACAGTGCCGAGACATATGGAAAACCAACAATAATCCCCATAATGTAATTACGGTACCACCAAACTGTCCTCCGGGTCAAGAATACGTAAACGGAAAGTGCCGAGACATATGGAAAACCAACAACGGTCCCAATAATGTGATTTCGGTGCCACCAAACTGTCCTCCGGGTCAAGAATACGTAAACGGACAGTGCCGAGACATATGGAAAACCAACAATAATCCCCATAATGTAATTACGGTACCACCAAATTGTCCTCCGGGTCAAGAATACGTAAACGGACAGTGCCGAGACATATGGAAAACCAACAATAATCCCAATAATGTGATTACGGTGCCACCCAATTGTCTGCCAGGTCAAGAATATGTAAACGGACAGTGCCGAGACATATGGAAAACCAACAATAATCCCCATAATGTAATTACGGTACCACCAAACTGTCCTCCGGGTCAAGAATACGTAAACGGAGAGTGCCGAGACATATGGAAAACCAACAACGGTCCCAACAATGTGATTACGGTGCCACCAAATTGTCCACCGGGTCAAGAATATGTAAACGGACAGTGCCGAGACATATGGAAAACCAACAATAATCCCCATAATGTAATTACGGTACCACCAAACTGTCCTCCGGGTCAAGAATACGTAAACGGACAGTGCCGAGACATATGGAAAACCAACAATAATCCCAATAATGTGATTACGGTGCCACCAAATTGTCCGCCAGGTCAAGAATATGTAAATGGACAGTGCCGAGACATATGGAACAACATTAGTCCTAACAATGTGATTACAGTACCACCAAACTGTCCGCCGGAACAAGAATATATAAACGGACAATGTCGCGATATATGGAAAGGTTGCCCTTCAGGTCACGAATATATAAATGGACGCTGTCATATTATTTGGGACAATACTGAGGTACAGAGAAACTATCCACCAAGACAAATGTGTATGAATGGTAAATGTAGTGATGCCAGTTATAATGTGATTAGTCCTAATAATGTGATTACTGTTCCCCCAAATTGTCCACCGGGACAAGTACTTGTGAATGGGCAATGCCGTGATATTTGGTTATGGTTACAAAACGGACTACAATTGTAAGTTTAATTTTTAATATAATTCATTCATTGTAATTTTAGGATCCGTATCAAAAGGTATCGCACCGTAAGGATTCCTTAACCCTTACGGTGCGATTGTCCGTTAATCGCAGCGCTATGTCTCATCTCGACAACTACTAACATTACCAATTTGTTTTTTTCTAATATATACTACAGTATATCTACCCATATTGCAATACAAAAAGTCGAAAAAAAGTATTCTTATCTTAAAATATAATGTGTACTGATGAAGCTTTTAATGATATAATAGAAAAAACGTATTTATTTACTAGAGAATCCAAAATTAAAAAATAGATCAACTAGTCTAATGAAATACCTATAACGAGGACTTTCACACATTTTCAATATATTTTTATATTTGTATTTTATCAGCCGTTAACTGTCCACTGCTAAACATAACCTTCCCCATACTCTTATGGGGATGGTTATGTTAAGGCCTCTCTAGGCCAATAATTGCCACGATTGGCGGTCGGGTTGGCAACCCCATTTTTAGCTTTTGGTGATGTTTTAAGTGGGACGCTGCTACCCATACCTCAGCCATAAGCTCCTTTAACCGCCTCTTACGACATCCACGGGAAACGAAGGTCTATTCTATGCCAGGACTACAGGGCTAATTTTATTTTATTTATGCTGCGTAGTTATTATTTATTAGATTTTTTGTCACCGCTACTTCGTACACGTAAATTTCAGAAGTAGAAAAATGATATTAAGAATATACATTCATAGAATCTCATTACACCTATACAAATGAGATGAAACTCCATATTTTGAATATTATGATTGTAAATTAGGAAATATACAATATATAGTATACATGTATGGTACACCTTAACTCGCACATATATTAAAATGATCTTCAAATAAAAAACTTGCATTAAAATTATTTGTCAGAAGTGAACTTTCAATTTTACATAGAGACTCTGCGTCTTCCGATAGTAATAAAATTGGTACCTAATAAATAATGTCATAAACATTTATAATTAAATTAAAAATAAGCTATTCAATAATATTTGTATTTATTTTATTAGTAACAATAATCCGTTATTGTTCTTACATTATATTTGTCGAAAATAGTTCCAAAACTATTCGAACATTCTGAACAAATAAACATAATTCAGAAAAATCCGGTTATTGTACCTAGATACATTCTATGTATACTTATGATACGACTCTTATGTGCCTAATTGGAAATAGTAATGATCGATCATATATGTGTAGTATATATACTACATAGCTATGTGTTTTTGTGTATCTTGTGGTATATTTTTATATTAAGAATATAAGTGATAATTAATAAAAGAAATATGAAAAATACATAAGTAAAAGCTTTTGTCAAGTTAAAAACTAGTCGAGCGACCCTTAAGTTAATATACGAATAAACTACTATAAAAATTATAATAAATAATAATATATTAAATTTATATACGTCAACTTCATTAACTTATTTCAGTTCTTAATTTACAAGTATATTGTGGTAAGTATAGATAAAACACGAGTAGCATACCAATGTCGATAAGACACAGTCATAACCTATCTCTATCAGTAACAAATTAACAATCCGTTTATAGAAAAAAACATATCATTATCATGTATTTCATTAAACATATAGTTTGTACAATAATAATTATTTATTTCAGTGGTATAAAGAGTCACGGAGCAAGCATTCAGAACAGATTCCCACAAAAATGTACACTTAACCAACTGTGGTGGAATGGTTTATGTCTAGATATGTACCAAAATCAAGCTATGAATCCTACGGGCTCTAATAATATTCAATCTATGTGTTTGTTTGGAGAAGAATACATTAAAGGAAAATGCATTGGAATGAACTCATTGACAAATGAACTACGGTAATTATCTATATTTTCTTTTTATTTAGTTTACTGAATAACTAAAATGTACCTACTTAATCCGTAATTTAATATTAGTGAAATTCGTTTGTAGGATTCTATATCAAATCGCACTAAGGATAATACATATCACCTTCTTGCTGCTGTGAAAATAAGCACCCGAAGCACTATCAAAATAAATTACGCGTGCAAGAATTAAATAGCTATAAGAATTTATGCTGTATCAAATCGCAGCTTAAGTCAACTAAGACGCTTAAGCTAAATACTCATCTCCCAATCGCGAACCAAATAATTTTGGAAAAAAAATCACACTAAGGAACTCTTTTGCGACTTTATCGAACATTCACCCACTTGCCCAGCGCCGTCTCGACAAGCTATCCCAATAAAATTTGAAAGGATTTTAGATGTCGTTGGCCCATACTTTTCTAAAGATAAAATTTTTTTATTGCTAGGAGGTCCAACCGAACACGCAAAATTTCAAAATAGGCCTTATTAATCCAAATGGATCATCATAATGGAAAAACGTAATAATTCCTTTGGACATTTCAAAACTGTTGTTTTAGTTATTATTGAACTTTTCCCGGTATTCAGTTCTAGATAACGTATCAAGATAAAACATAGGTACACCAAGTTTTGTGTTAGATCTTCTATAACAAAACTGGGGAGAAAAAGGATTGTTAGTAATGCCGACTACCAGACACAATGCTAACAATATACTCTGTCTGTTACAATTTTACTACATTAATAAGATTATGCCACAGTGCTCGACTTATAAAAAAAAATGAATAACTGCCACGTTAGATTGCTTAGCAACGGCCCCGTGTAAGTATATCGAGTGTTAAGTTCACCATAACGGCAGCACTGTTCTCATCTGTGGGCCGATGCACTTGAATACCAACTTCGTCATCTTTATTCGCTTTAAAGTCGGATTATCAGAATTTTCAATGATCTCATAGACAGTATCGAGTCCTTAAGTCTGTCGAAACTTTGCTTCCTTTTGTGTGTTCTACCGCTTGTATAACAGATTGTGTTCTGGAGAAATGCCACCTTTTATCCTCGTACCGCCATCGTTATCGATAGGGAATTCATTCTCACACGCTTGAGCCTAAATGGCGTGACCATTGCGGTTACAGTACGGTTTCAATGAAATTTTCTCCCGCAAACGCCCAAGCTGTAAAATGAATGTCCAGCCGAGGTTTTCCCTCAAGACTGCAGTATGGGATTCTTAAAAAAGGTTTCAAGGTCGGCAACGCGCACATGACACCTTTAGTATTGCAGGTCTCCATAGGCTATAGTGACCGTTTACCATCAGCCGTGCTGTATGAGACCCTCTGCCCTGTTTTGCCCGATACCCTGTTTTACCTACCTCTAATAAGTGTATTTTATTGGTGTCGTGTAATTTTATAGTGCTTGTCTGATATAAAGTTTGTCAAGATTTAAGTCGTTATTAACTGCTTTCTATTTTTATTTCCAGGTCATCCAAACTTTGGACTTCAATTGTAACCAAATTCGATATCTTTAATACACAACGAAAGAAAAGACAATCAGAGGACGTAGAAGAGGAGCCTAAACAGACTGAACCCATTGCAATTGACAGAAAAATTTTTAACGTTCCCTACCAATGTCCCGATGGATACAGGCCTGATGCTCTCGGTTACTGTCGTCCTGTTTTCTAAGAGTCGAATTTGTAGTACTCTATTTAACTTAATTTGATTTAAACACGGCAGTAAATGCTAAATACCTAACTATTAAACCTAACTATTAAATGCCTACTTAATGGACTAAAATGTATAGAATATTTATTTATGTAATTTAGACAATAGTAATTAGGTAATAATTATTTGTACTTATACCTACGGACTACAGCAAGTAATAGGTGTATTTAATAATTTACTACAGCATGGACCGATAGTATACGATTTCATCCTCAATGAGCAAAAAAGATATGGCGACACACATTTTTAATTTTCCACAACATTAACTTGTACAATTCCATAAATTTTGTTCTTCTTATCTGTTATACTTATTGTGACGCTATTACTCTTATGTTTACATCGTATGAAGATGGCTATCCCATCTCCATTCTTTGGCCGCTTCGTTATACATATATGAAGATCTTTAACGTAGCTCACCAAACGATGTCTTTACATGTTCTTGGAAGTAGTAAGTGAGGGACGTCACATTTAAATAATCTGAACATAAATTTTAAAATTCAAATGTTTAGGTGACGCTAAAGTACGTATAATATTGAGATACATATAAGCGTAGAAGTAACCTACCTATTACTATTAAATACTTGAACCTTCTTATAATTTACCGTAGCACGGTACAATATGTATTATACGATTTTAATGCACGCAGAGTCGAGCTTAATATATCTAGCATCGCTGGCTATGATTATATCGCAGCGCCTCTGAGCAAAATATTAATGATAGCGCCTGGCTGCTTTGCTAAATGATGACGATATAATAGGAAATCAAAATTCCCATATAAATGCTTTTAAATTTCCATGCACGTCCACGATAACGGCATCGAAGAAAATATAAATCTCTATACAATGCATTTACTTTGCTCTACTATTATTATTATATACGGACTACTCGTATATCGTAACTGATATCTCGTATTATATTGTATCATTATAAAATCGTACCATATCGTTCCATAGGTACTACGATAAGTAGGTACTTAATCATTAGCGCCCATTATTTGGTACTTCCGCAATCCGTAGATTTACAAATTATTATTTATAATCTATTATATATATATTAGATAAATATTCTACAATACCAATACTTAACATTGGTATTGATGCTTTATATATGATTACTTTACATAAATTTATTATAAAATTCTTATTTAATTATATGTATATTATAATTTTTATACTAGATAAGTTAAATTAAGTGTTTTATTTAATTAACATAAATAAAATCATTTAAACTTTGATCAAAATAAAAATTTAACATAATATAATTATACACATACATTACAAAATCAACGTCACTGTGCTCAGTATATATACTTGAAAGTAGGCAGATGTGTATTTGTAAAAATAAATTATTTGTACTTGCGATTTCTGTTATTTATTTAAACTATAAAGTGGTAAAAGTTTGGAAAATAATATGTGCAATATAAGTATAAAAATCCATTTTTAATAACCTGCTACAATAAAAGGCAATATCCCCACTTAAGTACAAAAGTCAACAGTAGTCTATATCGTATCGGTTTATTTTATCTACAATGGGGAGGTCTTCCCTATTATAAATAAAATAAATTCAAACGGTCCTACCGGAACACATATGAATTCCTGTATATTTCTTTTTGAATTCCTGTAATAAGATACTATACAGATTACTATTTACTTAGATTAGAAGGGAAATAAAGTGCAATTTTCAGCTAAGTAAACAGTTTGCGTTTTCCTACGAAACTAAAATTCATTGTCTAGAAGTAATAAAGTTTTAATGCAAAATACCAATTTCTCTTAATATAAAAAAAATTTACTAGGTCTATGAAAAAAAAATTATACCTATTTACCTACGGTACGAACGATATCGAAATGGGCGATGACCTTATTTCTACTATCAAAGCCTACAGAAACTTTGAGAGAAACAATATTAGACATCAAAATAAGACAAATAGTACCCATGCCTACTTCATATACAATCTATCATGAATAAAAAAATAATTTAAGTGCAGATGAGATAAGGGGTACGATATTAATAAGTAAATCTCGAGCCCGATAATAATAACCTATCTTCTTAGTCATATAGGTGACTACCAACTTAGACCCGTTAGAAACTAAGATGATATGATACTAAGATGATAACTACCTACAATGAAATAAGTAAACAAAATAAGGACTGATGATGATGATTTATAAACAATGAATTTTAGTTCTTCTAGAATTGTGTAGTATATGAGTAATAATTAATATAGGTTACCCCTACATATATCTTCACAATCATTTATAATGGTAACACCATTACTTTCTGTCATTTTAAAAATGACAGCGAAAGAATTGTCAAATTGCCAAATGCCAACTAAGTGAACTAAAAAAGTTTTATTTTACCAATATAAAAGTTATTTTCTATATACTTATTGAACATTTTTTTTTAAATACTCCTTTTAACTATTTTTAAACATAGTAGATACATCAGCAAATACAACATGATCGGATAAACTAAAGTATAATTTTAAACTTTTGTGTGAGTCATACAATACTGTAAAAGATGCAGAGTGTTAAAAACTTTCATCAGTTTGTATAATAAAATCCTAAAATGTCTGAAAGAAAAGGTACTAAAGCTCTCGAATTATGGTGCAAACGTCTTGTAAAGGATTGCCCCAATGTACAAATAGATAACATGACTACATCATGGAGAAATGGCATTGCTTTTTGTGCCTTAGTCCATCACTTCAGACCAGATTTAATGTAAGTGATGTAAGTCATAAGTAATATTCATGTTAAAAATAAAAAAATATACATACCTATTTTTTACCATATTTCAGAGATGTGTCAAAGTTGAAACCCGAAGATATATATGAAAATAATCAACTTGCCTATAGCATTGCTGAAAAGCATTTGGGCATTCCATCATTATTGGACCCTGAAGATATGGTGAATAATGAAGTACCCGACAGACTCTCAATATTAACTTATTTATCTCAATTTTATCAACGTTTAGGTCATACAGGTAAACCTTAATCTATATTGATTTTACTAGTTACACAACAATACATTAAGTTTATTTTTTTTTATGTGTATAATTACATTTAATTAGTACATTATTGTATACTATACATATTTATATGTATAGTATACAATAATGTAGTTATATATATATATATGTGTGTGTGTGTGTGTGTGTGTGCGTGTTTAAATGGACTTATATTTGTGTTTTCAGTCAACAACAAATCAGCTGAAAGTGACCAAAAAGTATCATTACCATCTACAACTCAGTCTGCTGTTAGTATTTTTTTTTTGTTTCTTAATCTGTCTAAGTTCTCTTGTGGCTTGTTTGCAGTTGCCTTGGCACACATTTCTGTACTGTATATGTTATCTTCTTACTTTACAATACAATTTCTAGGCACCAATAAAGTTTGGAAAATCAGGGCATGACAAATGTGCAGCATGTGGTCTACCTGTCTACTTAGCTCAACGTCTACTTGTATCTCACAAACTTTACCATAGAAGATGTTTTCGTTGTTCTAAGTGTTCTGGACATCTTAACCCAAAAAATTTTGAGTTAATTGATGGATCTGAATTTTCTTGTGATAGTTGTAAGAATGAAAAAAAATTATCAAAATTCTTAAATAATAATGATCATGATCAAATGGGTATGTTGGCATTTAGTGAAGCCATGCCAGAAAAATCCACAGAAATTAAGAAAGAAGAAACAAATGTTATAAAACATAGACCTAGACCCCAGTCAGTATTAGGTAAGTTTTCCTTCATATTTTTCTACTGTTTACAAAATATAAATTGTCTTAGCTTAATGTGAGAATGTTACTTTCTTTTCTATTTGAACTATCATCAAAATGAATGTGAATGATTTCTTATATGTTAATAATGTGTTAAAACAATTATTTTACTTTCTGTTATATGATTTACTCATAGGTACTACAATAATAAATAATATACTGCAAAACAAGATAAATAAAAAACAACTAAAAATAGATTGTTTACTTTGTTGTTGTCATGCCAATCTGGTAAAGCATTGTATAACAGCTTTCAATGTCTTCCAAATTGTCTTGCAATCAATCCTCACTTTGTGACAGTAATACAAGATGATACATAATATGTATCTGTAAATATTTATAATAGGTATTAATATTTAAAGATACTGGAATTCTTAGATTGTAGGTTCTGTTAATACAAGCACTTACTAATTATTTATTTTACCATTATTAGTGTTCATTAATAAATTATGAAGTTAATTAATCTACTAACAGTAATATTATTATTTTATTTCAATATTGATATTATATTTATTTATCAAAATATAATGTAATTTGTTTGTGTGTTTATGTATGTTTGTGTCTGTGTGTTTATGCATATAAGGAGAGATGAGGCATGTGTGTGGAAGTATGTAAAAGTATAATGAATAGGATCATTATACATTAACTATGATGAAACCAAATTATTGTTTTTTTTTTTATGAAATATTTTAGAGAAAATAAGTATGTTTGAGAAGAATGCTGAAAAAGAAACAAACATGGAAGAAAATTTATCAAACCTTTCTATAAAAGACAATGTAAATATTAATGTTAAAGAATTAAGTACTTCCAGTATTAATACTAGCAGTGTAACAGATAATTATGATCTAAAACCTGTTTACACAAACACTGAACTAGACTCAACAATAGAGAAAAAACAATTAAGTCCTAAAACTGAAGAATTATTAGACATAAAACCTGAAAAAGTTTACAGAAGTGATATTAATAAATTTAATTTCCTACAAACACAATTGTCAAGTGTCACATTAGATAACAATAAAGACAAAGATTTACATAATGTAGAATTGGAAGAAACAAGGCAAAACAAGGAAGACTGCTCTAGTAATATAACTAAGAAAGATGAAAATGTTCAAAAAGAAATGAGTGATAAACCTAATGATTTACTTAAAGAAGAAAGTAATATAACTGATGATATTAGAATAGCAAAAAGTCATAACACACCATCTTATGTCTTAGATGAGCATATTCCCTTACCAACATCAGAACTAACAGAAAAGAATGAAGATGTTGCTATTAGTGTTCCTCCCAGGCGAAAAAAGCAGCAACATACTCCTGAAAAAACAAAATCGACTGAAAATGATGTAATAAAAAAGCCAAACCAAGATAAAACATATCCAAAACATTTAAACCCATTTTCAGATGATGAAGATGAGGTAATTAGTGCCATTAATTAAATACACTTAGTATGAAAAAGGTAGCTCAATCCATATTAACTGAAACTGCAATGATATAGTAGTAAATCATGCAGTCAAACCATCAAATTCAAATTGCAAATCATCAGTTTACACATACCTTGAATGGCATTGTGTAATCGAAATAATGAAATTCTAATCTATTAATTGTTCTTCAATTGTTTGGTAATAGTTTTGTCACTTATACATATTCTACTAAAAAATAGACACAAGTAACATATGTAATGTGTTACAAAATCAATATAACTAATTCTAATTAATTAGTAGCTGATATACTATAAGATCAATGTTTTGAAACATTGATTTTATAAAATATCAGTTTAAAGTAATTATACAAATATTAAAATTTTAACAGTTTTAAGATAACAAAGTAAGTGGCTATTTGCAATGTATTTTTCAGAATGAAGAGTCTAAGTCTAAGGAGCTACCAAAAAAGATAAGCACAAACCCTTTTGGTAGCACCGACGAAGAAGATGACGACGTACCACCAATACAACCGCCCCTAAAAGTTCAGAACAATCAAACTACGCCTGTGTATGTTTAACTCTGTTTTATTTAATAATTTTACTTATCACATTATTAATTGTTGATAATGATATAGCGAACAGATATTATAATCATGACATTTAATAATAGCATAACAATTACTATGTTTATTATTCTATTATTAAATATTCAGCTATATGATGGCTAAAATAAGACACTGATTTTATCATACTTGTTTTTTACTTTATGTATATGTTTTAGCATTTAACAATTTACATTATTATGTCATACATGATAGGTATTTTGCAACAGCACAATGATTACCATTTCAAACACAAAGAATAGTACCGAACTGACCTGACGCAAATCAGGGGGCATTAGTTCTTACTGTGAAGAATGTATAAAAAATTCATCAGTATAAAATGTCATATGTGTGTAAATGTATCTAGCGACCACCTGTCTGAATTTTTTTATGAAACTTAGATATATAATAATGAATGAAGCTTAGGTTCTATATTCGGATATTTATACATCTGCTGGTAAAAATCAATAACAATTTTATTTAGAACATGCAGAAATGTTGATAGTATCATATTTTTACAGAAGGCGTCTAATAGCCGTAAATCCTTTCTGGTCCGATGGAGAAGAGCCATCATCAGATGAAGAAGAAACATGTGATAATAGGTCAGCATAATTAATGGTAGTAATATTAAGATTCTCCAAGCATATTTTCTGTTATAACATTCTGCTCTCCTAAAAGTGGTAAATGATAGTATCGATAGGTATGTTTTCGCTAATATATGGATGAGATATAACAAGACAACGTCTGTCGATTTGCTTTTTGCTGATGAGTGCGAAAACATATCTATCGATAAAGTCATAAGCTACTTGTCTAAAGAAGCTGAGGATAGAAAAGAATAATAACACCTTATTTTACTCGGTCACCTCCAAAATCTTCACAGATCCGAGACTGGGTTGATCCAAATGATATGTATGGAAAAGAATTTATTTCATAGATATACATATATGTATATAAATTACGTTATAAAATTATGTATATATAGGAGATATTTAAAGAAAATATGTGATGGACCTTTATATAAGGTCTAACTTAAAATGTAGTGTGTATTTTATCTTCATACACCATCTAGAAGTGGTTATCTACTATCGAAATCTATACGAAGTGGCAGGCGAAAGCTAGAAATCAATACCTCTATAATATCACGACTAATCCTGTTATATTTTAACGTTAAGATAGTGGAATACATATACGTTATTATTAACTGTTTAGGTCTAACATGTATAAGTCCGTGATGGCAACGAGCACGCCGAATTTACCCGCAAGCGTTCCACGACGCAAGAAAGCAAAAGCCCCACCTCCTCCAGTTGTAACGGTCGTGGAACCTGCTACTCCCACAGAACATCCTTCAACATCAATGGACGACGTAGCGAGCATCTCATCACTTAGCTCTTATAACTCTACTGTGCACTCTGATCAAGTAAGTCTCTTTCTACATGCATTATTGTGTAACGTAATCATACAGAATCTTGCATTTGTTTATACCTGTTTACATATACTAAGTTTTGATTTTTATATATGTTACTACGTATAGCATTTATTAAAAAAAATTATGTATACGTCGCCAACCAACATTGTCTAAACAGATCATTATCATGGCACACATAGCCATCTTTCACTATATTGGCCCAGCAACTTAGTTATAGTATTTTATTCCGAGTTTACCTTTACTTGCATCGGTATATTGTATTATGTTCTCTTAGTAGCCTTTTACTATATCCTAGGATTTGTTGAGGGATGTTTAGTTTTCGATTAACTATTTAAAAATTTAATAAAATTAATAATGCTTGTTATAGAAACAAACCAATACCCGTTATTGACATGTTTTTCTTTAAACATTAATAAAATATAATCAATATAATATATAATCACGACTATAATTACAAATGGAGTAGTCAGAGGCTTTATAGACTTAAGTAAATATAACACTCATCACACCTATATTATAACGTTGCCCAAGGCAAGTCTACAGCCAGCATAGACATATTTCATACATTGAATAACTTTACTTCTTTAACTTTAGAAATCCATCGGTCATTCTACGCCAATGATGAAGAAAAAACGTCTAGCGCCCACTCCACCAGATAGTCTCTCTACAGTATCAGGATGCGGAGGCTCGATGGAAACAGGTGTCGATACTTCGAGCATTCGCAACATATCTGATGGTATGGCTACCATATTCATACAATATTTTTCCCACCACTCATTTTCATTCAAAGCTATGAAAACGAATAATAGAAAAGATATATACATTAAACTTTCTCTGCCTATTTTTTTAAGAATATTATCCTAAAAATTTTAGCATAACCTTACTATTTTATTAGTCTATTAATATTTATTAAAGGGTATTATTTATTATATATGTATTTTTTGTCTAATACATATATGTATGGCATTAATCTCGCCATTTGTACAAATTTTCATTGTATGTGACTCTATGTATCTAATGTGTTCAATCACTGTAATCATTATCCACTATTATTATAATCCGCTAGGTCAACCTGATCGTCGATTATTACCATAATTTATTAACTTGACATCTGTAATGCAGACCAAGCTCATACTTGATGATGACCTCATAAATATATTTAATTAATGAATAGTCTGATAATGTCACTGCAATCTATTTGATTAATTTATATTGCAGACTGATATGTTTTGTTATAACATGTTAAGTCCCAAATGACGTTTCGCAATATTGTTTAATAAATGTGTAATAGACTAGTAAACAGTATATACTATTTATTTTTAATATCCTAGCTATTTCCCACTACTTTGTTACTCAAATGGCTGAATAGAATTGAACAAAATTTTGTATACCTACAGATGAACGTTATCCCAGGTTAAAATCAAAAATATAAATTATCTACAACATAAAGAGTCTCACGATATTGTTCTCGGCAACGATTATTACTCGGTTAATATTTAATACAGTATGCAATATTTTTGTCATGTATACATTTCTGCATATTTTTAATAATGGCCTAGATAAAAATTAAATTATTCATGATAAAATATCACAACTTTCTTGTTCTTGTTTTTCTTTGTTTACTGATATTTTTGTTTTTTACCTATTGTTATGCGAATGTTTGTGTGTTGTGTTACTTATTCATGATCTTGATAGACCGGGCTAGGTGATGAGGTGCTAATTGAAAATCAGCGTTTCTGCTTTTGCAGGAACTTTAAGCTGAATTAGCATCCTTTTTCTTTACCATAACACTGACTGATTTCTACTACTGTTTATATATAAATGTAAACTTTTTTTCTGTATTTTATTTATTTATTTTTATGTTGTTATTACTTATAATCTAAGTATATGTAAATGTTATGGTTTATTGAAATAAATTTTCATTCATTCATTCATACAACTATTACATAGTTGTGTATGTTTTATAATGAATAATTTTTGTATTTTATAATATGTATTCATAATCTTAACCAGCTAAAAATGTTTTATAAATTTCATGTATTTTCCTCTACATATCTTTTTTACTAATCTACATGCATTAATATTATTATCATGTTTATTAATTATTTTCATTCTTTTGATATCGTATTTTAAAATGAATTTAGGTATATTGTGGTATTAATAATTCATATAACTGTTGATATCAAAAAATCTATACTCTCGGAATATAGTGTGTTTAAATTTAATCTTGATTGTAAAATCTTTACAACCTACATTACTACTATTATTTCTAAGATGTTATCCTATAAATAAACGCAAAGGTCTCTGATTTAACTTACTGGATGACGGCTTTATGTACACTCTCTCTGAAACACGAAACAAAAATACTAATTTTAAAATTCTTAAAACATAAAATTGTAAATTTAAATTAATTTTGGGTTTCGATTTTGGACCCCGGATCTTAATTCTTGTTCGAATGAGTTATCACTGAATTACATTATTACATTACACTGAAATTGATATTACATTGAAACGATACAACAGTCAAGTCCGATATAATATGATATTTATATATTATGGTACAACTTCTTCTTTTACCTTTAATTTGCCTAGAATTTTTTTAATGAATGGTAATAAGTACCACACAATCACACCAATCGCTTAATCTTCAAGCTAATATATCCTGTGTTATAATAATTAAATATATTATGCAATAACAACATCCTTAAATAATTTTAATGAGAAATAAATAAGTAATATCCGTAAGAGACTTGGCATGAGATCTTAATATTATAGACAGTTAATATATGTAACATTCGAATTGGCCACATTTCATCAAGTTTGAACCTAAATTGAAAGCCGGCATACTTACCGACGTCTCTTAAATTAATATGGCACGCTAACAATATTTCAATCACAATACAACTTGATTGAGTATTTAAGTAGTGTGGTTAAAGTAATTTATCGAGAATTCTTCTAAGTCTTAATAAGCTATTATAGACTATAACGATTTTATGGATATCTTACAAAATTAAAAATTATTACATTATTAATAGTTGTATTATAGTGACCAGTGATAAGCGTTTTGTCTGGGTAGACAAAAATTGTATTTCACTAATACAATTCCAAAATCGTCGAGGAACGGATAGAACTTTTTTTTTTTATGAACTAATTTTAATATATATTTGTCTCGAAAGACATTTTTTGTTAATTGTGAAGAATGTATGTATTTAAGATAAATATTCTTTATTTCACTGAACTTAAACTCTTGCGAAAATCCATATCACTGGTTATTTAATTAGAATTTCTGCTCAAAGCCGAATGGCTGCACTGTTAACACTAAGCACCGAGCAGCAACCTAATAATTTGCCTGATGATGCCTCATTCAGAGGTAAAACACGTGTCGATAACCGTACATCAACAAAATGGAAGTTGGAGATTGATGACTAATATGGAAGGTTGTAGACCTTCTGGTAGTAATAGTAATGGTCAATCTTCGAGTGTTGGCAGACACACATATACTAATGGTAGTGGAACTAAACAAAATAATTATAATCAAATAACCAAAAATATTCTTTAAACTAGTAATATTTTATTTGTCTGACGCTCTGATAGTTTCAAGCCCACAATATGTATATATAAATGAATCAAAGGACATACTGTGTAAGGTTGGAACAGTTAAAACTGGCTATTCTATAAAGGGTCTGATGGAACGATAGAATATTGATAATTATTCATAAAAATCAATTCCCATTAATGTGAAGTATTTATAATAAAGATTATCAATATATGTTATATGTATAGGTGGACGTAAGATGAAGGGGCCAGCACCAGGGCTACCTCTACCCGAGCGACGCGAAGTGAAATTGCAGATATCCGCGGAAGAGTTACAAGTCCAACTTGACTTGCTGGAAACGCAGCAACTAGGGCTAGAACGACAAGGCGTTCTCATCGAGCAAATGATTCGGGATAAGTGTGAGGGTAAACACATTTTCTGCACATTATTTCATTTTAGGCGTTTCACCCACCTCTCTTCTATTACTTAGCTACAATCTTTATAATCTGTAGCCACAGTCATAGATTGCAATATATTTTTGATTTTTTTTTTTAAATTAACAATGCAATTATGAAATCGCTAGAGTAAAACTTGCATAAAAATCTTCTACAAGATTACCTACTACTTCTATCTCGCTCGTATTTCTAAACTTATCTGCTGTAATTTTTTTTTTTTTTTTCTTAAATAAGGTATGTATCGTATTTTTAGTCTATTTCTACTTATGGCTACCATTCTTAATTGATATGTATAGTCTTCTTGACATCTTTGGCAACCCTTGCTACTACTGTATTGTTGATATCTTTATTGCATTTTAGTTTATATATTCTGAAAGAAGAAAACATTGATGAATGTGGAAGAAGTGAAAGAGGTTTGTTTGAATCGAAGCATTTAGCGTTCCATTGTTTATGCCTATCCTAATGGGAGACAGACGTGACAGATATGTATGTATTCTAAAATGTTATATATATAAAAATATTCTATTAAATCTCCATGTCCGCAGAAAATTAAAATCTATTTAGGCATCTTAGATAATTTATAAGAAGTTCAAATTTGATCAATTACAAGATACAATAAACAAGAAAGTATCTAAAAAATTATATTGGATTGTAATAAAATAAAATAAATCACTTTAAATATTATTATTAAAAATTTTATCATTGGTTGCATTCTATTCCGTCTACGGCTGATATCACCATGATAACCATTCAAATTTTTTTATAACATTAATTAATATTACATTTATATTCATACCGTCTGTATATACATAAAATGAATTTTGTTTGCAACAATTTTATTTCTTCTTTTATCCAATACGTAACCATAAATTATAGAAAAAATAGTTGACATCTAAAGATATAGTGTCATAATGGGCCCTTTAAGTATAAGAATTTCTTTTTTATTTTAGTATTTCTTTTATTCCATTTTAAATGAATTCTTAGTGATAATAAATAATATGTATAATTACGTAGAAGATTTGGGTCAAAAATAAGTAATCACATTATTAAGATATTTTATTTCTTAAAACTCAAATTATTTTTGATCATTCATAATACAATAAACCTAGGTTGCATTCATTACACACACATACAGGTAGTATTGTAACCACCATTAGATATTTTTATGTTATTTAATACTACGAGTTCACTGTGAGTACCACTTAGAAATAAATTTGTTTACGACAGGCGACGACTCATCTTCGGTGCCGCAAGAGGAAGTGGAAGATTTAGTAATACAACTGTGTGAACTGGTCAATGAGAAAAACGACTTGTTCAGGAAGCAAACTGAATTGATGTACATGTAAGTTGTTACAAATATTTCAGACATAATAAATATGATAATCATCTTTATTCTTGAAGTTAATGCTTAGAATATTATAAATTTGCTATAAAAAAGTCTAGATATTACTTTTACTCAATATATTTTCAACTAACGATCCATCCTAGATTTGCACGAGTATTAATTCACAAATTTTTGATACTTTGGATTACATTATTGTAAAATTCGTATCTCTAAATTCTTTGAAAATAATATATAGCTTATTATTATTATTCACTAAAAATGTAGCTTTCTACAGGTAAAACAATTTTTAAAATCAGTAGTTTTATTTTATGTTTATTCATTAAAAAGGAACATAAAAAATCAAATTTTTCCCCTATATAATATAAGTATAGATATAGATAAATACGTCTTACATCCCACTCAAGTCCATAATCTCTGAGGTATTGAAAGACATCTTGAGTTCTTATCGTAATACTTAGCTTTCCCTAAGAATACTACTATAGAACATGCAAGCCTATACAATAACCTCTATTTTTAATTGCCACTTAACCTTCACTTTTTAACCATGTAAGCCTTTATGTAATAGCCAGCCGTAACCCGCAACTTTAACCAAATGAATTACAAAAAACGTTTTGCATTTCTTCATCTAGTATTTGGTTTACCTGTGTACAAATGTTAAAATCTGTTTAGACATTGGATTCGTTAAAAAGTTGTTTCTGAAAAATGTTAGAGACTGAATATATCAGTATATTTAACTAGTGACATCTCTGACACGTGTTTCTACCGTGAAGCAGTTGTGTTTGCATAGCTGTGTTTCGGTTTAAAGGGTGGGATATGGCGTGAATTTACAGGGTACAGAGGAATAACACCTGAGTCCTCAGGAATGGCAACGCATGGGGGGTATCATGGGCGAAACAGTATGTGTGTGTACTGTTATGTCCATGGTACTGCTCACGTCTATAGGCGCCGGTTACCACTTTCCATCAGGTGGGCCGTATGCCATTCTAAGTCGTATAAAAAAAATATTCTTCAAGAT
Source organism: Galleria mellonella (assembly GCF_026898425.1). Classification (NCBI taxonomy): domain Eukaryota; kingdom Metazoa; phylum Arthropoda; class Insecta; order Lepidoptera; family Pyralidae; genus Galleria; species Galleria mellonella. The sequence continues at coordinate 1,150,259 of NW_026442151.1, read as the reverse complement.
CTGGAGTAACAACAAAGTGGAGCCATTAACTTCATAATGATATCTATAAACGTAGCTATAGACTGTTCATAACTATAAGTGAAACAGCTTCCAGCAAGGTGCTTATTGACCAATTTGGGTGTCTAAAATTTTACACTGCAGTACCTCATATTAACTATAGTATAACATAGGAATCCACAACAATTCTTATTCCTCTTACCAGAGGGAGACTTTGTATAAAAGTCGTTTGCTTGGGCATCTCTGTCCCATTTGTTTTTCTACCGTGAAGCAGTTATGTTTGTATGGCTGTGTTTCGGTTTGAAGTGTGGGATGTGGCAGTGAATTTACAGGGTACAGAGGAATAACACCTGAGTCCTCAGGAATGGCAACGCATGGGGATATCATGGGCGAAACAGTATACCCTGTTATGTCCATGGTACTGCTCATGTCTATAGGTGACGGTTACCACTTTCCATCAAGTGGGCCATCAGCTTGTTTGCCATTCTAAGTTGCATAAAAAAATATTCACAAAAAATGAATGTTTGAAACTTTTCACATAATCTGGAAAAAACTTAGAGTTCTTGCGATGGAAGCCGCGGTGTTTACTTATAATAGTGTATAAATACAAACAATATTTCCAGCCGGCGGCAGCAAAGATTAGAACAAGAACAAGCTGATATTGAACATGAGATAAGAATAATACAATCGCGGCCAGCAGTTAATCGCATCGATGCTGATAAGGTAATTATCATACGCTTGAATGTCATTTTCATAATTTGAAAACAATCAACTAGGTAATTACCCTGTTGCTGATGACACACGATGAACGGATATCGACAGGGCTTGCATAAAACGCTTTTTGACCTCGACTTCAATAAATGATTACAATTTTAACCTTCTACTGCTAACCGATAAAGGAGACGGATAATTTTTAACAAGCTGAAACATCTATATATGGAATAATATATATAATAATATAACTCATTGTATTCAAATGTAAAATCCTATGTTATTTTCATCATCATCATGTCAGCCGTTAACTTTCCAGTGCTGAACATAGGCCTCCGTTCCATGCCTCGACCATTAGGTTCCCTTAGTCGCCTCTTATGATACCCATTGCACACACATCACACAGCTAATGTAATTTTAGAATCTTCTAAATAAGAAAAACAGAAGAATAAAATTATGATGAAATCAATTTAAGAAACACAATGAAAAACAGATCTCAACAAAATATTAATTAAATATGTACATGGTTCATAAAGCTCACATTTATAGGTATTCTCTTAACCAGAGGGAGACTTTGTACAAAAGTCCTTTGCTTGGAGACCTCTCTCCCATTTGTGGTTCAACCGTGAAGCAGTTGTGTTTGCATGGCTGTGTTTCAGTTTGAAGGGTGGGATATGGCGTGAATTTACAGGGTACAGAGGAATAACACCTGAGTCCTCAGGAATGGCAACGCATGGGGGGTATCATGAAACGGCGAAACAGTATACTCTGTTATGTCCATGGTACTGCTCATGTCTATAGGCGACGGTTACCACTTTCCATCAGGTGGGCCGCCAGCTTGTTTGCCATTCTAAGTTGTATAAAAAAAATCATACAGGTCCAGGAATGTATGGAGTCATACTATACTCTTCTGTACTTTACAACCTCAATTTTTTACATGTTTTACCATAGTAATGTCCTTTTTTTCTGTCTGAAAAGCCTGACATAGCACTGGCTCATTTTTTACAACCTTCTTAGACTCACGCAGTTGTCTTATTCGATTTGAGTTGGTAAATATGTCGTTACCAAAAAAAAGCATACACTCCTTATTTTGATAGCATTGAAATTTACCTGCATAGTTAACTCTTCACCGACACCTTACCAATCCTGCGCATAATTTGAAATTACCTATTATGTTATAATTGTTTTCTATTCTCTAATGTACATTTGTTATTATTAGTCGAATACTTTTAATAACACAGACATATTATATTTCTAGTAATTGCAAAAAAATACGCTTGTTCTATTACATTGTTGATTATGAATTTTAGGCACGTGAGGAACAACTAGTTTCTCGCCTTGTAGAGATAGTGCGCATGCGCGATGAATTAGTGCAGCAAATTGATGCAGAACGGCGACGGGAACGGCAAGAGGATCTCGCTATCGCTGCTTCGATAGCCAGCAAAAGAGGTATTCTATCAACAAATTGTTTTCAAATTATATTAGATTCATTAGGTTTATGAAAAATTGAAAAAAAATGTTTTAAGGAAAGCATTAAGTATAGACGTTAACCAGGGGCGTTCTTTAGTCAGGAGTGTTCTCCTCTAATTATCTGCCCGGTCATAGAGTTTAGGCCACACGGGTATGCGATCCCGGCCTTCCGAACCGCTGCAGTTTCTCACCAATATCCCTTTCGCAACCGCTATACAACTTTTCCTTTTCCCCATAAATCCTTCATTCCTCTTTAACCAACTTTCTTTATTCTCTCCCAATGCCCTCCTGCTTTTATTCGATCCTTTCCTCCATACCGTAGGTGGTGGATACCATCAAACGCATTTCTAAGGAGGGATGACGTCAGACAGGCGGCCGGTCGTAAATCCAAAGGCTAATTGTTAGGGTAATATAACTAAAATTATAATATTACGCCAATCCCAAATAATTGGGGTAAAGGCAGGATGATAATGATGTTTAAGTTTAGACGTGAATGATTTTATTTATTTTTATAGTTGAGGATTAACTGGGCAAAAAAAGAAGTGAATGAGTAATAACTAAGATAACTGAACACAGAGATGGTTAGCAGAGAAAAATATTAATTGGTGTTGATCATTGAAAATATTTACTTTTCAACAGAACTAGAACTTATTCTAGTTATATTATATTCCATCATGGATTTAATACTATTTACAAGACAATTATTAAATTATTTAGTTAAAATTATTTTTGGGCATCACTTGTTATCCACACAGCAAATGCATTATTATGAATAATTCGAAAGTGTATCTATCCCTGTTGTTTTAACAATTTGTTGTTTTGGACCAATTTTCATTACATTAGTCAAATAACTTGTATTTCGCTGATTTTTATTATAATTTAATAACTAAACCTATATTTCAGAAGTCTATTTGTTATATTTTACTTAATAAATGCATGCTAGATTATCTAATATTTAGTTCATTTTAAGCTTTCGTGTTGTTTACACATACATATTTTAATTACGCTATCGGAACTTAACGCAATGAATAATTTTTTGTAGGTAAATTATCTTTTATATATTTAGTTTATTGCCAAAGTTTCGATGTAGATTACACCACATAATCACGACAAGACCACGTATCGTGATCACAACGTAGACATTTGTTATTTAAAATATATTTATTGTTTAATTATTTATCTACTATAAAATAATCTAAACACCGACTCAGCAAAACAGTCTATTGACATTAACGCTCTTTCCTACCTATTACAGTATTAGTGTTTAAAATGCAATATAATTATTTAAAGATTTACTTATTTCAGCACAACGGAATAGCGAATCGAATAGCTCATCTATTAAATCGGCAGAAGTTATCGCATCACCCAAGAAAAGCAAAGTGAAGGATAAAGTGAAAAAACAACTTAAGAAAGCCAAACATACGTTAATTTCTAAGAAAAAAGAAGATTCGGGTAAGGAAGAAAAACCAGAAAAAGATAAGAAATCCAAATAAAGTTACTGATTCTCCATGTATCATTTGGTGATCATACTTAATTTTTAGATTTTATACTTAATTTTTCGGCTACCATTGTCTACTGAAAGTAGTACTTAATTAAGACTGAAACATTCCACTAATACTGTGTTACAGACGATATTGTTAAATAATTTATAGACATTGGTATTTTAAACTTATTTTATATACATTAATCAAATTTAAATATTACTTTATTTTCGTCTGTAATATAAAAATGAACATGAAATTCTATAGGTATATGGAAATATGTGCCAGAATCTAAATTAAGAGCTAAACTTAAAATATTGTGCCACGTGAATCTCAGTCTTTAATATCCTTTATAGGTGCATTGTTGTAATAATAATATACTGTGTGTTATTCTTGATTAATTAATTGCGTTACGTAATTAATCAAATTATATCATTTAAATATTACAAAAAATGAAAAAAATAATTATAATAAAAATATATATTATCATATCCTAAGTGGCTATCACTTAAGACATGCGTATATACTTTTATCGGTCTAATTCGATTATAGAATCAATAATAAAATATGCACACATTTTATTAAAAACATAAAAAAAAAACTTCTAATTAGAGGTTTTTAATTTAAATCAATTTATTTATTTGTTCGCGTCGTAGCTATATTTAGCTTCGATAATGGTGAACCGAATTATTGTTATTTTTTTCCTTATATAATATAACTAAATGCTTATTTAATGAACGTTCTAACTTTAATTTTTTTTTCTTATCTATATATTTACTCTATTTATACAAGGTGTACCTATACTCATTTTATAAAATTAAGAATTTTAAGTTCTTTAAACTAACAATACGAGCACGAGATGCACGCTTGGTCGCGTTGACTAAGCTCAACCCTCGTAAAAAAAAATCTAACGGTAGAAGTCTGATTTGTTACATGTAAATTGATTTGTCAGCAGAAACTTTAAAAAATTACAGTTTTAGAAATAAAACAGTGTCATGCTATTACATTAGCTATTAATAAATTATATAAAATATTAAAAATATAATCCGAAAACCATTCTTAGATGAGAATACATGTTTTTTTTTTTTATAATAAAGTCGCTATTATAACGTGGCGTATATTACGAAAATTTAGCTATAATCCACGGTTGACCAAAGCAGTGCATGTAAAATGGTCAGCAACGCGCTCTTTTTCCTCTCGCAGTAATTCGAATCGCAAACGTAACTAACAAGTGGACGAATCATTAAATTAGTTCTTCTACTAGAGCGCTCTTTTGTACTAAGTCATTTGCAAATAACACAACAATACTGAAATTGGAATAAGTGTATAACGCTTACTTATATTTCGCAATAAATTTCAGTTAGCAGAAATAAGCTACAGGAATACTTACTTAATTTGTAGTTGGGACAGATTAAATTTTGTTTTATTTGTAAGAAATATTTTTGATAATATTTTTTTATGTGACAATTATTTACAAAATTGTTTTGCAATCTTCATTTAAAATTAAATATGTTATATTAAATTAATTTTAGTAAAATCATACATTTATATATATAAATAAAATTATAGACAGTTCGAGTCTGTATTTGAGTAATTAATTAAATTTAAATTATAAGTGACATCCTGAAAAAGAGAAAGTGCCCGCGAGCTAGTACGAAAAATAAATTAAATTTTTATGATGGGAAGGCGGTCTGTATAACAGGCCAGTGGCCTTTCATTGTTTCTGCATACTCCAAGAGATAATCGAAACATAACAAATAGAAAAAAACAAAGTATATTCATAAAGCTATTTTCAAATAATGTATACACGAACAATGCCGAGTGCTAGGTGATGTGTAATAATAATAAACAAGTCAATTATAATATACATATAAACATCGAGCAATTGGACTTTCTCGACTCATTGATTCGAGTAAGCCCAATTGCTCGTTGTGGTATCTATAGGGATAAAATATTTACATTGCATCGCACGCTTACACAAAATAGTTCGAACCTATTACATATTTCCAACTTTTTTGCCACTTTTTAATTTTACTAATGTTATTTTTATTTGAAAGTTTAAATTATAAATTATTTTTATCCGCGTCTTCTTTCTCATGGACGAGATGCATCTGAAACACTATGTGTGTACCAAATTGCAAGACGATTGCTTAAGCCGTTAAGATGCCAAAAGACAAGTAAACTCACTTTCTTTTTTATGATATTAGCATGGATTCCATTCCAACTATGACTGTATCGAATTTATTGTATGTAATTAGAACTGTAACCAACTGATGGTAGACCGATAAAGTGAACATCTCTTTTACATAAAATATATTTTATTGTATAAATGATAACTAATACTCTGCACATTATAGTATGGTGCATGCAGCCTTGGAGTGCGGATGAAAGTTTACTAAATCGTAAATTATGGATTCAACATAATATGTATTATTTTAAAATAATATTTATGATTATTATATTTCAATTATAAAAATTTCAAACTTTGCAGTTTTTTTTTACAAAATGTTAGCTAACACCCGCACTCTAACGCACAAAATATAATTCAAATGTTTCATTTATATAAATTTTGTAACTTACTAGGTATTAATGTATTTCGCGATATAAATTAGTGAGTGAATAAACGTGTAAGTAATATATCAGTAACAAGAAAGTTTGAACGTATAAATAACTAACAATTTGACCGCTAATTCATACGCGTGAATTACAATAGTAAATAAACCAATTAAATAGACAATTTATAGATAAAAAAATAAACTTAAATGTAAAATATTAAAAAAACTATAAACTTGATTCAGGAACACAACTGTGGAAACCGCATTTAATTAGGTTCAATAGTTTTTGCATTATATCGGAACAAATATACCGACAGACAAAATAAAAAAAAAAAAATATGTTTATTAAAATCCGTCAAATCAAATTATTTATTATGTACATATGACTTCGTATAAGTTACACTTCTATCTGATTTATACATATATATTTATTTACAGTAAGCTTTCGGGACCTAAATCAATAAACCTTTTGACTTGGTAATGCAAATCAGTGACGTATTTAAAATTATTTTCCAAGGAGACCCTGGCACCTTAAAAAGGTCCTCTGTACTCGGACATATCTTTGTAAAGCTTTTCTCGTGTCCTGGAGTAAGCTTCACAGAATTCTGGAGTAACACTTCATTTTTTTAATGTTTTAGACTATGACAAATAATTTTAAAATTATATAAATATTTGTGCTATATTGTGACTCTATGACTGTTAAAGTATTAAGCAATTAAATGTAAGAAAAAAAATCGAATATACAAATACTGGTTGGTAAAGATAAAATGTTAGATATCATCTGGAGAAAAAGAAGATCAAAGAAGCATTTTCTAAATTTAAAAAATTGTTACTTTTATATTAACAAGCAAAAAATCAAGCCAGCCTACATTAATGTCATATAATGACAGATATATTTGCCGTTAAAATTGTCAATTTATGTAAAAAGTTACTAAAACTTTTAGTATACTCATATAGATACTGTAAGTGTGTTATGTTAAGTATACAGTCGTATTTGGAATGAGTGTAACAGTGTTGCAAATATACTATACACTATACCTGAATATTTTTGTCAGTATATAATTTTACAAAAAAAAGCCATATTTCAAGGAATTCATATATATAATAAAAATATAAATAATATGTTTTAAATATGAAAATACTCAAGTCTTCCATTTTATTTTTTTATTTAGTTTCAATAATATTAAAATTATTTATAATTAGTCACTAATAAGTTAACAGCAATGTAAAGCACTTTTTGATGACTGTCGCTTATGCATCGCTAACATTATTATGTAACTACACAGGGTTGTTAAAATTAGTGTGTAGATTATTTTTTATAATATCACCATAAGATTTTACTATTGTATAAACTGTTGTCTAATGTATGTGTAATTCATACACAACCTGCACAAACTTTTCCCACATAAACCACAACTATATAAAATAATTTTGGCGTTTTATTTTATTGTGCCTTTATATTTTTCTGTTATAAAATGTAATTATACTAACTGGAGAAGAGGATGGTTAGTAATTAAAAGATCTTAGCCATTAGTTTTGCATACCACTATAACACAGCAAACAAGTAGACGGCCCACTTGATGATAATTGGTAACCGTAGCCTACGAGTATAAACGTCTGCAATACCAGAGGTATTACACGCACATTGCCGAGCCTGAAAACCTCTTTACAGCTTTTTTGAAGAACCCCATGCAGTAGTCTCTTGGTAAACCTTAACAGGGAGCTCATTCCATAATATGAGCTTCGTGAGAGGAAACATCTCTGAAACCAGGTTATAGGCTCCATCCTGGCTCTAGGGGTTGAGAGAGAACTCCCTATCGGTGACGAGCTGTACGATAGTAGTCGTAGACAGCATATTAAAATGCAAAGCGATTAAGACTCGAGAGTTCAATACCACATGTGAGCCTGAGATGATCAACAATACTCACATAATACTACTTAACAATACTAGTAAGTCATTGTATGAGTCGAAGGGTTCAAACTAGTATATCTTAATTATAAATCTCAAGTCGATCTTTCTCGATTTATACTTGTTACTGATATATCTTTCATTCTAAATTGATAATATTCCAGGGTAATCCATTTTCATCCCACAAAAACCTATTTAGAATAGGTAGATATCTAAATAGCATAAAAACCTCTTCATAGCGGCTATCTATAGATTGTGTCGGAAATAGGAAATTTGGGAATTAAAAATAATCTTCAGTATATACGTATAAGAAATATATATTTTAATTGCTATTTAAGATTTATTTACAAAAACTGATTTTGTGTAAAACTATAATAGAAGTAGGTAAAGTTTACTTTTTTCACTTCATTATAATAAAAAATAAATAAACCAGTTCTAACAATTTAAAGTCAAATATCAGTACAGTTCCATTTCTATACAGTATGTAATTGTCGGTATAAAGTTAGAGTAAATATAAAAATATTTGTGAAACCACAGATTTTCCACAAGGAACATAGTAGGTATATAATTTTATGAACTTTGTATTGAAACCGCGTGATCATGGTATCGATTTAGTAGAAAAAATTCAAAAAATATTTTTCATGATATTCCGAAAAATTATTTTACAGTTCGCTGGAGATTTAATTTGCAATAATTTAAAGACTACTACAAATTCCAAATATATTTGTGTGTATATTTGATAATACTTAATGTGAAATTATTGTCGTGAGTGTATAATAATACAAGTAAGGTACATAAATGTTGTTAACAAAAAAATGTATACGTTTATATTTAAAAAAAAATATACCAATGGCATCTTTAATCACCTTGTTTATTTATTTTTTAATTGTAAATTATAAATATTAGATAGACATCATTAGTTCAAGTCAACATTAACTACTTAGAAATTAAGATCAAATACTTGAAATTATTATTTACAATAGGTATTGTCTATCTCAATACGTAAATTAGACTGTTTCATTTTTCCAATTTTATCACGAAGATCGTCATGTTTTCTTGATTTTAAAATTTGTCTCAAATCATTTTGTGAGTTTTTATTACTTTGCTTAGTTTCTAATCTAGACCACACACTAACCTCATTTTTACTATTAACTTTTTGAACTCTACTCATGATGTTATAATCAGCACTATCTGATGATGTATCATCACTGTACTCGGGATCCTCTTGAGGAATTACTTTAACACCTAATCTAGAGTGAATTCTATCTTTTTGTACTTTATTTTTATTACTTCTAAATTTATCAGATAATTTTGTTGGATTCCTCGGTACATAACTACTATGAGAATTGACCACTTCAATAGATAATGGTGGATAAGTTTCATTTTCCTCTGATCCTTCCCTTGATATTTGAACTTGCTTTTTCTTTGTTTCTTCATCATCAGCATGCATTCTCATTCTGGGTGTCTTAGATTTCTTCTTCCACTCTGAGTCTGAACCACTGTCTTCACTTTTATAACTTCTTTTACCAAGGCGCATTGCTAGTTTTTTATTTTTAATTTGCACCACTTCATTAGATTCTTCTAATTCATCTTTATAATCATTCTTTGGCAGTTTTCTTTGGAAAACTTCTTGGTGATCATAAACACCCCATGATTTGCATAGATCTCCCCAAGGATTTTTACTAACAGAATCCATATTATGTTCATAGATACTATTTTTGTATTTATTTTGTAATTGCTTTTTGGTCATTTTCTTATCTCCATTAGTTGCAAAACGCATTAATATTAAATCATTTTTTGGATGCGGCATGCCTTCCCTCCAATAATGATGCGATTTTTCAGAAAGCACATTTTTGATTTCTTCACTTTTGATTTCACGAGAATGTACTAATAAAGCCAATGCAGCAGTGATATGATCTTGAAAAACAATATTACCTAAAAGAAAACACTAATTATTTAAACTAAATAACCTTTTATAACAGTCATTATTTATAATCATTAATAATCAATAAATTATAATTGTTAATATAGACAATGGGGTGTATCCTCAGGTTGATTTTCTAAAATTAAAATTTTAATTTGATATTGCACCAAAATCATTATTGTAAGGACCAATGTAGACTTATTTTCTAATAGATTTAGTCAGAATTATTATAATTTTAATTTAGTGGCGGTCCTTGATGCAATAATTTTTTGAAATTATAACATTAAAATAAACACATTAAAAAAGTCTAAGCAACACATACAAATTTCAATTTTACAATGTGTTTTTGCATTAAATCTTTTAATGCGATATTAAAAATTTTAATTAATATATTTTTCATGCTTTTTCGATATTAAACAACAATTTTTTTTTAATAATCAAAATTAACAATAATTACGTAAGTAGTACTGTATTATTAGGTAAGTACTATATGTACGTAGTACAGAGTAAGGTGCCTAATCAACTAAACTTAAACTAAAATTAAATGGTTGTACAAAAATTGCATAAATTAATACAAAGTGTGGCAGCCTCTATTATGGAGAACTTGCTGGCACCGATTATTCATAGATTTGATGAGACTATTAATGTTATCTTGCAGCAATCACTGTCAATGAAATTTTAGTAAGTACATCAGTTGTTGGGTTGTTGTCACTCCATCCAAGTCCTTTAAAACACGTCTCTGGAACATGTCCCATGCATGCTAGATGAGGTTGAGGTCTGGTGATTGTGCAGGCCAAAGCAATACCAGGATGTTTTCCCTTGGCAAGTATTCCCGTGTGTGCAAAGCTGTATGCGAATGCTCAATGTCATGCATCAACGTAAAATTGGAGCCAAGCGTTTGTGCGAATGGACGGACATAATAGACGGCCTTAGAACATCCTCAATGTAATTTACAGTGTTCATGTTACTATTTACAAAAACGAGCTCAGTTCGTCTGTTCTTCATAATACCCGCCCATACCATAACTGTTGAGCCGTTGTAAGGATGCACTTCCTGAACGCACCTCAGTATTTCCAGGACGATGGTACCCTTCTAGTATCAGGCTTGAACCCAAATCGAGACTCATCGCAAAATAAAATTTTATCCCATTGTTCCCAGGTCCATGGAATGTGTTCTCTACACTATTTATTTCGACGAGCGCGATTCCCTTGATCGATTTCGTCTAGAGGTTTTAATTTAATGTTCATAGTATTTGTTCCTAAGCCACTTGATAGTAGTGGATTTGTATAAGTACCAGTTGTTCTATATGCACTTGTACGGGTCAAGCTCGTATTCAATGCACTAAGTTGAGTTGCGCCCGTGAGATTTCCCAGGGGATTAGATAAAGCCCCTGTTAATGTTAATTGAATTCCACCGAGTGTACTAGTCAAGCCCAGTCGGGGTCCCGGTGGGGACCTACTTGGCCGTCGCGCTCGTAGGCCATACTCATGCAGTCAATTTCGCACAGTTTGACAGCTAACAACAACACTACTTGAATTTTGTAGCCTTAAACCTATCTCTCGGGTGGTTAACATCAGTTGGCGTCTTGCAGTCAGTTGTATGTCTCGATCTTGCCGTGTGGTTGTACACCTTCCTCGACCTGGGTGCTGCTCAGCAGGATCTCCCGTGTTAGTGTTATGCTGATGAAGATGGCAAATAACGCTTCAGTTGACACCAAAATGCCGAGATATCTGTGATTGACTTCTTCCCGCTTGCAACATCCCTACAACTCTTTACATTTCATCTGCATCCAATGACGTCGCTCCATGACGTAAAAAATTACTCAAAATCCAAATTGGTAAAAACTTTTTCAAATTATTGTTTAAATCATAAAATTAATACAGAATACTAAATTTTTATAACTAACGAAAACACTATAAAATTCAAACAAATGCATTTGCTTTTGAATTTGTGAAAAAAAAACAAATGATACTCAATTTTTTTTCAAGCAGCCAATATGTCCTCTAGATCAAAAAGTTTACATAGGTATTACCTACTTGGTAAGAAATGATATAATAATTGATTAATAATTTCAAATAGTATGTGTTGCTTAGACTTTTTTGATGTATGTATTAGGTTAATCTTAAAAGTATTGTGAAATGTTTATTATTTACTTACAAGAGAGGTCATCTAACCATTCTAAAGAAACAGGTTTATAATCCTCTAAATATTCAAATACTTCTCTAGTATTTAATCCATTAACACCATGTAAATGAATAGCTTCAAAACGAAAGTGTCTTTCATTTCCACTCTCAATGCCACAATTGGTATAAAGGTCATCAATTTGCCTTTGTGTCACTATCCTATTTCCAGTCAAATTTAAGCCAAATCGATTTGCTCTTTCTTCTATTTTTGAAGCATCAATTTTTTCCAATTTCTGTATAAATATACCCTCCTTTCCAGCTCTATACAACTGTAAAATTATGAAAATAAAGTAACAAATTATTAAAAGATGATCATAGATTTTACATAAAAAGAAAGTAAAATATATAAATTTATATTTAAAAAAATACCCTATAAAATCAGTATAATCAAGGTCCATCTGTAAATATAATTTAATTAAAATTTGTTGAATCATTTAGTATATCATCATGTTATCATATCAACCATTAACTATCCACTGCAGAACATAAGCTTTCGCCTTGAATGGTTTTGCCAATAGTTGCCACACATGGTAAGCGGATTGACAACCACAATTTTCATTTATGATGACAGTAATTTTGTAAAATTAACAAATTGAAATATAGTGTTACCTCGACATACAAGTTTAATTCGTTCCATAACCTTACTCATATATCAAATTGTTTAGATCTAGAAGAATTTTTTTCCATTGAAATTAATTGCAATGTAATAGCATTCCGTACTCCCAAAAAACCACTTCAGTTGTTTTTGTTAAGTGTTAGTCTGAGGAGGGAGAAACTGTTAGACACCAACATCCACCCTGCGTGTTGGGGTCATGTGAAGCAGTGTAGTGTGTCATTACCCGTATCTCAAATCTTGTTCTCATCTCAAAGCAAAGTATCGGTCATTCAGCGACTCGTATCTCAATACACTCATATATTAGGGCATTCGCATATCGAGATACCACTGTATAAGGTTAAGAGATAGATTTACAAAAACAGCAACGCAGAATCGGGTCTACTAATACTACTAACCGTGGTGCATTTAAAATCGCTAGCAGGTGTATCTTCCTTTGCATCATCGACAAGCATTTCATTGTCATCACTCATTTCACCTTCTTCTCGATCCATTTTTAATAGGTGTAACAACTGATAAATGTTTATGTATAATTCGTTTAGAAGCCAATTACAAAAACTGTAAAAGCACAGATTTCAAACTGAATTGTTCGTGTGTGATATTTCAATTTCATTTCATAATCGAATAGATATAAATTAATTTAATAAATATTATGTGAAATAAAGGAAAAACGTAACAATGAAAAATAAAACAGGTCAACTGCACAGATTAGAGAAAGTATGTCACAGATTAAAGAGACTATGTCGCCTAAAGACTAAGTGATTGAATCAGAGTAAGTAATCGTACGTTACGTTTTAAAAACTAACAGCGGATTTATATTCAGGAAACGTAAAAATGGAAAATTATGTTAACTCTAAAAACAAGATTCCAAAATCTTTGTGTTAATTTTTCGAAGATAATGAAAATTATAAAAAATTAATAAATGAATATTACAGAGTAAAAAATCTATCTAATTCTCTTAGAATTTAATAGATTTTTTACTCTGTAATATTCATCTGTAATTTCTTTACTATGTAAATTATTTGCTCTATGCTTATTTGTTCTATGTGCTGTGGTTTTAGTCGGTCCTTACTTAGTGAATTATTTTAATATTTGTAAGGTTGAAAGTGAATAAACCATTTAGATTTATATTTAATTTATTAGTTACGTCTAAAGTTATATATTTTGTCTCGGCGTTGTTTATTTTTCGTGTTATATTTATGCCATGTCTTCCTACGTAGATATGAGTTTGGAAGATATTATTCAAAAGAAAAAAAGAGATAGGTATTATTCGGTCACAATTTAAATAGCTAAAGCAACGAAAAATAACAGATATAGCATTTATTTTTAATTGTTTTAAACAAATATTAATGTTTTGCAATTATAACTTCAATTTCAATTACAAAAATATTTCAGACCTACAAAATTACAAAAATCACCAATGAAGATGAATAGAGGGAAACAACGTACACAGAATTTTAAATTGCCACTTAACGATGCTAGAAATAAAATTATATCTAAGAAAAGGACCCAAATATCAGATGCACGAGAAAAGTTAGCTGAACTAGCAAAACAAAAAGATGCTCGATTGAAACTAGATCTGCTTCGAAAAAAAAGAGTAAGTTGCAGTAACAGTCAGTTTATATACAATTATGTATTTATATGTAAATAAATAGTTTTCCCCAATAGAAACCTATAGGTACCTATAGATACTTATTTAAAATATAGAAAATTATATATTAAAAAAGTACATATAGAAAATTCATATTAAGTATATCATATTATGTTATTTTTTTCATATTTATTATAGAAATATAGTTTGTATTCACTGCTGTTTACTTTGTGTATTGTATGTATTGCAATCATCATTATCTTTACTAATATTAATTAAAATATTATTTTTTGAACAACCTGTAAATACTCTGTATTAAAGTAGTCTTGTATAACACAACACTTGTATTGATATCATGATTGTATATCAAATGTGGGTATTCACTAAAATTGTTTGATTTTGTGAAAAAATGTGAGTGTAATAAAATATATAAACTTGTTTAGTTGTATATGCAATGTTATATATTCTACAATATATAGTGATAACTATATAAGCAACTCATTTGAACCAATTTCAATAAAAAAGTTTCTTATTGTGAAAAGTTACTTATAGGGGAAAAAGGAGCATAAAAATACTGTCTGGAAAATACTGTTACTTATTTCTTTTACTATCTAAGCTATGTGTAATAAATTCAGTTTTATTTTACAAAAGAAAACATTTTATAAGTGTAGTTATTATTTATATTCAAATAATAACTACATTTATATCAAATTTTATAAATTTTTGGTTTAATACAACACTAATTGCCAAAACGAACAAAAACAATTATATATATATTTCTTTATTATAGCTTTTTCTCTTATTCTTTGTAACAAAAACCTCATTCCATGGTAAGTCATTTTCTTTTGCTCATTCTATCATGTAAGTTGCTTATACAGAACAGTTGATCTAAAAAAAGTTGCTTATATAGGGCTTGCTTATAGAGAGATTGCTTATATCGAGTGTTCACTGTATATATTATAGTAAGTGGAATGTGTGGCATCTCAAACAATCCTCTGTTTTTCTTGGTATACTTGTTTGTTATGATGGTTTTATGGTGAAAATAAAGAAATTAACTTTTATGTATTTATTAAAAATATATAAATAAAGTACAAAAGGTAATTTCTTACATCTTAACACCTTAATAGCTTAACAATTATTTTGAAATTTGTTGTATGCATTTTATATGATATGAAAAAGGACTTGGCCTACTTTTTATCTAAAACAATAAACTTGTATTGGATATGCCCATTGGTAAAAAGTAGTACAAAATAAAGGGAGACATGTTTTATTGTGCAATAATTAAATAACTGTGACACAAGATGTGTTAAATTTGCTATTTAATAATGTTCATGACATTATAAAGGATATAAATTATAGGGTATGTATTAACTAGATTGCTAATATAAACTGTAATCTAATTTTTTCACAGGCTCAACTTCAAGGAAGAAACAATTTTCAATCTCATGGCAAATTTATTAGGACTATCTCCAATAAAGAAAGAGGTATATATACATTTTTTAATCATATAAATAACAACCTTTTTGCTTGGTACTTCATAAGTATAGATTTCAAAAGTAGTAACAATAATGAAATAGACCGTTTTTACATGATATATCAATATAAATCAAATCAAATTTTATGTTGGACCTTCAGAAACAGTTATAAAAACTTTATCCAATTTGATGTAGTAATTTTTGCATGATGCTAAAATAAACATATAGAGATATTAGTAAGATGATAGCCATAAAATTTATCTAATGCTTTTAATATTAAGTATGAACTGGGCTAAGAGGTCTGAGTAATGAAATAGGTAAAATATTTTTAATATAATAATGGTGAATGGGGATGTTTATACTATATTATTATTCCTTTAACAATTTTAATTTTATAGTTAATATTATATAATATAGCTAATGGTAATAGTATAGCAAAATTTTTATGGTATGGGCTGTCAAAAATCGAATGTAAACCAGTTCTAAAGCACAAAAAAGAAATCTATTTCAATTGTGAAAAATCAGTTATTTAGATCTAAAAACTAAAATACTAAACCAATTTTGATAAAAAAATTTATGGGATCAATCTGTAAGTATATCTTATCAGATAAATAAGAATTTTTCAAATTGGTTTACAATTGATGGATTTATGAGGCAACAAACTTTTAAAAATGACTAAATTAAGAGCCTCTTTTTTGATGTTGATTGAAAAATATAGTTTATACTGGTGCTGAGAATGATGTTTCAGAATTGTCTTCAATATTTCCTCTTTTAAATGCTGCAAGACTGGCATACTTGATATAAACATCAAGTAAAATATGTGTTAAATAAAACATAATATTTATTTGACTTACTGAAATAATGACAAGAATATAATAATGGCATTTATTTACAGTTTTCATGGATTCCTCTAGACAGGTGGTATCACAACCTCTTAGCCACTCCAGGATTTCATCCCGACGTCAAATTAATAACAAAAAGTTTATGGAGAATCATTCATTTGAGTCCAAATTCAGAAGTGAGTTTAAAAATTTATAATTAAAATAAAAAGTTAATACTTTTTTTGGATTTACTTTCCAATTAATGTAAAACTATTATAAAACTGAACAAAGCCATTTATTACTCACTAAATACTTACGTACGAAACAAGCATGCTTCTCACTTATTTTGCTATGCATATTTTTAATGAAAAAAAAAGATGGTAAGGGATTATTGGTAATAGTAATTGGTAATCTACTAGTTTCATTGCAGACAATGTGGATATATCAGATAAACCTCAATGCAGTTCCCTTAGATCTATCGTGGTTTATTTGTTATTGTATTCATCACGATGAACCAACTGTCCTATTTTCATCCATACTTTTTATCTTTCGCTGATACCAATTATCTGATTTATTTTAAATAAGCATTAATCAACTTTTTTTTACCAATACCCATAGCCGATAAGGCTAATTCTGTTTGCTGGATTCAACAATCATTAAAAAATCTTGACAAACATAAATGACATGAAAGTGCATTAATTGATATTTTTTATTTCTTATTATATTATTATTATTATTTAAAATAAACATTATTTAAAAACAGGTGAAATACCAAGACCAAAACCAATAGTTAGAACTGTTGAGAATGACATAGAATTGATTGATGACCCCATGGGCGAAGAGCCAATGCCTTCAAAAATTACCGACTCCAACAGAAAAGCGAGTATGCAACTGAGAATAATTGCTCACAATATTGATTCCAGGGATAACAAAAGTTCAATAATGCATCGGTAAGTTTTCGTTTGAAAATAATAATAATATAATTTTGCAGTTCATGTATTTTCAGATAATTCAATTCTGGTATTTAATTTAATAATCTTAAAATATTGATTTGATTTTTTCTTAGTTTCACTTTTCATTACGTCGTTTTTATTCATCCTGCGAAGCAGCGTTATACAGTTATTGTCTTATACAAAACTAATTGAAACAAAAAATTCAATAGTAGGGTCAAAGAAGTATGATAATGCCTCTTTACTGAAACATCTTTGCTTTAAAATTTTGATCCTTCATTATTGGAGGGACAAGTGGAACTGACAATTTCATTAATATTTCCATTATCTCACCATCCCTGAAGATTAAAATGATAACTGACATTACCATAGTTTTAATGTTTATCTCATGTTGGAAATTTACAGGTTTCAATACATCTATATTTTTCATGATCTTTCTATTGTTAATTAAAATAGTTTTTAAAAAACATAACAGTATTCATAGTTTTTTTTTTTTCTTTTCTGTATTATTATATTACAACACAATTTTGGTGAATAATTTCTTAATAACTCAAGTAATGATAAAATTAAATTTATTTACAATAATATTCTTATTCCGTTCTATTTTGGAATATTAATTTTAAACACGGTTAGGTACTATTTTCTTTTTCCTAAAAAATATAACAATAAAAATGGAATAAAATAGTTCAATTAACAACTAATTTTCGATACATTTGTTCCAGCTTTACATAGAATACTATAGTAAATTAGCATTTCATCTGCTACTTCGTATGCATGAACTTTAGAAGTAAATAAACCGATAAAAGGCGATAAAGCCGCCTTTTGTATCATTTCTCATTAATATATACTGTATTTATTTTTTTTTACAAAAAATTACGTTTAGATGACGCATCAAAATAAAACATATACCCAAATTTAAATTAAACCTTCAAAAACACAACTGTGAACCTTATCTAATTTGATACAGTAGTGTTTGTTTATTTATTAAATTTCTAAAATTTATTGTTTTAGCTTCTATTGCTCTTATTAAACCCCCTCATATGTATATTTAGTATATCCCATGTACCGACATAGTTTAGTTACAATTTTATTATATTAGTAAGATTAATTTTAATCTAATAAATTGATATAACAGTGTTCACTGTCTAAAATAATTAAATTATATTTATTAATGAATTATTCCACTTGAACGGCTAAACAGACTTGAATGAAATTTGATGCACAGATAGACTAATTCTGCATTAACACATGGTATACTTTTTCGAATATTTTTGTATATATACTGGATGAATTATATGTATAGAATAAACATTTAAAAAAGCGACTAAGGGAGGGCAAAGGATGGACAGCAGCGTTCCTCTTAAAACATCTCTAAAGCTGGACTGCGGTTGCCAATCCGTCTACCAAGCATGGCAACCACTAGCAACACCTTAGTAGGCTTATGTACGGCAGTGAACAGATAAAGGCTGATATGATAATAAAACATTTAAACCAGTTTTAGATGCAAACTAGTAATAAATTACATTACTCAACAGACAAAAAAAAATCTTTTTTCCTTTTATCTTTCCTAAAAAGTGAAGATCTAACAGTTATCATTTTCTGGGAACAGTGAACTATAAAATTATTATTTTTTTACAATAGATAGAGTGCAGGGAAACAACTTTTACAACTATACAAATCAAAGTGTATTAATTGCATTTGTAATTAATTACTACAGATTAACCATGGCTTACATATAAAAAAATACATCTCTCCATAAACTTAAGAAAGTATATCCCTACTAATATTATAAACGCGAAAGTTTGTATGTATGGATGTTTGTTACTCTTTTACGTAAAATCTACTGAATGGATTTTAATGAAACTTTAGTATAATATAACCTTTACATCAAATAATACATAGGCTATAATTTGTAAAGATATTTTGTGTAAGTTGTCCAAAATATAATGATAAGTGCCAAGTAGGAAAAATTTCTGCTATCTGCGAGCTATTCCGGCTTGCGCTACAAAAACCGTTAGAGTAACACGTATGTAATGTATAATGGAAATGTTTATCTTAAAAACTCCTACAAAAAAGTAGTTTACTTCATTGGCATAGCACGTTTTAAATAGTAAATATTGTAAATTGTCTGTTTTTGAAAATTGAAATAATCGCACTGTTGTCATACTACGTTATGAACGCTCTTAACAAATTTACAAGAAATAAGGTTATATTCATTACCTAGAATAAATATAAATAATATAGTATATTGTAAATATTTTGTATATTGCAGAACTATGTTAGCAGAAAAAGAAAGAAGTCCACCCAGACCTCCATCAATCCTTAAAAAAAGACCTATGGCAGCTCTGAGAAATGATAAGAAAACGGAAAAAAATGAAAAACCCATTCTTGAATACAGAATAATTGTGAGCAACCTGCGAAATACTGTTACTGGAGGGGATATAGAAGTATGTCTTAAATTTCTTTTCCTTTCGCCCTTATCATTTTTATACTATAATAATGTCAATCAATCAATATGACCCATCCAGCGGTTGTCATACTCTTCGCTTTTTGGATAAGAAGTTTTCTAATCTCCTGAAACCATGTAATGTAAATTGGACTCTCTTTTCCGCATTTAGCCTCTCATTTGGGTCGTTGTGCGTATGAGTCGTGGCTAGTACGACCACCCCAGCTCCGCCCAAAAGTACAAACGCTTTCTGGAATTTTCACATGCCTTACGGGGCAACCTCACTGTTCTGAGAATTTCTAAACGTTGAGGGGCCACTGCTCCAGAAGATTGTTTGTTCCTATTTTTAATGCTTGATAATATTTTAATGCATCTAATTTACTTATGTTTTAGGAATTATTTGGAGATGTTGGTGGGATGCTAGAATCACGCTTGGTACGTCCTGGTACGGCAGAGGTTATTTATAAAACATTGGAAGACGCACAGAGAGCTGTAGACCTATATCACAATCGACAACTGGATGGTCAGCCAATGAATTGTCTCCTAGTGACACCTCGCTCACCCACAATGCCATCAAGGTTATTATCAGCACTGTATAATATTTCGTGACTTTTTATTACTTTTTTTTGTCACTATCTGCTATAAATTTTATCTTGGGGTTGATTGTAAAGCGCTATCACTGATACTAAAATTTCAATTTGATCAAAAAAGAACCAGTATGAACTAAATTTATAATAGATTTGAATCAGAAGTATTTTAAAATTAAGTGGTTCATGGTCCATAACATAATACTTTCACTGAACTTTCAATTTTAGAAAAAAGTTTAGAAACTGATAGTTCAAAATCTCTATTACAATTTCTTGCTAAAAATAGATGAAACATAATTCATATAATATGTAAGTAATGTAAGACTGTTGAACATGGGTTCTCCTTAGACTAAATCACTGTTCTGAGCCCTCTATATCCACTCACTTGCTACATATTTGTCATAACTCCATCTAATTGGGGGTCGTACTACACTGCATTTTACTATGCTGAATTGCCTGAATCATTCATATCATCCTACAAATTGATAACTCTGTCCAATATTAAATACATATAATTGGCGATATATTATTATTATTATTAGATGAACAAACATACCACTCTTTATGCCCAATTTCTCTTGAGTATATGAAACTGTAATGTGTTGCCACATTACAGTGAGCAGCAAGCAAACTGCAATAGAATAAAAAGGAATCAACTCCTTTTTTTAAGACTTCAATAATCGATATTTTTTTTTCAGGAGCAATACAAAGCCAGCACTATATAGTACTAATTCTAATGTAGAACCGGATATATCTACCTTCCACAAGGTGCTATTCAGCAATTTGTAAAAACATCAAATCACATCATAATATCATGTACCTCTCTTAAAATTAAAATACCTAAATACTATTATAATAATAATTGTATGAACTGATAACAGTTATTATATTATTTTATGTTCTGAATAAGTTATTATTAAGTTAAAATTGTGGTAAATAATTTAAATATGTGGTCTAGATTTTAGTGTCCGACCGAAACAGATGTTTGTTACTGTATCACACTTAAACGGCTGAATGAATTTCGTACACTGGTAGGTGATATCCTAACTTAACACATAGAATATACTGTTTAATTCATGTAGATAAAGCCGCGTAAAACAACTAGATTTATTTAATTGAAAATGTGTATTCATTAAAGCACAATTATAAATTCACTATTTCCTGCAGCTTTCCCCATGTGTATTAGTATATAAAGTAGGATTTGTTAAGATAAAACCTATCCATGTACCGAATTTTATTCAAATCCATGCAACCATTTAAGCATTGTTGAGTAATGAACATACAATCATCCAAATATCCTTACAAATTTGCACATTTGTAATATTAAACTAGTATTACTTTATTCAAAATTCAAATAAGAAATATTTATAAAGGGTAAGCATTTATTTTAATAAAAAAATTACCAACTAAAAATACCAAGATTGGTATTTTATTTTGAATTCATATCATAGAATAAAAGAGTTATTATAATATATACGGGAAAAATCGCTGTATAAAATGTCCCGGTATAAAATGGGCTACCCCTTCCTTTCTCGTAGGTGTCGTAAGAGGCGACTAAGGGAACTTATGATGGAGAAATAGGCAGTAGCGTCTCTCTTAAAACAGCTGTAAAAACCTAACTACGGTTGCCAACCCGCCTGCCAAGCGTGGCGACAACTAGCAAAATTCCCTTTATGGGTAAGGCTTATGTTCAGCAGTGGACAATTAACGGCTGAAAGTAATAATAAATTTTCTGTAAAAAATCCTGTAAAACAGGTAAAAACATAAACCTCTTAAAACATCACCAAAAGCCAAATTGCGGTCGCCAACCCTTGTGGGGGGTATTCAGCAGTCGACAGTTAACTACTGATACAACATACAGAAAAAAAGCAAGTTTGTAAATTAATTTTATTAAATAAAATTCGAAGGTAGACTGTAATAAGATTGTCAGACACCGCAACGCTAATAGATGAGCTATCAAATGTGTACCGTCATGTAAGGTAGGGGAAATTACAAATATCCTTAAATAAGTTGTCGAACCTAGTTTCGGTTTCGGACGTAATTTTAGTAAATTTTTAAACTAACATAACCAAAAGACATAGTGGAATCGAAAATGGAAGTTTGGTCGGATCGGGCACTACTATAATTTCTTTGACTATCTTTCATAAAGTCGGCGTTCAGACTTTTGTACAATTAAAAGTTCGATTCATCTTTAGCTCTAAACTATAAAGACACCTTATAATTTGTCATTTGGATAAAATAAACTATTTATCCAAATATTTGTATACTATTTGCGAAGTTTAAATTTCTATTCTCTAAAAATAATATGTGTTTAGTTGCAATGTTACTTTATTAAATAATTAATTTATGTAATACTGTGTTCGTTTTTATTTATAAATGAGAAGACATCATTAATCTTCATTAACATCTAAATATAATCTAAGCGTCTAGTGTACTGTCTATGTAGATGTTTCATAATATAAATCAGAGATTTCTGTTGAATTTCAATGTTGTATTGTTGAATGTAAATGAAATAAATTTATGAACGCCGAAATTGTGATATAATTTGAAGTGAATTCATAGATACAGATGAAGCATTTTAAGTATTTTATCTGTAAAAGTATTAATTAGAGATAGGAGAGAGGTTTTAGAATTAAATGGTTAATAGCATGGCTATCTATAGCTACACTTATCAATTAGTTACAAATTTTGCTCTTAAAATTAAACATAAAATTTAAGACAGCCTATTATTTTAAGACTGCTATTAAACATTTAGTTCGCTGTAACTAAAGTGTTAATTATAAAATCAAACTTCTATCTCTAATTAATACTTTTAGCAATAAATTACAATGCTTCATCTGCTCCTCATACGGAAAATGCAGTGTAGAACCACCTTCAACCTCAAATTTCAATGTAACAACCTCAATGAATGCAAGTGGCTTGAGACTGTTCCTTATGGCAGTCAATGTGGGAATCCTTATGATCGATAGTGAACAGATAACGGCTGGATCGTAAGGAAAACCACCTTGGCTTTCCTTGCAGGTCCACGATTTTCGTCAGCATTTTTAAGAGATTCTCAAAAATATTTTGCAGCTTTGAATGACTTTACTAATATTAGTTCGGACGGTAAAATTACTAGCAGTCATTCGATTTTGACCAATAAATCCTTTTCTGCATCAACGTCACTTGAGGATAGATGCAAAGTCCTAAATTGAAAAGGCATGTGATAAGTCCTGCTTTGTTGAGATGTCCTTTGCCTGTATTTTCCATGTTATAAAAAAATCTTTTTTGTACCATATTTTCCTTCTTATTTATTTTATATCATCTTTTGCTTCCTGACTCTTTTTATTATCCTTCTGATGTTATAACAAGATAAAGATAACTACTCTATCAAGCCTTTTTTTTTATTTACCCGTTTCTCTTAATTGGTAACCCCGAGTCATTGGAATCTGAAGGATTATCTAAGAATTTAAGACTAGCTTAAAACTTATTATGCGTAGCAATTAAACAACAAATATAGAAGTAATGTCTTAAATCAACATCATACCTACGATTTTTCGTCGTTACCACGAAATATCTACCAATGTCTGTTACGTGTGGCGCTATGGACTAACTACCTTCTTATTCTTCTTGGACTATCTTCGAAGAGGCGCGGCGTCGAACGGCACAGTTTGTATATGCCGCGGACTGCACGAATTTCATATTAAAAGTATAAAACATAATACCTAGAAAAGCCCAGCCTTTCAGCAGTAGACAAACTGTTTTATACGTATTTTTTATATAAATTATTTTGTATTTTTTTATACGCTTTGTAATTTTATAATAAAATCTCTCTTATGATGAACTATGATACGGTTACTTCCCACTTTCTGGCTCAGATGGACATCGCTGTGGTTTATTCAGGTCGTCGCAAACTTTCAGCTGCCGGCATTACCAACGATCAGCGGAAATGGGGAACATTGTAACCAACACGCCTTAGGAAGACCAGTGTCAGGTACTTAAAACCACACTTATTAGGATACTCTCTTGCACTCTACAAAATCTCCTTAACCAATAAGGAAGTGGGTGGACGTAAACCTTCGCAATTTGCCACTTAAAATTTCTTGCCCGTTCGTCTCTATGTGATAACACGTTATTCTTGTAACTTTGGTAACGTCGCTTGCCTAAAAACGTGCAAGCAGCCCTTGTTATACAGACAGATCTAACTTTAGCAAAATTAGCTAACAAAATTTTGTTGCTTTTCCAAATTTTTCACCTGCCTGCGCAGTGAGCAATCGTACCTCTTATACATCAAACAATAATGGCCCGATACTAGTTACAGCTCTACAATTAAAAAGCTTTACTTCATATTATTTATTTATTTAACTCTTTATTGCACCATAAATAAAAATATACAATGACAAGTGAATAATTCAAATGAAATACAGTAACATAAATACAGATTGAAATATACACATAAAGGTACAAAAGGCGGTCTTATCGCTAGAGCAATCTCTTACAGACAACCTTTGGTTAAAGGAGAACAGATAGAAAATGGCAGGTGGCGCAAGAATGAATTAATAATTTTCGTGCATAAAATACAAAAACATGTAATGCACAAAAATATCAAATACATATAATTTATTAAACTACTTACTGTAACAATATATATATATATATATATATATACACATACATATACACATATAACATACATACAAAATACATAAACATACACATATAAATACATACATAGCACACACAAGGAAATATGACAAATCTAGTCCAAAAATTACAAAGGAGTGGAAACGAGTAACTACAGTGAAAGAAAATGTGATTTGACTTGTTCTTTAAACGAAGCCAAGGATTGAGCACTCCGTATAGACGGTGGCAGCGAGTTCCATAGGCGCACTGCCTGAACGGAAAAGGATTTGGTGTAGTACACGGAGGTATGTGCTGGGGTTTTTAAACGGAGACTATTTGAGGTACGCGAAGCGTGACTCTGCACTTCACCGAGAAATATAAATCGCTCTTTAAGATAGTGAGGTGTAAGAGGATTGAATAGAAAGGAATAAAGAAGAGATAATATATGCCAATCTCGGCGTCGACGTATTGGGAGCCACTTGAGCTGAGTGCGAAAATTAGAGATGTGGTCGTATTTACGAAGTCCAAATATAAATCTAATACACAGGTTTTGGAGACGCTCAAGTTTATTAAGTTGGTCTTCGGTGAGATCAATGTAGCAGGTATCAGCATAGTCAAGGACAGGAAGGACAAGGGAGTGAGCAAGCGCAACTCTAGTGGCCATAGGTAAAAAATTACGTAACCTTCTGAGTGAGCCCACAATCGCAAAAACCCTCCTACTAATCTCTGTTATTTGGGTGCTCCATGATAGCGTTCTGTTAAGGTATATTCCGAGATCCTTTACAAAGTCTTTATAGTCCACAGATATCCCGTCGAACATTATGTTAGGTAGATTTTCCCAGCAAATTCTTGAAATATAGTTAGGGCTCCCGATAATAATAGCCTGCGTTTTATTAGGGTTTACAGTATATATACAATATTAATAAATAATTATATATTTTGGGAGTATATATAAGGTTCTTGAGTGAGGACCCTGTACGGGCAAACGCAGTGTAGGACGACCCCCTACTAGATGAAGATGATTTCATGTATTGCAGGGAGTCAGTGAATGCAGTGTTCGGCAATGGACATATAGTGGCTGATGAGATGATGATGATATATTGTGAAAATATAATGAATCCTACTACTTAAATTTTGTAGTTATAAATGCATGGGTGTTGGTAGCCAATAGTGTCAATTCTGAGGCTTCGTTTTTCTAAACTTATCTGTAAAATTAAAATTTTAGTATTATCGCAAAATGTAGAGTTAACATCTACCATATGAAAATTGAGTGGTAACAGCTGATAGCCATATCAATGTTCGTCATTAGTATAATATTATTATTATTAGCACTGTGCTTTCATTTTTGCATTATTGTTTCCCTCAATTATACAATTTCAATAGACATTCTTGTAACAGTACCCAGTTTTTTTAGGGAGGAAAGGGATTGTTAGTAATAGAGACTGAGAATCCCATTGCTAGCAATATACCCAACCAGGTCGACCTCCTCGCGATTCTCCCTGGAAACTATCATGGTTAATTCCTGATGAATTCATCATGATGGGCTAACTGGTCTATTTTCATTCTCATCTATCACCCTTCACTGGTGTTCTGCAAGCGTATCTTGTTAGCGCAGGCGGGGTTACAATACCATTTTCACCCCTCAAAAAAAAAGTACCCAATTTAGAAAAAAATGGCTTTTAAAACTACTGTCAGTTTTTTTATACCCAATAGCCCAAAGTTAGATTAGTTGTTGAATATAATTATCATGTCCACGTAATAATTATTACTTGTAAATGACGCTGGCGCTGGCAGAAATGGTTGTAAAAATGACCGATTGCCAAAAAAGTCTTGTTACGACAGACTTGGTGTAAGCTTTGATCGTCTATGGTCAATAAAAAAAATTTAAAATGTCTATGATATTGTCGCCATATTGTGCGTCTCTTGGGCAGTTTCCTTTTCCGTTTTGTCGCTGTGTCACTTTTTTTTGTCGTGCGCCTCTCTTTTTCTGATCCACTTTTGCGTGGCGTAATTTAGTTTTGCTTCAATACATTTTTAAGCAGAAATGGGGGATCGTAAGTATATATTTTTAATTATGATAAATATTTAGAAAACCTGAGTATAACTACTGAAGCATTTTATTTATTAATATCAGCGTATGCCTCGGGTGACTATGGCAGTAGCGGCTACTCTCAAGCTCAGTATTCCATGCCACCTCCGCAGTTAGCTTCTGAAGATAATGCTAATAATTATGGATCTGGACAATCATACAGCCAAAATAACTATGGTACCCAAAACACGGGTCAAGACTGGAATAACCAGCCAAGTTCCGGTAAGATTTTTACCACGTTTTACTAGCGTTAAACCATTGAATCTACATATATAATTTTTTGGTCGGCGAATACTCTTAGTTTTATCTGTCACTGATATATTTACATCTACTGTACCTAATAGGTGAAATTGCATTTTACATGCTTGAATTTGCATCCAAGTATTTCTTTGCGAGTTCTTAAATATAGTTAGCCATTTTTTATGTTTTAGGTGGTAACTCATATGGAAATAGCCAACCCAGCAATTATGGTCAGAGCTACAATTCCAATTATGGCAGTAGTGGATATGACCGTAATAATGGTAATAACTATAATGCAAGCGGTGGCTCTAGTGACCGTAGTAGCAGCAATTACAGTGGGGGTGAACGTGGGGGCTCCAACTATGGCAGTGATCGTGGAGGATCTGGCTATGGCAGTGACCGTGGAGGCTCAAATTATGGGAGTGACCGTGGAGGATCCAGTTATGGGGGAGATAGAGGTGGATCCAATTATGGAGCCGATAGAGGAGGCTACAATAGAGATGGAGGAAATAGAGATGGTGGATATGGGTGAGTAACTTTTCATAATATCTTTTGTAACATTATAGATTCTATAGTAGAACCTTGATTAATTATTAATTTTCATTATTTAAATAGTTACAGCTACACAATATAACCTAAATAGTATTTACAGCATTTCATGGTATATATTGTATGTTCTCTAAACTCTATAATGTATATGAATACAATTTCTACTAATGTAAAAAATACAATATTTATTTTTATTCAAAATTTTTAATAATTTTTATATATGCTTAAAATAATGTATAATTTTGGTATGAGTTTAGTACTTACCTACCTAATTGGTATTAAATATTTTTTTTGTAAAGAGGTATTATTTTAAATAATATAAACTACTTAGCCCATGATCCTGCTGCTGATGTCTGCAGCTCTAAGACTTTTTAATAAAACTTTGTTTAAATGAAAGAGTGAAAATAGAATGCACCAAGGTTGCCTGCTGTTAATTAACTGCAACTTAGGGTCACCAGATAATAATAGTTAATAATTTTGTTAAATTTATTGTCCTTTTTGATTTGATTATGCTAAACAAAAATTTATTCTTTTCAATATATGGTAACATTTAGTTGCCCATAAAAATAGTTACAAGTGAACACTGTTAGCATAAAAAATTGCATTAATAAAAAATATTATATATTTTTTTTACGAGCAAACAAAATAAATTGATCAAAAAGATAAAATATCTATGTATATAGATTTTTGTTTTATATTTTTATTCTACATTACAGAAGTGAAGTAATATTTAACTTTTAGAAATATATGAAACATTCTTCTTTTTGGCAAATATGCTAATATAAAATCAATTATCAGTCAATACCTTTGTTTAAAGGTGGACATTTTTATACATTTTAACTCAATAAATATTATGCACAGTTTCTGGCTTCCAGCAATTTTTTCAATTTTTAACTTATATATATATATATATATATATATATATATATATATATATATATATATACATATGCTTGTATATATTATTTAAATTTGGGTATATTTTAGATTATTTTTTCATTTAAACAAAGTTTCATTAAAAAGTTTTATACTGGCAGAAGTCAAGTAAGATCTTAGGCTAATATTAAACAATGCAAATTTTTGACTGTTTATAATAATATAATTGCAGAAAAATTAGTTTAGTCTACAGTTTGTATGTAGGTTGGGCTTTATTTAGAGAAATATATATTTTTTTTAATTATAAAAAGAATAAAAAAATATTTTACTACATACTATACAGAGATACAGATATAGTAATTACATGCTAATTTTTAGGATTAGGAAAAATACACCTATATTAAACTACCTGTGTGGGAATTCTGTTGATTATGTTGTTTATTGTAGACTAATATCTTCATTAGTGAGCAGACTGCCTTTCACTGATGTGTTAATGGGTATTATTTGATGAATTTTGATTATTTGAAATTCAGTTTGTGGTATGATCATTACATTATTGTCTATTAGGTGGCACATGGTTCTTCAGTATACATAGCTTTGAATGCTTCAAATAAAATCAGATGTATTGCTCTATCTAGACATGCCCATTGGATGAAACTGTGTAGGAAACAGTAACAAAAAAGGTCTGTACAACAAACTGAAATACAGTAATAGAAATTGTACAAGCATTTTTAATAAATATACACTTAAATATATTATTAATATATAATTCTGATTATTGTTCATGAATACTATCCTGAATTTTAGTTTGTTTACATTAAATAATGTATTATTTTTGGTCTGGCTTTAATCAGCCATGGTTTCTGGTTGTAGTGCTAGGTTGCACCTGTAACACATTGTGTGTGTGTATATATATATATAAGAAGATAATTCATTTTATGAATTATTTTCTTCAAATATAAAGTTTTAAAGAGGTGATATTTGTTCGTGTGTAAATGGTATAACTTTCAAAAATGATACTAATATTCTAAACATAAAGTTTGTGAAGATATTTGTTACTCGATTACAATCAAATGGCTGAATGAATTATTAAGAAAATAGTTACACATATGGATCATAACCTGAACTGAACATTTACGCATATACCTACATATCAGCAAACGCATGTCAATGGGAATATAGTGAGTAAGGCTGTTTTTCACATGTACGAGATACCATAACAGATCGATCATAGAATTGACACTTTCAAGTTTTGCACTCTCGAATCGCAATACTAGCAACATAATAATTCCATATTGTTCAGATAGATGCTTATTGGTATAAATGGTATAATGCAAACTATAGCAAATCAATCCCCATTCTAACGTAATTCTTAATTGTTGTTTCATGAGTGTAGTACAAAATTGTTATTGGCAATAAATTGGATTGCTCTCGATATTAAATACAAGAGTAGGCCTGCGAGTTACGTGGAAAACAAGTTCTACGTAAATTTGTACCTATTAGGTATTCTATTTTTGAGAACATTCATCCTGTCATAAAACTAAGTCAAAACTGTCATAAATTTTCCATCCTCGTATACATTGCAACATTTTAAATGGTTACATATTTTGGAATTTTTCCTTATCCTCAATTTAAATAAAATGTTAATATTTCTCATACCATTATGCTGTTACAGAATTTTCTAATCAAGGTTAAACTAAGAATTTCTTTTTTTATTCCCTGTAATGTCATGTTTGGTTTAAGGAAATCTCCTCACTCGGCAATCTTTAGTTATAAAATAAAATAAGTTTAAACTGGTTTGTAAAATATAGTATTTAAATAAGATTCTAAAAGTTGAAACAACATATTGTATAGAGATTAATACTGTTTATTAATAATTTAAAATTCTTGATCGTTAAACAATAAACTATTTATAAGGCGACCAGCATAGAATTAAATTTACTCGAAAGAAACTACCTTAGCAAGAAGTAGATGAAATTGAATACAGTACTTTTTTAGTAAAAATAGAAAAGTCGTACGCAAAGTTAGACATGGGTCACCTTAATCTTCAAAAATGGTATGAATATAGATGGCACAATATGTTCTATCATGTTCATGATGTTAATAGGTTTCAACTTTTCGTCTGGTGGTTTTGTAAATGTGTTTGCCATTCCAAGTGTAAAAAAGGATCCCTTATTCGCGGCACATACTAGGGACGGCTGATAAACCCGCGGCAAATAACACTACTGAACGTTTATAACAGAGCTTTATTTATAAACACTCAATAAGCCCTCAATAACTAAGAAAGGTTTATTGGAGAACTTATCCTTTCCCGTGTCATAAAAACGGCTAAATTAACTTAATGGTCGAGGGATGGGCATCCCTCTTAAAATATCTCCAAAGTCTAACTGCAGTTGCCAACTCACCTGCCAAGTGTGGCAATTACTGGCAAAAACTCTCAATAGAGGGAGACTTATGTTCAGCGGTGGATGGTTAACGGCTGGTATGGTATGGTAATGCAATATAATTCCACTATATTTTCACGGAGAAAAACGTATGCCAAGGATTTGATATCGTTTACGCGTTTTATATATTTTTTTATCGTTGATTTTTTACCTCAACACAAATAAGCGAATTGAAAACCTACTCCTTAATATTTTTAATTATGCATCATACCCGTTTCATTTTAGTATCTATACAACTTCTATGGATCCAGGTACGGCCGCTTCATTTTTCGGATTTAAATTAGTCAATTATCAGATTTCCTTGGCTATTATGAATATTCAGTAATAAATTTATCATACTCGTATAAGTATTGCCTGTGAGGAGTTCCTTTCTTATATGTAGGACTAAATTTCACGACTATTTTAGGTGTTAAAAATAAATCTTACTAGTAATAGGTGCCTAAAATGAATTTCAGCTTGTTAATAATTATGAGGAGAAAATATCATACACTATTTTTCATCAACGGTATTTTTTTTATTTGTACATTTATGTGGTCTATTTGAAAATAAGTTATGAATTATATGTATATACTTCTTGCAAAAGTTCTATAAATTTTATTGTATTATTGAAACATATTTTCATTGCTTTGCTAGAAATATAAATAGATATTAAACAAGCTTGAATTTGGAAATTGACGCGGGAAGTAATACAATATAAAGTTCATATTTTATTGTTTTGAAAAAGTGTGACATCACAAAACATACAATCTCTCGGACATGTTTAATGCATAATCACAATAGAATCGGTTAACATTAATAATATGCATATTTAAAATATTAAATTATCTATCACTTGGTATTAAAATATTAGTAAGTTTCTGTCTACATTTTATAGTGTCAAGCTCTCACCAAAGTTATAACAGACTGTTCTGTTATAACATAGCTGTCAGTAAACTACTTATTATTTTTTCTAATGATTAATTTTACACTATTATTACAAATCGATGAACACTTTTTCAATAATTGTTGCAAGGTTAAATTATGTTACCTATACGTAATGCTACACTACTATTGTTAGCATGCATGTTAAAATATGTGTGGATTAATAACTACCAACTACAAATGTTCTAAGATTTTCAAGGTGTCAAGGTATTTGCGTAATGGTAATGAAAAGGATTCAACACTAAGGACTAAGGTCACTTGATAAGGTGTACCTAGTTGTGAAACAATCAACGTGCTGCGTACAGTGTGTCCCCCAGCCTGCCCAGTATACTAAACGCTGTTCTTATTGTTTTAGTGGCGGCGGCAGGGGGGGTGGTTTTAATAAAGGTAAAGCTCCTCGCGATGAGCGAATGGTGCTGTTGTCATATTTTTAATTTCATCTTACTTAAGGGCTGCCAAAATATATTTGGTAAATTATGTTAGGGGTCCTCTAGACAATATCACTGCTAGGCTGTTGACAAAATTATACCTATGAATTCAGTGTTTCACTTCAGTATTACAGTATTCTAGGTATATATCTTTATTGTAGGTTTCACAGACGTGAGAAAGGTATACAATTAATAACACGACAGGAGTTACATACATATATAATGTAGTGTTTTTATATGTAAATATAATATGTGTACTTAACAAAGTCCTGTGTCACAAATTGTAATAATATTTTTACTATGTGGTATGTAATTATTTAGTGTTCAAGTTAACTAAATGGTATCGTTATGCTAGTGGATTGTTATACTTTAGTAATAATATACTGGTAAAAGGGGAAACCTAGAAGAGGATTCGTCGTAAGAATATGCATTTATCTACCTAATGTTGAAGGTTGCTAATATTAACGATATACTGACCAAAAAAGAAGATTTTCCTGGTAATAATGGTTAAACAAAAGGATCAAATAATTTACTAATAGACATACCAACCTGTGAATGGCATCTTTACAGTGAAGACAATTGAGTGATTATTTATAGAGTGGTTACAAAAATTTATGTTGTCAGCAGTCTTGTTAAGTGTTAGTAGGCTACAATTGTCAGAGTACGTGACAATTTGACAAATATACAGAGTAACTGGTACTGAGTCTCGGTATCAGGTTGATTGTACTCATGATGACTTATTTTTTTATCTACATATAGCGATATGAAGAAAATTGTGGTATAAATTAATATGGTATGCAAATATTTACTTTGTTTTTATAATTGACAAATAATAGGTGTAAGTTTAGTATTAGGCATTATATCTTAATGTCTTAATTTCATGAATATAAACTTCTTGAATATTGGCTCGTATGGTACCAGAAACACTGTATATAATTTTATTTGGCAGCCCTGTGGTTTGGTTATAAGTGTTACTCAAAACGTATATAATTGGGTAGTATGATTTAATGATATTAGTGTTTATATTTATGATGTTTTATAATGGTTCTCATTGCGTGCAGTTGGATAAAATAAGTATAAAATGCGTACGCTGGCGGATAATGATTATCTATTTATTAGGAAAGGTAAAAGCGAAACCAAGGGAAGTACTTACAAAATATAAAGAAAATCTGCATATCTGTAGAAACATTGAGTGTAGCAATCGTTATTAAAATGGTTTTCATAATTGTGTATACAGATTTACAGGGAAATCACTACATCCTCTATCGTCTAGGTAAAAAAAGATAGATATCATATATGAGCAAATCTTTATTGTATAAAAACACACACACACATATGTAAGAAAACATGACTATTTACACTATTAAGACAAATAAAAAATTATATGCACACAATACACTAATTATTATTAGAAAGCATGCCGATGAATATCATGGTATCAGCTACCACCATTCCACGTAGCGGTCAAGAATGAAATATTTCTCTTAAAAATTGTCATTAAAATATCACAAATAGACACTGTTTCAGAGGATTGTAGTGAGAAATCCCATATGAAGCCTGTATATTATGATAATGCTCGACATATAAGCATACATTTTGCATAAAACCGATTTAATATTAAATCGAATGGAAATAATACTCTATTTAATATAAATGGAGTATTATTTTGATTCAACTGTAGGTTATTTTATGATTTATATCTTGAAGAAATATAATATAACTTATATGCAGTATATTTAGTAAATTATTATTAATAATTTAGCTGCTATAGATTTTGTTTTTGTTAAGGTTTAAATAAATTACAATGTGGTAAATATTGCGCTAAATGCTTTATGAAATTCACATTTACATCAGTAAACGGTGTACATGGTCCTATAGTTTTTTGTTGGAGTGGTTTGAAACATTAGGTATTCCATGACACATTATGTTAAAATTTTTAAATAAATAAAAAAAAACTACCGTAGAATGCATAGTTGGATATTAGATTTCTACTATTATTTGTCAATTTTCATTACTAAAAGATGTTTATATTTAGGTGGCGGCGGTGGTGGCTATGGGGGAGATCGAGGCGGGGGTGATATGATAACACAAGAAGATACAGTATTTATCCAAGGCATGGATCCCTCTACTACGGAAGAAGAACTGTGTCAGCATTTTGGCTCTATCGGTATAATTAAGGTAAACCATATTCCATTAGATAGCATATTTATTAATGATATAAAAATTCACATACATTTATTTTATTTATTTATATACTTTTAGACCGATAAGAAAACACAGAGGCCAAAAGTATGGATGTATAAAGACAAAGCTACAGGACAGCCGAAAGGAGAAGCTACTGTTACATATGAAGATTCAAACGCAGCGAGTTCAGCGATACAGTGGTTTGATGGAAAAGATTTTAATGGAGCTACTATAAAAGTTTCACTTGCACAACGCCAAAATACATGGGGCGGTGGTAAAGGAGGCGGCGGTGGTGGCTTCCGTGGCGGTCGTGGAGGAGGCGGAGGCGGCAGAGGTCGCGGAGGTGGTGGCGGCGGCGGCGGCGGTGGCGGCAGCGGCGGCGGTGGTGGTAGTGGCGGTCCACCATCTGGTAATCGTGAGGGTGACTGGAGATGTCCCAATCCTAGCTGCGGCAATACCAATTTCTCATGGAGAAAAGCATGCAATAGATGCAATGAAGAGAAACCAGGCGGCGGTGGTGGTGCTCCTGGTGGTGGCGGTCGTGGAGGGGGCGGCGGTGGTCGTGGAGGACGCGGACGAGGCGGCGGCGGTGGCAGTGGAGGTTGGGGTGGTCGCGGCGGAGGCGGCGGGGACCGTGGCCCTGATAGAGGTGGCGACCGACGCAGTTACGGCGGTGGTGGCGATCGCGGCAGCAGCGGTGGTGGCGCTATGAGGAATGATAGCGGGTAAATATTACAATTAAATATTCATCATTTATCGCCATTTTTAATTAATAAAAAGTCATTTTTGTTTTCATAATAACGAGCCTGGTATATATGATAGTTAAAAATTTGCTTTATTCTCTGTACGCTTAAATAATCTCAATACAAATTTTTTTAAGTATCAAAATATCGGCCGTCACTATTCAACACCCAATGGTCATAGTATTACACAATGCAGCAATAAGCTATACCTTTCCCACATTTCTTTTGTAATTTCTTTACTTTATTCTTATTATTTCTTACGTAATGCTCTCTTTATTAAATCAGTTATTTTTCTTTGTTCCAGTGGAAGAGACCGCCAAAGACCATATTAACTTTATTATAATGTAAATTTGTGGTTAATAACTGTACTTGTGTATGACTGACTTTGAATTAATTTAGTTATAATAATAAGTTTTTAATTAAACGACATTAACACATGTCATATTTCTATATAAAAAAAAGTATTGCAATAGACTATAGGAATAAATTTAGAATATAGATTTATAATCTCGTCCAAAAGTAGAAAGTTCCATCTCTTTTTGAAGTTATTTCTTCAACAATTTCAATAAATGTGTAATTAACATATTGTATTCATAATCTGTATGTAGATATAATTATGGGTAAAATATGTAGAAAAATACTGTGTATTCGTCTACCTTCAATATGACATTTCATTCATAATTTTACTATTAAGTTATGGCGAGTGTTTCGATTAGGTTGTGTGATTGTTCTGAGTTCACAATATGAAAATGCCTACTTTATAGTTAAATTTTTGACATTAAGACCAATAATGTAATGATTTATTAGAATAAGTGATATGCAATTGAAATAAATATCATAAAACAATATTTGGTTTGGCTTTTGAATATTCAAAATAGGTATCCTAAACCGTATATTCATAATTTTAAATATTTTTTTTACCGAATACACGACTAATAAAGACGAGATATCTTTGATTTATTGACAGTCAATGGTGTGAACAATTGAAAGAAAAAAATTTCAAACAGCTGAAAATATATCACCATAGGATTATTGCTAATTGAAGCATTATGATTCTATAAGTGTTGATCAAGAACAAGTTAATATTTCCTGTGAACACTTTAAATAACTAACAAAACCCAAGAATTCTATTAATATTATAAAAGTTTGTAAGAACGGATGGATGGTTTATTACTCTCACCTAAAAACTAACGAAATTTGAACCACAGGTTACATCTTAACATAGCACAGAGGATAGTTCATATACTTATTAGTTTATGCGAGCAAAGCCGCAAGCTACAGCTGGCAAATATTTTTCAGTGCAGTAATTCTAAAAATATATTTACACATTCCCGAAATTTTACTTATTTCATGGCCGGTATTTTACTTGAAAAAGCCCAGCGACTTTTTTGTATCTTAACAGCGTAAAGCACTGATCAACAGATGATATTTATTGCAACTGCCGCTGTTTTACCTTGAGTGTATCAAAAAAGGCGGATTTGCGCACCAATTTCAGTAGATGGCACTACCAGCAGATGCTGATAGCGCTGGCAGACGATCGCACTTGCGAAGTTAAGGTAACTTGAAGACTAGAAGTTCGCTTTTAAAAGAATCATTCAATAAATCAATTACTTTATTTGCAGAATATAAGTATTACAAAGATGGTACTCAAAAATATTAGTCCTTGTATAATCTGCTCGACATCAGTGTGCAAGTTATCTTAACAATAATTATCCATTATAAAATGAAATAAAAATAACATTACAAATACAAATAAAAATTTGGTCTATATTTTATCCTAAGACTCGAATATATAGTGTTGTTATTGAGTAGAAATTCTTTTTTTTTAAATATTGTCTATGTCAAATATGTATGTCTTGGTAACTTGTTATAAAACGTAGGAATTACTTGCTCTGCGGTCATACTGAAGACATTGTAATGCGTAATAATACATTTTCTCAAACGGTTTTTAAATAAGCATAAGCCTATTTATGGAAAAATGGACCGGGTGGTCCGTACCTACCATCAAAATTCGACTAATGCTTTCAGCAATATGTAAACTGAGATTACATTATACCTCACCTCTCATCCCGTAAAATTATATGCCAATTCAAATATTAAGTATATGTATTTACGTCCATGTGGTCCCGGTATAGAATAGGCCACCCCTTCTTTTCACGTGGGTATCGTAATATGCGAGGAATGGGCAGCTGCATCCCTCTTAAAACATCTCTAGAGCCTACAACGATTGCCAATCCGCCTGCCAAGCATAGCAACTACTGGTAAAACCCCCTAAAGGGGAGGCTTATGATCAGCAGTGGACAGTTAAAGGCTGGTATGAGGATAATGATCCGTGAATTCTCTTAACAGTAACAGCCGCAATAGGAGTATTCTATAGTTAATAAAACGAAAACATAAAATTAATGTACTTTATTTAAAACTAAAACAAATCATGTAACTATCCATTTCATCATATCTCTTTGGTCTATATTACTATTTTTCTTCACTACTTCCCTTGTAACTATTCCCTTTAAATTATTGAGAATTAATACTATTTTAATACAACCAGTTTATATACAGTAGCGGTAATGAGAGTTTAACGTCTCTGGAAGCTGAAAATTTTGATGATGAGGAAACCCATCACCGTGGCTGCAGCGACACCAATGCCCGCCTTCCACCATGAAGAGTTCTCGCCAGTCATACTCGCGAAGTGCTTCAAGTGTCTGCAATATGCATATTTTATACATTTATAATTTTGGGCATTATAATTAGATTTATCAATAAAAATGATAAACAAATTTAACAAATAACAAGTTAACAAATTTAATACGAATCTGGAGGATGATTCACTATAACAACAAACATTATATGCTTGCTTCCTAATATCTAGTAGGATGGATTAAATGAACTTTTCTCCCATAAACAACGCAATTTGCGAACAAGTAAAAAAAGAAGTAATTTATAATAATTTTAGTTTCTATATCACTCTAAAGAGGCAGCACAAGTTGCTTATCATTTTTTAATAATACAAAAGCCAAGTTTGATACTAAATATCGAGCAATTTTCGGCTATCGCAACCTCTTTGTAGTATACGACATAAGAGGGTCGAGAAACTGGGAATAAAGTTTATATTAATATATATCGCGGATATCTACAGTATACGCGGATATCTACGATAAAGAATACAAATGCACTATGGCCCAATTAGTGTTATTCAAGAATAGTAGCAATTAACTGATTTTGTTTCATTCAATTAGTTCTATTTCCCATTTCTAAACTAAGTATTATCAAATATTTTTACAAGTTTTAACTTTAACAAACAAAATCATCACAAAATATACCAAAGAGTGAACAAAGTTGACTAAATCTATGACAAATTTGGTTGAGTAAACAAATTTATTACAGTGTACCACTGTGAACAATGGTGACCGTACACTAATATAAATATTTTTCATCTGAATTTCAAATAACCTAATTTTTATTTTTTATTTTTTTTTTAAGTGAGGTATAATAAAATTGAATGATGCCTTTAATATACACATAAATATAAATTTTATATAGTGAATATTATATTTATAACAAAAATTGGTTTCTTTTTCTGTTAGGTTTATGCTAATGTCTGAAACTGCTTAACTGAATTTATGAAATTTTGAAAGGTGTATTGTTTTTCTCCAAATTGAGTGATATGATAATTTCTATTTCGATAAGAAAAAATTGTCCCGGTAGGGCGTAAACTTTTGCCAAGTCAGGGCAGGTTTATAAATATTTGATAATAATGAGTAATTATCGTTTATATGATCTAACGATCCTCTAGATGACCAGTGATTTATTGGCATTGCAGAAAGTGCACACTCAGTATAACTTATTAGATCAGGCCTGACACATTCTATATGGAACTTTTCTATTTAGAACTGCTATTCGGAACTTCTCTATTCAGTGCTATCGTACTATTATATATAAAGACGTGCTCACTCACCTGTGCTTGCTGAATAAAATCCAAGCAGCTTGAAATTGACTGACAAAGACAATTAAAATAACAGTATTTTAAGCAAGCTACAATTGTTAAGAAATCAGTGTCAATTTTTCGATCTTGATAAAACTTTTGCCTCGTTTTATATTAACAAAAGTAAAAAATATTAGAAAGAAAGAAAGAAAACATTTATTGACAACAACAAAAAGTTACATACATTATAAATAAAAAAAAACTTTACATTTATTATTGCCAACGTGGTCACCACTCAGCATGTGCTGCAGCAATTTAATTGTTACAGCGCTGATATTCTGTGGTGCCCATTAAGATTCCAAATTCTTAAAAAATAACTATTTAACAACTTTTCGTATTGGAACTACCGATTTCTATTTTGAATAGGTAATTTTCAATCTAAATAAAGATATGAGAATAAAGTCACAACTTTTAAAAATATGCTAATTCGTTTTTTTATGTTTATATCATTTTTAATAGAAATACTATACTTACGGAAATGCGGCCATGGTCGCTAGTTTGATAAACACATCGTGTTTATTTTCTTTAATGTTGAAAAATTGAGGCGCGAGTAATTGATACTTATTGCAGAAAACTTCTGGCTGCAACATGTACTCCTGGCGAGCGATTAACGCATCGCCTTTCGTGCCCACTATTAGCACAGGAATGTGACTCTCTGCGAAATATTTCTACAAAAGAAATACATATAAGTAAACATTGTGTAGGGTATTAAGAAAAAAATTGATGAATAATCAAATCGTTGAATGAACGGATCAAATTAAAATTTGGCACTTTCCGATGCATCACTCATATCACTTTGACCTAATACTAATATGCTAATTGTGAGTTATTGTATCCAAACAAATTTCAAGAAAATTAACGAAGATAATAAACAGACAGTATTATAATTTCTTCATAGGTATGGTTTTTTTAATGGATGATAATGGAATGGTAACCTCGCCTGCGCTAACGGTATACGCTGGTGCGGCACCAGTGAGGTATGATAGATGAGAATGTAAAGACAGTTAGTCTATCGTAATGAAATTCTAGAATTCAGCACAATGGTTTCCAGGGGGACCACATGGAGGTCGTCCTGTCAACCCTGGCAGGACAACCATTGTTATTCTCATTGTTAACAATATACTCCACTTGTAGTCCACATTACTAATAATCAAATTTACATGTAAATTAATTCCCAAAGAGGGTTGACGTCAGGCAGGTGAGGGGTCGTAAAACTAAAAACCAAATCTTTTTGTAATATGGATAAAATCATATTACACCGACCCCAAATGATTGGGATAAGGGTAGAAAGATGAAGATGATGTAAATTAATAAATTGATAAAAATAGTAAATATAATGGATGCTTATAAGATTAGCATTACTTACAATGTATATCCTAGCAATATACTCGAAGGAACGCGTTGCGGCAACATCATACACGAGACAAGCAACATCACAGTTCACCTCATGGGGCTGCAACGGGTCCGATACTCGAGTGATCGGAATCTCCTTTAATACCAGATATTTCTCCTGCCCGTACACTAACACTGTGTTTATACAGCAGTTTTCTGTTAGGTTGCTGTCGCCACGTTCGTGAGCATGGGGCTTTATTTTCTGTTACAATATATTTTTTAAAGTTATTAACTAAATACAGAAAAATATTTCACAATAGAGCATTAGTACTATAGTATCATTTGTAAGGAGTAATAGGTATACATAGGTAGATTTTTAATAA
Organism: Galleria mellonella; assembly: GCF_026898425.1. Taxonomy (NCBI): domain Eukaryota; kingdom Metazoa; phylum Arthropoda; class Insecta; order Lepidoptera; family Pyralidae; genus Galleria; species Galleria mellonella. The sequence continues at coordinate 1,108,773 of NW_026442151.1, read as the reverse complement.
CTTTATATTAATATGTTACAGCATAGATATACATGTTATATAATTATTTAAAATTGTTATTGTTCTAAAAACACGACCTTAAGCTTGCTAAAATTACTATGACTATAAATCCTTTTAAAAAAAGGAGTAATCAAAATATATTGAACATGTGATACTTCTTGGAGTTTGTTGAAAAAGCCGTCTATCCTAGGATTCTGTCGTAATTAAGATAATGAAAATAAAATTAATTAATTACAAAATTATTTTATTTCACTAATTACTTATATTCAGATCTTCATATTTAAAAATTACGTCGGTTTTATTTGATCTTGATATTAGGTAGTTTTTAAATTTCTAAACCAACCAAACCAGAGACTAGAAAAATCGTTTGCTTGGGTACCTTTGTGCCATTCGTGTTTCAACCGTGAAGCAGTTGTGTTTGCATGGCTGTGTTTGAAGTTTGAAGGGTTCCTACCATGGCAGTGAATTTAAGGGTTCAGAGACATAACACCTTAGTCCTCAGGAATGGCAACGCATAAGCGAAACAGTATACTCTGTTATGTCCATAGTACTACTCATGTCTATAGGTGACGGTTGTCACTTTCCATCAGGTGGACCGTCAGCTTGTTTGCCATTCTAAGTTGCATAAAAAAACAAAAATTTTAAGGCTATGCAGGATATACGGAATAAGGCTGGCTAACCGCATTCGTAATACATTACGTGAATGAGTTGATTTGTGTCGGTATAAAAATGGGAAAAGGACATAATCTCGTATATCATTTACATTACAAACTTGCAATGGAAAAATGCGATCTAAACTAACCTATAATGATTAAAGAGATGCTTAACGCAAGAAAGAGACACGATTTATCAGAACTAGTGCGTATGTCCAGAACAAGTTATAAAAGTAAACGAAACAAAAGCTAGATGTATGAATATGGTTTTACTTTTGACACTCCGTTATCTGTCTACCTCGTAAGGGACTTTACGTGTAAATAGATATATTTTTAGTTTACATACCTTATGAGCTATACCGAGAAAACTTCTACAAATAGATGTCTTGCCACACGATCGTGGGCCGATGACGTGACACTGGTATACGTTACGACTTGATTGTTTTTTGGCAATATCCACTTTTTTCTCTCGTGTTACTGCAAAATATAAATTTTACTGACTACTATAGACTACCTGTTTACCGCAGCTTTACCCACGTGATATAGGACAGTATGCCTTTCGCCGTGTTTAAGCGTAAATAAGTAGTATAGTAAATACCAATATTCACATTTATAATATTAATAGGAACGGTTTAATGTTGAATGTATTGTCAGACATATATATAGATAATTATAAGATATAGGTAATTTTTTTCTAAAATTCCCTGAAAGTAACAACAATTAACATATAACTACTAAACAGGTATCTTACTCCACTTTATCTTACTAATATAATAAAACCATAATTGGACGATGTCTATACGTAGGAGGATATTTAAGAAAAATTTATATGAGGAGTCATAATAAAAGCAATGGAAGCTAAAACATTAACTAAAAAAAAATCTGTCTCTCTACATATTTGTTCCGTTATTACACAAACACTACTAAAATAGATGGAAGGGAATACTGAAAAATAATAAAACAATGTTTACTTACTATGAATCGCAGCTTTTTGTGTTTCATTTTCGAGAAAATTAAAACCCAAATAGGCTAAATAGGCACTAGTATTTTGCAAATCCATTAACGTCATTAAGGTCCATCGACACATCCAGCCTTGCAATGTTAAATAGCCCTATAGAAGAAAAATGTAAATTTAATATATTTTTGTACTACTTAGTTATTAATAAATGTATGTTAGGTATACACTTTACCTTTTCATTTGTTGGAACTGTGTATCGTAAATTGTGCCAAGGAATCCGTGGGCAATATGAGAACACATTTTTCAATTCTGTTGGATTTAACATCCCATCTTTATCTCTGTCGTATTTTTCAAAAAGCTGTGTCAAAAATTGTTGTCCCTTGTATGATAATTCAGAGGTACATCCTACAGGTACTTTTATACTGAAATAAAACAAGGTTTAAATTGAGCATTTTTAACGAAATTATTATCATACAGATTTTTTTAAACGCTTGTTGCATATAATGAAGAAACGGACGGACTGAGTGTGAAGAAATTTTCGCCATAGGTAATTTAACTAAATATGGGTGTTGGCCCATATTTAGCTTAATATACATACTATGAAAATTTCATAATTACATAAAATAAGTAAGGCTAAATTATTATCCTTACTTACAGGTCCATGAGTAAATTGGCGAAAAAAAATAAAAATTAAAAAAAATTATTGCTATCCGACATGTTAACCTATATGAAAAAAGTCGTGGGCGCATCAATATAATAATGTAAACATACTTGGCATATAAATAAGTGTGAGTTAGCTCTAAACTTTCATCATATCCAAATTTACGAAGCACTGTCCATGTTGTTTCATTTCTTCCTCTTTGTATAAATAAACAGTGCAGAAAAATAAAACCTTTTACTGTTATACAATCATTTTCAATTCCACCAGCAATGTTCTGGGCAATTACTGATTTCACTTCATCTAAAACCTACAACAAATAGTAAAAATAATTAAGTCTACTAAAACCAAAAAAGAACAGACAATTGAATGTCCATTAATTATATGAAATGCATTTTTAATATTTGTGCTTTATCCCATCTAAGAGTTTAAGAAAATAAATTTATTTTATATGTTAATTTATTTTGCATTATATATAACAGAGTATATTGTTTCGCTCATGATACCCCCCATGCATTGCCATTTCTGAGGACTAAGGTGTTTTTCCTCTATACCCTGTAAATTCACTGCCATATCCCACCCTTCAAACTGAAATAAAGCCGTTCAAACAACTGTTTCACGATAGAAACACAAATCGGGCAGAGGTGTCCAAGCAAACGACTTTTGTATAAAGTCTCCCTTGATAATAGCAAATTAAAAATACCTGTAATTGCAAAGGTGTATCGAAACATTTTCGCTGAAATATTGTTACTTCATAATCATCCAAAAGTCCATCTCCATCCAAATCACAAATTTTGAATATTCTTGTAAGAGCTTTCTTGCATTTCTCTGTCAACTATAATTTTATTTGTTTAATAAATCAAAAGATAAATAAATAGACTATTGGCTGTTTTATTTTTATTACTACCACAGATAATAGTCTCTGTGTGTTAGCTTTACTCACATTTTAAATTCTGGGATACCCAACTTGTTCTGACCAACGCCACTGCCGCCACTCATATGCATGCAGGGCCAAACAACATGTTGGTTGCGCTAATGTTTTCAGATTGGGTATTTTTTGCAATTTTGTAGAAATAAAATTCTTAAAGAATTTTTTTACTTTTTTGGTAGTAGTAAATTGTATAGAGATATATAAATACAGTAAAATATGAATAAAGAAGTAAAAACAGAAGGGTTTTATCTTTCATCATTCATATTGTGGCACATGTCACATCATGAGAAACGATATAACTTTGTGATTAGGTAAGTTTTGATAAACATATTGATTTGGAAAAAAAGTCATGATTTTGTAAAAATAAAAATTCACATCTGACAACCTTGGATCATCCACTGCTGCTCACAACACAGTTGTGAATCACACAAATCAATAAGTGCTTCTATTGAATATGAAAGTAGTCAGGCATCTCTGAATTTAAATTTGAGTAAAGTCACCACAATTATAATTCAGTATGACTCACAATAATAAAATTTTATTAGAATATTATTTCACAAAAAATCAATATTCAGAAATATAAAATGGTTAATAAAGATCAATTCAGAATTAATGAACAAAATATGTAACATGAAAACATCATAAGATAATGATGTCTCCAGTAAGTTAGTAACACGTGTAATCTGTATTGTAGAAAGTAATGTGACTATTGAAATATGTAATGTTATTTTCAATTTTAAAATTTTACCTCTTGTTCTTCAATAGAATATATTGGACATATAGGATGTAACACAGCTTTTTGTGCATTATAAAACATTTCTGATACATTAGTGAGAGTTTTTGCAGAGCATTCTATACACCTATCCACTTCTGGATATTCTTCTGCTATGTCCCAAATATTCTGTAACAAACACATGCTTTACTTACAATATAGTGATATTTTTGGTTTATAAAATATGATTTTACTCATACTAATACTTATATTTGTGCAAATAAAAAAACTCACATCAATTACAGAATAATCAATTAAGTCTATTTTATTTCCAACAAGAATAACAGGTTTTCTGTAATCATTTGGACAATTATCTCTTACAAATGGCAACCAGTATGATGCTATTTTGCTCAGTGTCTCTTGACGATCAACTGAAAAAATGATGCAAATTACATGTGCCTTTTCTATTTCTTCCCCTATTTGTTCCAAGGATTGTTCTGCAACTGAAAAATATTACAAAACATATAACTGTAAATACATATATTATGCTTAATTACTAAATCTGAGAGCATTGCAACTTATTTAAACTATACACTATTTCATAAGTATAATATTTAAAGGAGTAAGTCAAGACCAAATTCTTTTATTACTAACTATCCATCATAATACAAATTTTCATAAAATATTGTATTGCTAACCAGTGAGTATATAAATTGTAACTATAAATTTTAGCACTTGCACAGATAATAGGATAATGTATATGTATACTATGCATAGTATACATATACAAGGTACATACAAATATAATATAGTGGAATAAAACACATATGGATAATAAATCATTAACCGGCAACACCTGATTTTGTCTAATGTTTCGTTACTACAAGTATGTAACTATAGTAAAAAGGCTTTAAACAAGATTTTTTATAAGCTACTTAGCTAATGTTGAATACGAAAAACCACTACAAAAAAAATCATAAAAAAATATGCTTCAAATTAAAGATTCAGACTTATTAGATACGTACCACAAACATCTACAATATTAGTTGGTACTTGCTCAGGTGTAACATCCGCAGGTATTGTAATCTCTTCCGCTTTCGGTGGAACATGGTCAGTGAATTCTTCTGTCACTAAAGAAAGAATAAGTGAAGTTTTTCCTACACTTGGTTCTCCTAGTAAAAGGATCCGAACCGTTCGGGGCAGAGATTCGTATACCATTTTTATACACAATACGTAATATTGTTACAGAAACATTAATGTATATCGGAATCTAATACATAATTTAAAATTTAGAGAGAATTAATAAAATCTGTTTCCCAAATTATTTTGGTTTGATGATTTACTACATTTTATTTATTTACTTTTTTCTCCTAAATTTAATTAGGTATTTCTCCTTCGATACCTTGAACCTCGATTGACGTAAAAGTAACCACAGATATACACAATCTAATTGATATCGAAATTCATCACAGATAAAAATAGTATTATAGGCCGAATCCATACTATAGTGACAATCTTGATCGCTTAAAATACATATTATTATATACACATAATAATGAAGAAGAATTCATTATTATATTTGCCTTTGCAAATTAAAATGAATAACAATTGATGAGTAGGTAGAAAAAAAATATTCTACCACCATCACCGTACCACTTTAATCTATAATTAAGTCCATAGACTTAGATCGAGCTTATTCTAAAACGTAGTGATTATATACTCTTTGGTTATACTTAAATCTATTGCCCATTTTGACATTTTTAATTTGAGTAAGAGAATATAGAAAAAGGCGGGAAACTCGAATAAGAACAAGCGGGTTTTTTAAATTTTTTTTATTAATTTATTAAAACTATCTCTATCAATTCTTATTATTGAATAAAATATTATATTTTCACTAAATTCAGCGACAGTAATATAATTAGCATTCATGGGGAAGCGCAGTTGTAGAAAAAGGAAAAAAAAAGATGACGATTCAGGTGATGTAGACCATGAACCTTGTAATGACAAGGATATATATTCGGAAGATACTTCTACTGACTCAGAATCTGAAATTGATAAGGCCGATAAGTATAAACCTTACTACGTCACAGATTATATTAGAAGATATCCCGAGGAATCCCCTGGGACAGAATTTGTTGTCTTTGTAGAATCCTCAGATAGTCAGAAAACCATTGGATCCAGAGACTTGCTCTCACTCTCCTCCTGTTTAAAACGATTTAATAAAGGGGTAACTTATCTTAGATCTATAAATAAATTCAAAATCGGAGTATACTTTCAAAAGCCAGACTTAGCCAATGCTTTTTTAAATAATAAAACTTTTTTAAATGACTACCATTTTAAGGCCAGTATTCCTGCTTCTTCAACAGAAGTTACAGGCGTTATTAGAAATGTACCTACAAATATATCTAATAAAAAAATATATACTATGATATCGAGTTCTAAGAAAATTATTGCTATTAAAAGAATTTTAAGAAAAAATACCTTGACTCATGGATATGTGTTACAGCCAACTCTAACCGTGACAATTACTTTTGCTGCATCTGTATTACCTGAATATCTGGATATTGGAGGTTGGCGCCACAATGTCACTCCATATATACCACCAGTTAAACAATGCTACCGGTGCTTGAGGTATGGACATTTAGCTAAATTCTGTAAGAATTCTGAGCGTTGCAGCATCTGCAAAGGTGAGCATAATTATAAAACTTGTACAACTGGAATGGAAAACGCTATTTGTGTACACTGCAATGGAAATCACACAAGTGTATCACCGCAATGCCCTGTTAAACAAAAGAAAATTGCTGAAAATAGATCTAAATTCAGACCTGCTTCTTTTGGAGATATACTTAGCACTGAAATATTTCCTAAACTGGGTAACAAACCTAAAAAAAATGTAGACCTAATTTCAATTCTAAATTCTGATAACAAGAGTTTATCACTTTTAATAGAAAGCATAATCAAACTTATTTCACTACATAACACAAAGAACACATCTATTAACACTAAAAGTGTTTTGAATGTGTTATATGATACTTTTGGTAATAGACCTATTTCACAAAATTCAATCGAGACCAATTAACTATCATACAGTGGAACGCTCAGAGCCTACTGAGCAATCGACATATTTTTACACAATTTTTAAATGAACATCATATTCACATTGCTCTCATCTCAGAAACTTGGCTAAAACCACATTACAAATTAAAAATTAAAGATTATTGTATAGAACGAAATGATTGTGGTAATAACCACAATGGAGTAGCGATTATTATACATAATAGTATTAGATATAAAAAACTTCACTCTTTTTTCGACAATTCTTTGCAAACTATAGCTATTAGTATTGAAGTTAATAATTCTTGGTATTCAGTTGCCAGTATTTACTGTCCTACCAATAGTACACCTAGTTTTACTAAAGCCAAATTTAAGTTCTTTTTGGAGTCTCTTCCTAAACCCACTATCATATCTGGAGATTTAAATGCACATCATACTATGTGGGGTTGTACCTCCACTAATACAAGAGGTAAAGACATTCTTGATTGTTTAGATGAATGTAATTTGGTACTATTAAATGATAAGCAAGTTACTACTGTTGGCTCTCATATTTGGAGACCCAATGGCCTTGATTTAACTATGGTATCCCCATCCATATCATTAAAATGCGAGTGGTCGGTTCATGATGATCCGTTAGGAAGTTATCACCTGCCGACTTTTACTAAAATAAACACAAAGAACTCTTCATCAACTCCGTCAGGTGAACAACATGCTCCTATAGATGAAGTTAATAAACTTTTGAAGTTAAATCGTATAAACCTACGTCTCGTTAATTGGGATCTTTATTCTGAAACTGTTAATCGATTACTTTTGGATTTCGAGTATGATGTCAATGAACCCTTAAACAATTACAATAGGTTCTGTAAAATTATTTTGACAGCTGTGGAACGTTCCGTTCCACGTAGGAACTTATCAAATAGCGGTGCAAATACTTCAAAGAGGCACAAACATATTGCAGTACCTTGGTGGAATAACAGGTGTGCGACAGCTGTCAATGATAGTAAAGCGGCTTACCTTAGGTTTAAACAAAATCCAACTCTCGATAATTACATAAATTTTAAAAGAGTTCAAGCTGTTAAAAAGTTAGTAATTAAGCAAGTAAGACAACAGGGGTGGCAGGAATTTTGTTCCAAATTTAATAGATTAACACCAATTTCCACTGTTTGGCAAAATATGAGAAAACTAAATTCAAAACATCGTCAAAATCATTTTAAAGATATATCATGGGTCAATGATTTTTTACGCAAATATACTCCTGATTTTGTACACTCACCTTTTGATGACAAACAGTTTAATTCTGTTAATTCATGCCCAAAATTTCTCACTGACCCATTCTCAATTGATGAAATATCCAGTGCAGTAAAATCTAGAAAAGATACAGCTAGTGGCCTTGATCGCTTAACATACAATATGTTTCGATTGCTGAATAAAATAAACCTTACTAAACTCTTACAAATTTTTAACGATTTATGGAAGGACTGTATTATCCCACCAGAATGGAAAATGGATTGTTTGATTCCAGTAATTAAACCCGGTAAAGATCCTACAAATTTCGACTCCTATAGACCTATAACATTGACGTCCTGTGCAGGCAAATTATTCGAACAATTAATTAAACAGCGTTTAGAGTTCTTTATTGAAAGTAATAGTATATTACCATCGAATCAATTTGGTTTTCGCCGTGGATATTCAGCGCGCGAAAGTTTAGCGAACTTCTATGTCGACCTTAGTACTGCTTTGAATAACGATGAATATGTTCTATCTGTTTTTTTAGATGTCGTAGGAGCTTTTAACAATGTAAATTTAACAGTTCTATCTTCGATTTTATCCTCATTTCTTCCAATGAAACTTATCGAATGGATTTATAATTTTCTTAGTAATAGAGAAGTGTATGTTAAAGTAAATAGTAAATTAATAGGACCTAGGTTAAGCTCTAAAGGAGTATGTCAAGGTGGTATTCTAAGCCCGCTACTATATATTTTATATATCTATAAACTTAATTCAATTTTAGGAAACAGTGTGAACAACTTGCAATTTGCCGATGATTTATTAATTTATATAAAAGGAAAGAATATTATTGATATGCAATTAGTGTTAAATGAGTCATTAAAAAGACTTGAGAAATATTTTTCTCTTCTTTCCCTCGATATTAGTTTAACCAAAAGTAAAGTAGTTGTTTTTCATCAAGTTCATAAATATGTTCCATTAATGAATATTATATATAATAATCAAACTCTTCCAACAGACTGTAGCGTTAAATTTCTGGGGGTAATTTTTCATCAAAATTTAAAATGGGATCTATACGTTGATTGCTTAGTAGATCGTGCTTTAAGAGCCATTAATATAATAAGATCTGTAATTGGTCGTAACTGGGGAGCTGATCCTAAAATTATCCTTTTACTTTACAAATCTCTTGTTAGAAGTAATTTTGATTACGCTTTCTTTTGTTATGCCTCAGAACATAAATTAGTAGAAAAACTCGAAAAAATTCAAAATATGAATTTAAGACTTATTTTAGGTGCTATGTATACTTCTCCAATTATCTCAATGCAAGTAGAATGTAATTTGCCTCCTATCCTTCTTCGTTTCGAATACCTAAAACTCAAATTTCTCTTCAAAGTTTTTTCAGTTTCCAATAACCCACTCATACTCAAATTATTAAATTGCCCCATTTCTATGTTTTTGAATAAAACTATTGTCAATGATTTGAATTTACGAGATGAATATAACATCTATAGTAGTAAGATACTTCCTTGTTATAATGGCCTTTATGAGAGTAAGTTCTGTAAGATCAAAATTGTTATACGTAAAGACATAAAAGAAAAGCACGATATGTATGAGACTTTATCAGAATTTATTGACTACAGGCAGATATATACAGATGGTTCCAAAAATGCACTTAGCACTTCAGTGGCTTTTTACGATTTGTCAAATAGATTTGGTCACGGTTATAAAATTTCAACTTTGGCTAGTATTTACACAGCAGAAGCAAAAGCTATATTTTTAGCATTAGAATACATAGAAAAACAGGTACTATATTCGAAATGGATTATAATTACAGATAGTATGAGTGTTCTTATGGCATTAAAAAATAACACATTCATTTCATCATCAAACTACTTAATTCAAGAAATTCGTAATAAATATTATCATCTCTGTACTATATATGGAAAAGATATTATCTTCATCTAGACCCCTTCACATATTGGAGTGTTTGGGAATGAACAAGTAAACACTTTGGCTAAAATTATTAATTCAAGTGCTGCTCGTGTTCAAGATTTACCCCTTTGTTACTCAGATTGTAGTATTGGAATACATAAAATCGTTACAACTAAATGGGAGGAGCATTGGACTCAAATATTACAGACTAAAGGCAAATGGTACCGCAAAATTAATTGGCGTATTGGAAAACCGTGGTTCTGCAAAGGAAAGGACACAAACAGAAAATTTTACACCAATATTTGTAGATTACGAATCGGCCACGGACATTTCAACGAACACCTGCACCGAATGGGCATGATCGCTTCCCCATCATGCACATGGTGTAACTCAAATACAGCCCAAACTCTACATCACCTTTTTTTGATTGCTCTGAATTTGTCATTCAAAGACACATTATGTTTGACGAACTTAGGATTATCTTCAAAAAACCCGAAAATATCCCGCACTCAATCCCGATTCTCTTAAGATTTCCTTCTTGTTTCAAAGCTATTTTCACTTATATTACTACAACATTCAAGGAGCTATAAGAATACTTTTATTGAATTGCAAGACAATGATTTTTTATAATTATTTATTTTTAATTTGATAAATCCACTGGTTTAAGAAAACTCAAGAAAAGATATTTATGAAAATGTACTTACCGGATTTGACAAATGAAATATTGAAGATTATGACAATAATTGAAGCGACATTAGAAAAATAAAATTCCAGACAAATTATCTTCTTGAAGACTAGGCAGCATGGTCTCCGACCTTAGCCTGTTCCAAACGGAACAAACGTACTAAAAAAAAAAAATTGAGTAAGTAATCAAGTTGTTATTGTTTCTTTTGTAATTTATACAGGTTATGTTTTTGTCTATTTGTTTATTATAATTTATATAAATGCTAGTATAGTCACATTTATAAAAATTAAGGAAAAACTCAATTATGAAACAAATAATCATCACGTTTTGTATTACTATTTCAAGTTGGTAGGTACCTATTTGGAATTTGCAGGCATTGCTATTTTCAATACAGCAATATTGATGGATATATTATGTTCACGTGTATAACGTAAGACAATAATAATCATTGTTTGCTGTAGAAATAGGTTACTCATTACTTTTTAAACCATGGGCGAGCTGAATATGAAAAATAAAGAATGGGAGTCTACTAAAGGTTTACGAGAGCCAATAAAGGCAATAGAGGTTAGTAGAAAAATTATAGTCCATATATATAGAACTTAATACGAATTATTGACTTAACTATAAGATGTTTAGTAGTAGTAAAAATAGATTCTTTGATAATCTATTTTTGTACTACTAATTAATTCATTTAGAATGATTTTGTTTGATTCTGCTAGCATTAATATGTGTGCGATTACTAAGTATAGTAATCAATCCTAAAATGTTGGTAGTCACACTAATAGTAGCGGTATTTATAACCAGTAATATTTTTGAATTTGATTATTTATCAATAATATTTGTTTTACCTTTTTTGTAGGACAAATGGAAATTAGTTCCATCATTTTTACAAGTAAAAGGATTAGTGAAACAACATATTGACTCATTCAATTATTTTATAAACGTAGAAATAAAAAAAATTGTTCAAGCTAATGAAAAAGTATTTTGTGATGCAGACCCACTGTTTTATATTAAATACCTCAATGCATATGTGGGTACACCAGATCTTGAAGAAGGGTTTAATGTAACTAAGCCAACCACACCCCATGAATGTCGGCTAAGAGATATGACCTATTCAGCTCCTATTACTGTTGATATAGAATATATAAGAGGTAATCAACGAGTCATAAAAAATAAACAATTGATTGGAAGGTATGTGACTATTCTATTATATTGATATTAATGTTAATATAAAAAGTTGTTTAATATATACAATTCTTTTTTCACCAGGATGCCCCTGATGTTAAGATCATCAAATTGTGTACTGACAAATAAATCTGATTTTGAATTGGCACAGCTGAATGAATGTCCCCATGATCCAGGAGGTTACTTCATTATTAGAGGTATAGTTTATGATAAATGTTCATAATTATGAGATTTACCTACAATTATGTTTAAAATAACAATACTTTAAAGTCTCAGATCTAATAAAATATTGTAAAGAAGTTTTTGAAACTCAAATAGTTTTGAAAATTCCTCTAAAGTGTTTTATTGCATAAATTAAGTATACTATATTTTTTATGACATACCTGTTAATGAAACTACATGTTCATTCATATGTCCACTTACTGTGGATGTATATGTTTTATATGTGTATAGGATATACCTGTTTTCCTTAGATACCACAGTATATATATCCACTTACTAAAACTATGAAACTATATTATGAGTAGCACAGTACACTTAAATACTATTTTCTATCTTACAAATTTATATATATATATATATATATATATATATATATATATATATATATATATATATATATATATATATATATATATATATATATATATAAAATATAAATATGTTTGTTATCCTGTCATATTTAAACAGCTCAACAAATTTAATGCTATTTGGTACATGGATAGACCATATCCTAAATTAATTCATGCTTTCAATTTTCCTGCAGGACAAGAAAAAGTAATTTTAATACAAGAACAGTTATCCAGAAACCGGATGATTGTCGATGAATTTAAGGGTGCCATTCAGTGTCAGGTTACTAGTTCTACCCATGAGAAGAAAACTAGAACAAACGTTATAGTGAAAAATGGAAAATATGTTCTGCGCCATAATGCTCTTTCTGATGTAAGTTTCTGAAAATATATATAAAAATTGAACAAGTTAGAGTTGAAAGTAGAAAGTTCTGTACATAAAATAATCTGTAAACATATTTATATTGTGTTTACTAAAAATTTATTTGAATATCATAAAAATTAAACATTATGAGGGCTAAAATGAAACAAAAATTGTCTAAACTAGTATGTATGTTTTGTTAATGAATGCATGTGACAATTCTGTTTTCCATACAAGAAATTGAAGTTACGAAAATAGCAAAATGGACCTTCAGAAGTTTACTTGTTCCCTAATATTGCATTAAAAGAGATAAAATAACTATAATAAATAAATAAAAATAACTGTTTAAAATAGAATTATGTATAATTTTGTGACATTTTTCGAAATTTATTTTATATCCAGGTACAAAACATTAACTATGTTCATTTAAAACTAATTCCACTTCAAAAACTAAAAATTATTATAACTTGTTCAGCCAAATCAGCTTCGTGCTTATATTGTGTAGGTGAATGTCTGTCTAACTTGCTCTAACATATGTGTTATTATTATGATTATTCTCTATTACATTATCTATGTACATATATACTTTATAATATGAACATAGATAACCAAATATTTATATATATCTACATCCTTAGATTTTTAAAAATAAATCATATAAAAAAAGCAATATTCAAATGTATATTTTTTTATATGAATTATTACTTCATTACAATTCGAAATTCCCTATATTGAGTCATAATTTTAGTTAATGACTAGTTTGCATAACTTTGTTTTTAGACTTTTTTTTTTTTGATAATTTCTCTATAACTGTGGTATTTAGGAACATTGTTCTAAGTATTGTATTTATATAAAAACAAAAAGACTATAATATGCAAATGAAGCTCTTTCTTATGATTTTACACATGAAATAGTAGGCCCATTTTTTAAATTTTTAGTGTCCTTTTTGGATCCCTTAGTAAAGAAAATTAAAAAAGAATAAATTATAAATTTCAAATGAATAGCATTTGTAGTTGCTGTAACAAATGGACAGATGGACTAAGTTGGATCATAAGGGTTCCTTTCTGACATTTTGATTAATTTATAAACTGTTTGAGTGTATAAATAAATGAGAAATGAATAATTTATTTATATTTCTTTAAAATTATAATTTACGAAATACTACCTTATATTACATTATCTTGTCTTATATTATCTTGTGTATATAATAGTAGTTTCTATTGACTATATGTAATACAAAGGCAATATAAATATACAGTACATTTTATTCTACATCATAGTCTAATAATGTAAAATTTTAAAGGATATACCGATAGCAGTGGCATTCAAAGCAATGGGTATCTGCAGTGATCAAGAGATAATGCAACTGATTGGAAGCGACGATAATACAGTTAAGAAAATGGCCCCTTGTATTATGGATTGTCATAATTTAAAAATATTTACACAGAATCAAGCTCTTGCCTATATTGGTAGTAAACTCAAAGTTAAAAGGTAAATTTGATTTTTGTTTATGATTTTTAAATATTTATGTTTCTGTGTTAGCTGTGTAGTCCTGGCATTGAAACTCTCTCTTTTCCCGTGGGTGTCATAAGAGTCAACTAAGGGAACTTAATGGTCTAGGAATGGACAGCAGCATCTCTCTTAAACATCACCAAAGGCCTGATTGTGGTTGTCAACCCACCTGCCAAGCGTGGCAACTATGGGCAAAACTCTCCTTATGGAGAAGGCCTATGTTCAGCAGTGGACAGTTAAAGGCTGGTATAATAATAAAAAAATATTTGTGTTATTATAATATAAATAAATATTAATCTATACCATTACAAATGAAATTAATTGTCTTTATAGATTTCAGACAGTCAATTCGAAATGCCGCACCCCAGTGGATGAAGCTAGAGACCTTTTAGCAACAACTATTTTGGCGCATGTAACTGTTGAAAACTACAATTTTTATGTAAAGGCTATTTATTTAGCTATTATGGTGAAGAGAGTTATAGAGGCTGAGTCAAATAAAGCAGCCATAGATGATCCTGATTATTATGGAAACAAAAGACTTGAGCTTGCTGGGTCTTTACTCTCTCTTATGTTTGAAGATTTGTTTAAAAGGTTCAATTGGGAATTAAAGTCTATTGCAGAAAAAATCATTCCTAAAGTAAAGGCGGCGCCATTTGATGTTGTAAAACATATGAGACCTGATTTGATAGCAAATGGCTTATTTGCAGCTATTTCTACCGTAAGTACCTATTTAAGATAAAATTTTGCAGATTTTAAAATTTGATGTAAATTTATAAAATTGTTAGAAAGGTCAACAATTATATGAATTACCACATACATACGCTACGACAGATTATACAGAAGACTGAAGAGTATAATCTGCCACTATGCCTGGCGTTTGTGGACTATAAGAAAGCCTTTGATTCGGTCGAGACATAAGCGGTACTACAGTCCCTCCAGCGGTGCCAGGTTGACTATACGTATATTGAAGTGTTGAAGTATATGTACAGTAAGGCTGCGATGTCTATCCGAGTACGAGACAGGGTGACGTCATATCCCCGAAACTTCACAGTATAAAATAAACATGTAACAGTGGAAATCCACTTTTACAATGTTAATTTGCATCTGTAAATATAGATTAAAATACAACTACATCTATAAAATATTTACAGGGTAACTGGACTATCAAGCGGTTTAAAATGGAAAGGCATGGTGTAACTCAAGTTCTTAGTCGTCTTAGCTACATATCTGCATTAGGTATGATGACCAGGGTCAATTCACAATTTGAAAAAACAAGGAAAGTCTCTGGTCCGCGTTCCTTACAGCCTTCTCAATGGGGGATGTTGTGCCCCTCTGACACCCCGGAAGGTGAAGGATGTGGCCTTGTCAAAAATTTGGCATTAATGACGCACATTACAACTGAGTGCTCAGAAGACCCTATTGCTAGATTGGCATGTAACGCTGGTGTTGAAGATGTAAGGCTTCTGGGAGGTGAAGAAATTAATCATCCGGCAGTCTATATAGTGTTCCTTAATGGTAATTATTATCATTATATTTTTAAATTCATGGGCTCCTAATTACTGATATCATTAATCTTGATAAAATTCAAATTTTGAATTTATTTTATAATTATTTTATAATATAACAATAATAATTGGCATAAACATTTTCATCATCATATATATCATCGAGATTATCCAGCATCATGTTAATTACTATTTCAATTAATATTTCAGAACAAAAAAATTATTGTATTCAGCTGTTAAAAAAATCATCTTTATATATATATATTTTTTTTTCAGGTAACATTTTAGGAGTATCGAGACAATATAAAAGACTTATTAGGGTATTCAGAATGTTTAGAAGGCGTGGACTTATATCTGCATTTGTATCAATATATCCAAATCATAATCAAAGGACCGTCTACATATGCAGTGATGGCGGTAGGCTTTGCCGACCGTACATCATCGTAGAAAAAGGATGTCCATTAGTCCAACAAATTCATATAAATGAATTAAATAGAGGCATAAGAAAATTTCAAGATTTTTTGACTGATGGTCTTATTGAATATTTGGATGTGAACGAAGAAAATGACAGTCACATTGCGACAGTTGAAGCAGAGATTGATCCGTACGTGACAACGCATCTTGAAATAGAACCTTTTACAATTTTGGGTGTGTGTGCAGGCCTCGTGCCTTATCCGCATCATAACCAAAGTCCAAGAAACACTTATCAGTGTGCTATGGGAAAACAAGCAATGGGTAAGTGTCATGACTGCTCTAATGTCACATGGCCAGACGAAGGAATTACAATGGTGGGGAAAGCAGCTACATTACTCCACCATTGTGGTTAATTCGTTATGGTGCGGCAACTGATCTGACTTCATCCTTTCTTTCATCATTCATTGGTACATAGCAAGGATTGTTTTAAATGAATGCTATTTGAATGGTAACGTCGTATGCTATCTGTATGCATTGTATAACTATACTAGCATTATGAGTATCAGACATTTGATGTGACTATGTAGTATTTATTTTTTATTTATCTAGTGTACCTCGGCCTGCTCATAAAATGACAGTTTTTTTAGTGAATCGTAACGAAGCACTTCCTATTGTGACTGTTCATTGTCATTATCAATATTAATAAATAATCTATTACTGTTTTTACAATTTTATAGGAACCATCGGATACAACCAGAAAAACAGAATTGATACGCTGATGTATAATTTAGTATACCCACAATGTCCTATGGTTAAAACTAAAACGATCGAATTAACGAACTTTGACAAACTGCCTGCCGGTCAGAATGCTACGGTAGCCGTAATGAGTTATAGTGGATACGACATTGAAGATGCGCTGATTCTCAATCAAGCATCCATAGACCGTGGTTATGGCAGATGCCTCGTGTACAAAAGTGCCAAAACGACAATGAAAAGGTACAGCAACCAAACTTCAGACAGAATATGTGGTCCGTCAAGAGACGCCAGCACGGGGAAAGTGATTAGAGCACATGATTTATTAGATGCTGATGGCATTGCTGCACCGGGCGAAATGGTAGAAAACAGACAAGTTCTAATCAATAAGCAAATGCCTATAGCAACATTAACTCCCGTTCCTCAAGGTCAACCTCAACAGGTCGAATATAAAGAAGTTCCAATAACATATAAAGGAGCCGTGGAATCGTATATAGAAAAAGTAATGGTTTCGTCAAATTCTGAAGATGCATTACTTATTAAGATATTGCTACGACAAACTCGAGTTCCAGAAATCGGAGATAAGTTTAGTTCCCGGCATGGTCAAAAAGGTGTTACGGGGCTTATAGTACAACAAGAAGATATGCCTTTCAATGATAGAGGTATTTGCCCGGACATGATTATGAATCCTCATGGTTTTCCTTCTAGAATGACAGTTGGTAAAACTATAGAATTACTTGCTGGGAAAGCAGGGTTAATGGAAGGAAAATTTCATTATGGTAAGTAAATTGACATGTATTGGTCCAATTAATATCGTGCAGTAAATATTTATTCAAATGCTGTTATATTCAAGGACTTTATTTAGTAGATATAGTGATGAGTTGTTAAATAAATGGCTTTTAAATTATATTTCCATATAAATTGTACATGGCTACGCTAGAAATTAATATCTATCTATTTATTTATTTATCGTATCTATTTATTTTAGGGCTTAACCTATTTTTAATATTTTTAATTGAATTGCTATTTCATTTAAGGTACTGCATTCGGGGGATCGAAAGTTACAGACGTGTGCAAAGAATTGGAAAAGCATGGATACAACTACCACGGAAAAGATATTTTTTATTCAGGCTTAACAGGAGAACTTCTAGAGGCCTATATATATTCAGGTCCAGTAAGTATTTTAGAATCATTATAAGATCGTGATTTTAATATCTAATATTATAAATATAAAAGTGAGTTAGTTCGTTACATATTTGTTTTCATAACACTATAACAGCTTATATTATGAAATTTGGTATATGCATACTATATGCGATGGAAAAGGATATAGGCTATTTTTTATTTCGATCATAAAACATATCTTGGTCACGCGGATGAAGTTGTGGGAAAATGATAATTTTAAATAATTTGTTACTAACTTCAGTATATGCTTCAAATGTGGGAAAATTTGAAAGTTAACATTTTTTAAACCCTGTACCTATCCCAAAATTGTCTGTTGCCTTCGCCATGATGGCAGCGGTGTTTTCAGATATGCAAAAAAAACATCTCTGTGAGTACATGTTTTTGACCTTTTTGTCCTTGTGACCTTGTTATGTGACCTTTTTAGGGCGTTAGACCTTTCTGAAAAATAAATTTAAATACTCCAATGAATACAACAATCAAAGAAGTTAGGTATAGGAATAAAAATTTAAAATATAGTAATCAATAATTACGCGATTGGTATATGTTTAGCGCATCGTATATCCAAAAACGTTTCCTTTAATTTAATTAAGGAAAATATTATCTTATTAAACTTATTCTTGTATTAAATTTAATTAATAAGGGAATTCGGTTTCGTCCTTATCCTAGTATTCTCGGCCGTAAAATACTTTATTTCCAGTTTCGACAGTAATGTACCTTTATTAATATATATTTAACAATAAATAATTAATTTGCGACAGGTATATTATCAGAAGCTGAAACACATGGTGCAGGACAAGATGCATGCGCGTGCTCGTGGCCCACGAGCTGTCCTCACCCGCCAACCCACCGAGGGACGCTCGCGGGACGGCGGTCTACGACTCGGTGAAATGGAAAGAGATTGTCTTATTGGATACGGTGCTAGGTATTCCATATTACAATTATATTAAAGTCTAATAATAAACGGTTACTCCAGTTTTGTGGACGCCAGTAATCTAAAATCTTTTTAACCAAAAATATTATTATGGCTTCTGCCTAATGTATTATACCTCAAAGAACGATTTATATTTCTTGGTGAAGTGCAGTCATGCTTTGCGTACCACAAATAATCTTGCCAAACCAAATTCTTAATTTTTTTTTATTCATTGTAATTACCGTTTCCTTTATTCTGTAATGTTTCACTAAATTCGTCATATTTCCTTGTGTATGCTACATATATGTGTATGTATATATCTTAAATATTATTTGTCATAATATATAGTTTAGTGTATATATATTTGTTAATTTTGTGTAGATATTACATATTTTTTTTTTATTTTGTATTTACACATAAAAATTATTAGTTCACTCTTGCGCCATTTTATCACTCAAATATAAACAATACTGTAAATGTATTATTTTTACTGCAATAGATGAATTTTAAAAAATTACTATAAAGAAGTAATTATTCTTAGCCCCGTCCAAATATTCTATTGTACTTATAACGTAGGACGGGACATGAATCATTATCATTTTGCAAAAGTCATCAAAATAATGAATCGGCGATTATAGAAAAAGAAAATATGATAATGCAAAGAATACGGATTATCATCAAGCGTATTATTAGCGATTTGAATTGTTAACAAAGTTTTTTTTAATTCATCATACACTAAACGAAATTAGTAACAAATCAAAACATAAAATAAAATTAATAGTCTTTTTTTAGCAGACTGTTTATGGTTAGCTTAGTTACTTTTTTGATAAAATTTTCATTACATTCTATTCAAATAGATTATACATAAAAATATATAAAACTTATTAATAGACCTACTATAAACATATTTTTAAAATGTTTATAATTACGTTTCAGCATGCTACTAATGGAGCGTCTGATGCTTGCGTCGGATGCGTTTAGTGCAGACATCTGCGGCGCATGCGGTCGGCTCGCAAGCCGCGCGTGGTGTCACGCTTGTCGCTCGTCTGCCGCTGTCTCGACTGTCGACATGCCTTATGCTTGCAAGCTGCTATTTCAAGAACTCGCCTCTATGAATATCGTTCCGAAACTTACTCTAAAAAAATATTCATAACCATACTTTAAGAATACTAATAAATATATGCTATGTTATTATCTTTAGTGTTCATTATGGCTGTATTATATAAAGTATTACAATTTAGATAATTCGTCTATAATATACCTATGTGGTCCCGCTATAGAATAGGCCACCCCTTCCTTTCTCGTAGGTGTCGTACGAGGGGACAAAGGGAGGGCAAGGGATGGACAGGAGTGTCCTTCTTAAACATCTGCAAAACCTGACTGCGGTTGCCAATCCGTCTGCCAACTACTGGCAACCCCCCCCCCT
This sequence comes from Galleria mellonella, assembly GCF_026898425.1. Classification (NCBI taxonomy): domain Eukaryota; kingdom Metazoa; phylum Arthropoda; class Insecta; order Lepidoptera; family Pyralidae; genus Galleria; species Galleria mellonella. Next base: position 1,088,143 of record NW_026442151.1, on the reverse strand, counting down.
TCCTCCCCTCCCTAGGGGAGGCTTATGTTCAGCAAGGGATATTTATATATTATAGGCTGATATGATATGATAATGATTATATCTATTTCTTATATGTTAAAGTTATAATGATATACGGTACTTAGTCTGCTTGTTATGTTGTGCTCTTATTTTCTATTGATATATTATTTTGGTAGGTTCGGACCACTTATGAACACCATACGATCATCCGATAACCGCTACTGGGAAAACCATTTATGTAGTTAACTTCCAGAGAATTTAGCAATAGAAAGTTTAGATTTTATATTTAGTGAAATAAAAGGCAAAGTTGAAGTATCAAAAATATGTTTTGTATTCAATATAGATAAATTACAATACTATTTTCATTATTACTTATTTATTCTTAACATTTTTAAACAAACTTTTGTAAAAATATAGAAAATCCAAAATAAAAACAAGAAAATGGTATAAGTAAATCCACTATATGAGAACAACCTAAACAGAGCATATCCTATAGCGGTCCAGACGACGAATGCTTGGGAACCCAGCCGTCTTAAGGACAGTCGCGCGGGGAGAATTTGGCTGACAACATTCTGATGGTTTGTTGCATCTTTCACATACATATGAATGGTACATGGTTTTTGTAATATTTCTCGGGCTACAAACCCCCAAAAATTGTCTTTATTCCAAAAAGTCGTTAATTCTTCCTGGAACTGAAAGAAAAATGTTTTACAAATTACAAGTTAAAAAAATAAAAATTTTCTCAATGAAATCGAAGTTGTAGGTAAAACTAAGATCTACTACGGCATAGAATGTATGAAGACAGAAATTTCGTGAAACAAAAATTCGAAAAAACAAATAATTTAGTCTCCCATACTAAATTAAAAGGTGTTAGAATAGGAGGATCAAAATATTTGTCATTTAAGGACCAATATTTCTTTGAAAAAATGTTAACTTTGACTAAAAAACACTCCCTTAAGAAGATACAAATGAATTGACAGTTCATGTCGAATTCATAACGAAGACCTGTCGATTTCGAAAACAAATATTTCTTCACGTTTCCGACTGATTATTAAGAAGTACCTACGAACTAAAATTGTAAGCATATTAAGTAAATTATTGCATAATTTACGTTTTAGTTCGTAGGCAGAGTACTTTTTAAATAATAAGTCAGTAAGTAACATTGAAAATTAAATTGTTTTGAAAATTACACATTATTGTTACATATTTGTTGAATTGATAATTACATATTAAAATCAAGTCAAACTAAAATTAAGAATATTCTTAAAAATATCCTATATAATGAAAAAATCCTATAACATAGAAATTACTCGACTTTAGATATCCATATATTCCATATAATGAATCTGCGTGAAACACTAATACGCGAAACAATATAACATCTTTTTTATGACACAATATTATACACAATTTATTGATTTAACAACGTAGTAAATACCTACGATCCCAAAAACAATTTTAATGAAACAAATAACATAGTCTTCAAACGATATTTTAATCTATATGTTACTTACCATTTCATTTATCCTTGAAGATATTTGGTACAACATTCTAACTAATATCGTGCTCTCATATGAAGTAATTGGCATTAGATCTGGATCACCCATATATTGAACTTCAGTCGGTTTACTTCTTAGCTGAAAGGTTAGGTATTCAGAATAATTAAAATCAAGATATTTGGAATAACATATTATAAATAATTCTAAAAATATATGCATTCAAAATTATTTTTACTTACTTTATTAGTAATATGCAATGGAAAATTTGAGGAGTTAGCGAATGAAGAATGTTCCAATGTGTCTTCAACTATTGGTTCTGGAGGCAGTATTGTGCTTTCATTGAACTGAAAGACAAACAATGTACTTTAAAATAAATATCTCAATAGAGATTAATATAACTGTAGTACTAGTTTATGACGTATCGATTAACACACTACGTCTTCGTCAAATATTCCTCTTTATGTTTTACCTTCCATCTCTTTAGTGCCTATTCACATAGACCGGCTCGAAGTAGAGCAGACTTTAATCGCGGTTAAAATAGAGTCTTAGTTATTATGGGAATAAGATTTATTTTTATATTTCATTATAATATTCTTAGAAAGTAAACTTAACGCACTTAGTATAAAACAATAAAGGAGCTAGCTCCGTTTGCGCAATCCCTGAATCCGTGTGGACCACTGCCGCACCAACAACTGCTATACGTTTCAACATAAAATAAATGTTATTATGTAACGAAATATCAGCAAATATTTCGATATAAGTTGTAAGTAAAACAATTTTATTATTTTACAGTATCCGCACCTACCATACATTATGTGAAACGGTTTGGTCAGCTCCGATCTGATATGAGCGTATAATCCACGCTTATTTGTGTGAAAAAAGCTCTCTCCGAGCTGGTCTGTGTGTAAAGACAGTTAATGTATTGTCAAAGTGTACAAAACTTTTTGAACTATATGTTCTAGCCAAAATATAGGTGAAATTTTTGTCTTCCTGACCTTAACCCAATTATTTAGGGTCCGCGTATATAAGTTATTTATTATATCCAAGGTTTTGGGTTTACGACCGGTCCTACCTGCTTGACGTCAACCCTCCGTGGGAATACCTTTGTTGATGGTATCCGCCACCTACGGTATGAAGGAAAGGATTGAGGAAAAAGGAGAGATGTTGGGAGTGAATAAATGAAGTTGGTAAAAAAGAAATAAAAGATTTATGGCGAAAAGGAAAATTGGGATACTGTATAGTAGATACTGATCAGAAACTACAATGGGTACAGGGGAGGCCGGATCGCCTACCCGTGTGCCCTTCAGAACTGGGCAGATCACTAGAAAACACCCTTGACAATTATATGTAATAATTTAATTATACTTACTCCAAAGATATTTGAAAAATGATGAATAGAGGCAGTTAAATAGGTTGGCACCTTTCTACTCTCCTCCAAAAGCATCTCATCCTCAAATTGGTTATCAATCATAAGCCAATGTTTTATACTACTCCAAATACCTAAAAATGATAATCATAATTTTTATTATAGACTAGGTGTTTACCGCGGCTAAGCTCGCGTGAATCAGTATATAATGTATCCTATGTGTTAAGATACAACCTATATGTGTATCGATTTTTATTCAAATCCATTTACCCGTCTAAGCGTGGTCGAATAATAAACATCCAATAAGTAAGAGTTGCAAATCAATGTTTATATAATAGAATAAAGTATGAAAGGGAAACCTTATTCTGAATGTAAATATATGAATACTATAAACAGTTCTTCCAGTATTATATTCCAATGAAACAAAAATAATTTTTCACGATCGATCCCCACACAATACAAACATTTGTATCAATCTGGGTGTTTTCTATGTACGTATAATATAAAAAAGTAAGTATTTCTATCAGTTATTCGGTATCGATACCACAAGTTCTGTTTTATTCGAGACTAGATGGCGCTGTGTAATATGTCCAGTGGTATTTATTTATTTATTTGTATGTATGTTATTATAATTTGACGATTTTTAGCAAAGAAAATCGACTCTATGTACTTAGATCTGCTTCTCACCACTTACTCATTGATTGTCACACATGTAATCGTTAAACACATCAAAAATAAAATAGTGGTAATATCCAATTTTACCTGAGATAACATGTATCTTAATCGGTATTTCCTCCTCAAAAGCACCTGTGCATACTCCAAATTTCATTTAAATTGTTATGAAAATTTAAAAATACATTGGAAACAATTTCAAAAAACTTTTCTTATTTTTAAAAGTAAAATTCAATTTTTATAATTTATGGATCAGTTGGAACTAAACTTACAATTGACTTGACACAACTTTAAATTTAGTTGTATACAAATTATCAACCCCTATATATATATATACGATTAGTAAGAGTAGTATATACGGTTAGTAGTTCAGTATTATTAGATACCTTGATTTTGTTGGCTGATCCTCTTGCAAATCTCATCAAAGTTTTTTTCTGAAATACTTTTAGCTGCAAGTATTCGCTGTACAAATTCCATTGCATATTGTTTCTTGTTGTCACTCCAAATGGGGTCATATTCATAATTTGCTGATAAATTTAGTTCAGATAGTGCTTGTTTTGCTATGGCAACCCATTTGTGTAAAGCCACACCATTATATGTGTAACTGTTATAAGAAAAAAATTTAGAATCAATATATTAATTTGTATATTATTGTCCAGAATTTATAAGAAAATATAAGAAAAGTGATAACATTCATTTCAGACATTTCGTCCATTAAAGTTAGTATACACCAACTGAAATATTAGAGTTAATAATTACAAAATATGCTTTATAATAATATGTTATGATAAATAAGGCGGACATTTAATTACCTTTGTTCAAAAGCTGAATTATTGTGACTGGTATCTGGAGTATGACTTAGGCCTGAAGATGTATCAGTCATTGCTTGTTCCAAATTCCATAAAACTGGAACTAAATGTTGCTGTGAGAATACCTATACAATATAAAATAAAACAATAAAGACATTTATTTTAACATATCAACAACAACAATTAGTATATATCATATTTAATATACCTTGCCGAGTCTGAATAACATAACTGCATTTTTATAGGCAGTCAAATCTAATCTTAGAAATCTTGGCAGTACTAATTGAAAGATGCAAGTGTATGAAGGAAAGTTCTCAGCTATATATTGAGTAAAGCTAGCATCCAAAGTACTGCTATTTCCTTCCTCTTGATTATTATTTGATGTTGGATATCTAGAAAAACAAATTAGCATTGGCATGTATTAGTTGTTATAAAATACTGTTATGTTAGTGGTTATTACCTACAATTTCACTCACGCGAAGTTTAAGGAGGGATAGTTCTTTTTATATATTAATAATAGTAAATAATCTAATGCCATTGTCGATGCCAATTTTCGCTGTGTAGTCCCACCATAGAACGGGCCACCCCATCTTTTCCCCTGGGTGTCATAACAGACAACAAAGTGAACTTAATGGTCGAGAGATAAACAGCAGCGTCCCTCTTAAAACGTCATTAAAACCTAACTGCGGCTGTCAACCTGCTTCCCAAGCGTGGCAACTACTGGCAAATCCCCAACAAAAGGAGGCCTATGTTGAACAGTAGGCAGTTAACGGCTAATATGACGACTACGAATCTAGTGCCATACTTAAACAGGACAACTGATTTTATTATTTAGTTTATTATAAATAACTATTACTGCCTGGGGGGAAAGGGATTGTTAGCAATAGAGATTGACAACCCAATTGTTAGCAATATACCATATTAGGTCGACCTCCACGTGGTTCCCCTGGAAACCATCGTGAACAATTCTTATTGAATTCGTCACGATGGGCTAACTGACCTCTTTCATCCTCACCAATCATCCATCAGTGGTGCCGCGCAGGTGTATACCGATAGCGCGGATGGGGTTACAATTCCATTATCACTCATTAAAAAAAAAACTATTACTGCCTTTTGCCATGGCGCACATAAAATTAACCTGCCTACGAGTACTTACAATAAAATATACTATATAAGTTCTTACTAATGTTTGTATTCCTATATAACAAAGAATATTTACATAAAGACACCCTATAAATTAAATATCAGAGGACATTACTCCCCAAAACTTATGACCCTTCTCTTCCGTGTCATCTGTCTGTAAAATCAAATTTGAATTTCACCAGAAGAACTGCAAGTGATTTATATTTTTGGTATTGTGTAAATATGTAAGATCGATGACAACACCATTTCGTTAGTGGCGAAGTAGCGAGCTGGAGTAAGTGTGCACCATTCTTAGGAATAAGAACCAATTTATTTGTTATTTTTGAGGAAAGCTTACAGCTATAATAATAATTAAATATGTATGACAAAAATAAGGGAATTAAAAGCTACTACATATAGTCAAAGAAAATTGGATCAGTTACAGTATAGATAAATAATACGTGTGCAAACACAAGCTAAACGTCGTTAAAATCAGAGAATGAATAATTTGCGATAGTTTTTCTTATATAACTCTTGCTTCTATTAAAAATATCGTATTCATTATCACTACTACATACATACATCATTGAAAACAGTGGAAGCCCATATTATGAAGCAATTACTTCTATACTGTGTGCAAATCAGTGAAATATTAAAGTATAAAGCGACGCGAGTTAGTACTAGGAACTTTAAGGGAAATTTTGCTCAACAAGGATGGATAATTGATCAGACCCCTGGCTCATTAACATCGCACCGGCCACTTTGTTCTGAAAGATTTATAAAATAGAAACAAACCTGTCCTGGTTTATATTGTTATCTGTATATCTCCAAGGCTGGATAAGACTCAACCACAATTCCAGAACCAGTCTGAATGAAGCATCCAATGGCCACGTAGTAACTAAATGTTTCACATAATGATATCCTTTCACACACATAATTTGTCGCGCATATTTACGGAGCGCGGAAGATCGAGACTCCAGATCTATTAAATGTTTCGCAGAATATGAATGTATATGTTTCACAAGTACCCGAACTGTCCTTACACGTTCTGGACTTGAAAATACTGTGGAGTAATTTTTCTGGTACATCTGAAAATACATAAATGTAGGTAATTATTTTTTTATATTAATATTAGTGACTGCTAGCACTTCGTGGAACTTTGAATACATGAAATTGAAAAATGTGAATAAGGGATCGAGGCCTAAAGAAATTTATTACAATAATTTAAAGCATAAGACATTCATATTAAAAGTCTACTTAAAATACTTTTACTTTTCCATAATTACTTTTTATAGTTTTAAATTGTGCAGTTTGTGCCCTTTTGGGGCAATTAGGATGAATAACTCTATCAGAGTCCATAATTTGTTCACTCTGTATGACTTCAGAAGTAGGAACAGTTGGCCTGCTTCTTTGCTTTTTCAAGATAAAATATACGCCAGTTTTTAAAATACACCTTTCTCTAAAGAAATTGTTGCAGTAGCTTTTGCATGATGCCGAAACAACCATACAGACAGATTGAGAACATTTCTAAAAACTTTTGTTTTGACATCTATTGATTTTATTGAGGGGCCTTAAAATTATTTTTTCTTAAATGTCAAATGTACAGACATCATCAAGTTACAATTTTATTATATTAGTATAAGATTGAGTACAAAATTATACATGTATATATATTTTTATTAATTATAGAATGTCACATAATATGTTAATAAAAAGCTATTCTATTTAATTTGAATGCCCTATGGATTACAAAGGGTTTTTTGAAAATTGAACTTAAAAACTGTATTATTAGAATTGGTCAAGTGAGTTACAGCTTGAGCCTTTTACTATTATATACAGTGAAACAGTTACAGACAGTGAAAGAGTTCAGTAATGACATTACGTTTATATAATAAAAGTTAATGTTGACTAGCCCTGACTTCATTCAATATACAAAGTTATGATCTAGTGTCATCATTGACCAAAATCAATGATGATTCTAAATCATTCATCATTGAAATAATAAGTAAAAAGATAATATTACATTTCAATGTACTTACATCAACATTGTTTGAATTGCATTGCTCCACACTCATCCAAATATCGATAAAGACCTGCAGTACTGTCTCTGAACGCCAAACTTCATTACGTGACTGAGACTGAGTTGTATGCTGATTATGTTGATTGGCCATACCAGATATATCAGATATCAGTAACAACGAAGGAGAGTAAAGAGGTCTATAAAAACAATTGTTAATATATAGATACAAAAATATTATCAAACAGCAATAATTATGTATCAATCACATAGGTATCAGTAAATGTAATATTATAATATTATGTATTATATATTTTTTTTATACCACAAAGGTGACAAACAAGCATACAGCTCATCTGATTGTAAATGGTCACTGAAGCCTATAGAAGCCCACAACACTCGGGGTGTCATGTGCACATTGTTGAACCTGAAGAAACTTTAATACCCTTTTCGAAGAGCCTCACTATACTGTACTTTTTAGAGAAAATCACTCCTCGGCAGGGAGCTAATTCCACAGCCTGAGCGTTCGCAGGAGGAAACTCCTGTAAAATCACACTGTATGTGACCATTTAGGTTCAAGCAAGTGAATTCTCTGTCGATGGGAAGCAGTGTAATGATAAAGGATGGCTTTGGGCATTATTTCAAACAATTCCTCAGAACACAATGGTAAAACATAAAATCTATAAACAAATCACCTGCTAGCAGTTTGCAAGGGTGCTGCCATGGGTACCTTTCCATTATAATTTGGTATATGCGGTAAGATAGGTATATTAGGATCAGATGGTAAAAAGTGTGTAAGATAATCACATGCCAATGCAAAATAAACACTATTCCAATTTTCCCAGGAACTTTTGTTTTGATTGTTATTAACTAAATGCAATGCAAAATTGAATATGTAATAGTCAAAGGGATCTGTTTAATACATATGTAAGGAATGTTGTTAAAATATTGATAATTACTAACAATATTAAGAGAAAGAATATGTAAAAATAAACAATACTATTAAAGGTATTATACTGTGTGATATAATCCCAAATTCAGCAAAGCTTATATTTTGAATACAAAACAACTACTAGATATACTTATTTTGTTAATAGATACATACAGATTTCTATTATATCCATCAATATTTGACAGTCACAGTGTTGTAGATATGCATACACTATTATCTTGCCTTACAATAGGTATTAATTTGATTTCTGCACAATACAAAAATTGGTTTTTGAGTACATATGTCTGGGTATTTTTTTATTTATAATAACTATTTACAAAAAAAGTTATTTGAGTATTTTTATCAATTGTTTAATACCCATAGTACAAGTACTTATTATTATGATAACCAATAGTTACTTGTTAAAAATACACATATTAATTTGGTTTTTATAGCTCTTATTTTATAAAAAATGATGTTTTATAAAAAAAGGATACTCAGTGCTAATGCTACAATATTCAGGGACTGTGAGTCCATAGTCAGCATATCTCCATAAAACTGAGGACATCTACCTCTGTCTAGAGTCATTTGCAAATCTAACTGAAAAATAATAAATAAAACATACATTAAAATAAATCATTGTAAAAAGTATTATTATTTAAAAATATACTTGACTCATCTAATATTTATATTCTATGGAATCTTATAATGTCAATTCAACATTTAATATCTTTAAGTATGAATAGCAAATTTTTTATAACATTAAACATATTTTATATAATGAGTTACCATAACAATTATAATATATAATCATATATTATAATCTCACAAATTTAATATTATTCAAATAACCTATTATTTAATCTATCAAAGAGAACTAAACCAACTTTTGGCAATATTATTGCTCTAGCAATTGCCATAGGGTGGGGGAAAATTGTTAGTAATGAAGAGGTTAGTCTTCATTGCTAATAATATACCATACCAGGTCGACCTCCATGCAGTCTCATTGTGGCGAATTTACCATAATGCCAACAGACCTGCTTTCATCCTTTTCTATCACTGGCGGCATACCAGTGAGAGGTGATGGACCATTATTACTACAGGTTGAGTAACCAATCCATTATCATCCATTAAAAACAAAAATTGTTATGAAAATTAATATACACATGACATTTGCCACGTTTTATCCTAGTTATATGGATGAAGTTGTTGATAAAAACTAGGGTGAACATACTTTAAGTTATTGTAATTAATTTTATAAATGATTTTCTTATAAATTATTATGGAATAATCTACAAATATAAATAGTAATTTACCGGTAAAACATTTATTGGCAAATTATACTTCAACAATGAATCTGACAAAAGTTTATAGCACAAGCGAAATATTGGTCCCAAAGGTTCTAGGAATCTTATCAAAGCCTCAAAGTCATATCTGTTTCCATCAAATGTTATTGTTCTTAGACCCCATCCGTTACTAAAAGTTGATGCAAAAATATTGTTCACCAATTGCGGAAATATAATTTGCAGATCTTTACTCGGTCCTGTATCTATAATTCTTGTCAGTTCTGCGAGTTTTTCTTGTAGTGGCAGATTGAGACATGTGTAAAATTGACTCTGCAAGGATTAAAAATAAATTTCTTCATTAATATGAGTTGGGAAAAGTAGCATATTTCTACACTACATAAACTAATTGTATGTTAAGAATATCAATTAAAGTTTTTTTTTCACAAGACTTGTAAAGACAATAATTTTTACCATTAAATCTTGAGCCATAATGAGGGTATGTAATTTTCTACAATTGATAATAAATGTTATTGAGATCCGTTTAAATAAACAGGATACAGTTTGAAAGTTATGATACTAAAATAAGTTACAGTTAAGAAAAAGTACTATCACGGATAAAATGACAAAAATTGAAATTAATATTAATAAATAAAAATAACGAGCAAATATTCATCAAGAAATCGCCGGATATTGACATTGACAGCTGGTAACGGTAATTGTCAACTTTGCTTTTTCTTAGAACAAGTTTATTTATTTTATAGGTAACAGATACCTAGGTATTTATGAATAAGTATTCATAAAGAATTTGCAATGAACATTCAAAAATAACACAACTGCTGTCAATCTTAATTTTTAGCTATCCAATCAACCTTCCTTTCTACATAAACTATGTCGAATAAGCAGTATCTTTCGTCCTCTTTTACTAATTATATATTTTTTTACTGGGTGATAATGGAATGGTAACCCCACACACGCCATCGGTATACACCGGCACGGGGGCACCAGTGAAAGGTGATAAGTAAGAATGAAGCAGGTTAGTTAGCCCATCGTGACGAATTCATACAAGTTTCAATACATGGTTTCCAGGGGGAACCACGTGGAGGTCGACTTAATAGGGCTTATTCCTAACAATGGGGCTGTCCTGGAAGGAATATTGGGAAAAAACAAGTACAATAAAAGGAAGATTTTATCGCCTTATACAACCCGATATTCCTTTCAAACCATGGTTTTGTAAATTAAAGCTTGGAAAGACCGCAACAACTATTATAACTCGTATGCGTCTAGGTCACGTATGCACACCTTCTCATTTATACAAGCTTGGTATTGTACAAAGTTCGTCGTGTAATTGCGGTGCTGAAGTGGCGGACTTGAATCATATATTCTTCTCATGTTCTAAATTTGACCACACCTCCCTTTTTAATCATCTCCGATCCATCCGTGTTCCATTCCCAACTTCTATTCTTACTCTACTTTCTTCCAATGATCCTATTATCTATAAAATATTATCTTCATATACAGTGAGTGTAGAAAGTATTCGTACACCTAAGGTTGTAATAAAAAAAATACGAATTTGATAGACTTTCTTTTATTTATCTAATTTAAATCAATACTATTAAATATTTTAACATTCCCGCACTTTGTTTATGATAATTTTTGTTTTTTAATAAAAAAAATTATACAACATAAAAATATTTTTACGTTAACTAAGCAAATAATGACAAACAAAAAGTATTCGTACACTTATAAAATTTGTAAGTAAATGAATATTAAAAAAATATTAATACTTTGTTGGACCACCGTTAGCATTGATGATAGCTTGGAGTCTTTGCGGCATCGAATCAACTAGTTTGAAAATATAAGAAGACGGTATTAATGCCCATTCTTCACGAAGCGCAATTTTTAGTGTTTCTTTACTCGAAATTGGTCGATTTCGAATTTTATTATCGAGATAATCCCACACATGCTCTATAATATTAATATCAGGTGATTGAGGAGGAATCTCTAGGTATTTTAAAGCGTTAAACAGGATCCATGCTTTAGTACTCCATGCTTTATGTTTAGGGTCATTATCTTGTAAAAATATCCAATTATTGTTAAAACCCATTTGAGCTGCACTAGAGAGACGATTCTTTTTTAAAATATTAATATACGCTTTGTGATCCCTAATTCCATCAATAAATGCAAGTTTTCCCACCCCAAAAACACTCATGCAACCCCATACAAATACTGACCCACCACCGTGTTTTACCGTTGGACATAAATTTTCTTTATTATATTCCATATTAGGTTTTCTCCATACCATATGATGTCCATCCGATTTGAAAATATTATATTTCGATTCATCTGAGTAAATAACAGTTTGCCAAAAATGATTTTTTCATTAATATATTTTTTTGCGAATTCTAATCTTTTTTTCTATTAATATCATTTACCCAATACTTTTTACGCGCAGTTCTTCCATGATAATCGTTACTACGTAATACGTTCCGAACGGTACTGACAGAAATATGGCAATCATTGATATTATTAATTTCTTGTAACACTCGAGGGGCACTAATTTTTGGATTTTTTTACACAATTTAAAATTTTCCGATCCAATCGAGGCGTGATTTTTGATGGACGCCCCACCTCTGGGTTTGTTTTTTAGTGTTTTAGTAATAGAAAACCGATCAATTACAGTCTGTACGGTTGAACGTGGTCTATTGACAAATTTTGCAATTTCACATAATGATTTGCATTGATTATGCAAATTAATAATTATTTTTCTCTCCTCTTCACTCGTTTCTTTTGCTTTACGGCCCATTTTTGTAACTAAACACGTCTATACTTGTCACGAGTGCAACTAAAACGTCTAATATCTATACCTACGTATTAAAAATGACCTTGGCATTGTAGGCATATGAAAAATTCGATTGAATAAATGATTTATACAGAATTTCATTTAAAAAAGCATGAATGTACGAATACTTTTTGTTTGTCATTATTTGCTTAGTTAACATAAAAATATTTTTATGTTGTATAATTTTTTTTTTAAAAAACAATAATTATCATAAACAAAGTGCGGGAATGTTAAACTATTTAACAGTATTGATTTAAGTTAAATAAATAGAGGAAAGTCTATCAAATTCGTATTTTTTTTATTATAACCCTAGGTGTACGAATACTTTTTACACTCACTGTATATATGATAACAATATTAAGATTTAGTTATATTACATGAATACATTTACAGTTGCATTAATTATAATTGCATTTCCTATATATTTATAAGTATATTCTCATATGTACAAGTATATCCTTCATATCCTATAAATATCCTAGACCTAATCCTTATCCTTTCTAAATTCGTTTGTGTTAGGTATTTTTATTACTATTATCGTTTCCCCGTTTTGTTCTTGGCAAAATACCCTAATATCGGGGTGAAGGCCACAAAAGCAGAAAAAAAAAAAATGGGGCTGTCAAACTCCATTGCGAACAATTCGTTTCCCCCTTACTAATTATATTTGCATAAGAAGGAAGGAGGCAATCATATGATTTACAATTATTATTTTGTCATTCCTTCTGTGTAATGCCTTGTTCTTAGTTCTTAGACTACTATTATTGTCGTATGTATTGTTACGTTGTTATCTTTGACAAATGTCAAAGTCAAAGAATCGTGTCAATATCGAATGAAATGATAAGGAATCACGTGTTTATTGTTTTTACATTGTCTTGCATATTACGTTTTTTTTATTAATTGTTGTATTTAGTGATTGAAGTGTATATGTTAGTAGCTATTAGTTATGTCTTACGACTGGTATAACTTATTAGGTCGACCGCGTTTTGTGGTTGCACCAATGGTAGATGCTAGTGAACTTGCGTGGCGTCTTCTCTGTCGCAGACATGGTGCTCACTTGTGTTATACACCAATGTTCCACAGCAATGTTTTTACTAAAGATCCTAAATACCGAAAAGATAGTTTGCAAACGTGCCAGGAAGATCGTCCTTTAATTGTACAGGTAAATATTTTCAACTAAATAATATCCGATAATTTCTAGCCAATGAAATTTCAAGTTGATACCGCTTTTTGAGATCCTTCTCCCGTTTGGATTTTATAATAGTATAATGATATAGACCTTGTTAAACGACTTTCACACCACTTGACAATAATTGTGTTGAGTTTTGAAGTCTGAGTGTTTTTTAACTTACTATAGCTTTCTTATCATTATTTTGTGTGTTGTATGTTAATGTTAAGTAGTATAAATTTGTTTCTGATTGTGTTCTAATTCTTAAATAGCAAAATTTGTTGTCTTTATTCCCATTAATATACATTTGTATTTTTTTTTTCAAGTCATTACTAATTATCAACCTATCTCATCTTCCCATAGATGCAAATTCTACATTCAAGTCTTCCATAAAAAGACAACTAAATAACAGTGAAAGCTATATTAAAATTGCTGCATGATTTAGAAAAAGTAATCAGAAAACTATGTAGTGATAGCTTATATTTAGTAATGAGCAATGATAATAGTCTATATCAAAACGTACAAAAAATTTACTAAAAAATAACATGTGTTTTTGTAGTTTTGTGGAAATAATCCTGATATAATGGCTGCTGCTGCAAAATTAGCTGAACAACATTGTGATGCCATTGATATTAATATTGGATGTCCACAGTCAATTGCTAAGAGGGGTAAATATGGTTCCTACCTTCAAGATGATTGGGAACTTCTACAAAAAATTGGTAAAGTATAATAGAAAAGTATATTCACCAAACACATATTGCTGATATTTAAACAAAAAAACTCATAACATGATTTTCTGTATGGATGTTGATGTGTCAGTCATGCTTAGATTTTACATATAGGATACTATTTAGCTTGATTCCTATGGACCAAATAAACAATTTATATAGTAATAAATTACATATGGGGGTACTAAACATAACTAGGCACTATTTGGTTATATTTCAAATTATAACTAAAATTATTGAAATTTTGATTTAATATATTTCAGAATCAATATCAAATGCTTATGTACTTCTTTGCAAAACTTGGAATAGTTCTGCATTCATAATAGTTATATAATTATGTAGGTATTCTGAAGCTGTATTAAAATTACATGGATGGATTCATGTTGTATGCAAGCTTTAAAACTTTACATGAAGATGAACATTGTGTCTTGCAACTTAAGTGTAGGTGTAAAGATTCTCCTTATCATTTGATTTGAGATTCTAAAATGTACCTATTACTTCTCAGATTTTAAAAACATATTACTTTTTTTTGGCAGTTTCAACAATGTCTAAAACTGTTTCAATACCAATAACTTGCAAAATAAGAATTTTTGAAGACATAGAAAAATCTGTAAAATATGCACTTATGTTACAAGAAGCAGGTTGCAAACTCTTGACTGTTCATGGAAGAACACGGGAACAAAAGGGACCCCTCACTGGGGTAGCTAGTTGGAAACACATAAAAGCAATTAGGTGAGATGCTTATGAATGAAACTATTTACTACTTTCTAATGCTTAAATTTTATTACTTCTAATATTATTCACTTGCATAATTTTAAGATGCTTATATCTTTTTTCAGGGAAGCAGTGTCAATACCTATATTTGCAAATGGTAACATTCAATGTCTCGAGGATGTTTATAGGTGTTTAGAATGTACAAAAGTTGATGGTATAATGAGTGCAGAAGGCATACTAACAAACCCAGCTCTCTTTGAAGGAATTAATCCACTGACATGGCAGATGGCACAAGAGTATCTTGATCTTGTAGAGAAATTCCCTTGTCCATCTTCATACATCAGAGGACATTTATTTAAAATGTTCCATAAACTGTAATTATATTAATAATATTATATTTTTTGTGAGTCAAATTTATTTTCCAAAATTAAAATTCTATTATTTATCTGAATACATTGCATACAAATTTTAAAGAATGTTTCAAATTAATTTTGGTAATATTTGTGGTTTTTGTTTTAGCTTCATGTTAGAAGACAATAATGAACTTAGGCAACTTCTAGCAACTGCACAAAATATTAATGATTTTAGACAAGTTTGCATTACAATCAAGGAGAAATATTTACATTACCATCAGGGGTTAAAACATTTTGACAATGATGAATTTATAATAAGAATCAATTTTAACTTGATCTTGCCCCCCTGGATATGTCAACCTTATGTAAGAATGTCCCCAGAAGAGCATACAAAGAAAATGGAAAGGCATAATAAAGAACAGGTAACATTTCTATTCTAATAATAGGTATATAAATACTATACTTTTAAATGATTATAATGTGGTATGTTAGTTTAGGTTCATTTGCTTTCAGGATGAAAATATTCATAAACGAATTCATGAGGACTCCGATGGTAATGCTATATCTAGAAAGAAAATGAAAAAATTAAGAAGAATTATGAGAAGACCAATAAAGTCTGAAAATCAGCCTGGTAGAAGTGGAGAAATTTGTATAAATGAAATGTGCCCCAATCCACTTGTAAGTAAGATACTAGTATTAATAATTTATTATGATATGGATATATTTTTGTATAATAGCTAGAATATAGTTAATTTTTTTTTACAAATATTTTATTTTTATGCAAATCGTTAAACTTTGTTTAAACTAGTAAAAAAATATTTCTCAGAATTTGTCTATTAGTACAAATAATAATATTACTGCACATATTACACAGCACCATCTAGTCCCAAACTTAGCAGAGCTTGTGCTATCTATATTAGTTTATTATGTTACCATTATATTAACATGTACTGTAATTGATTTATAATGTTATTTTTATTTATAATTTAAATGTTAATGTAATATCATTGTTATTATTTATTTTATTATTTTAAAAATTATAATGTAAATATTGATTTGCAATTGTGTGACGAAAACTGTTACATTGATTAATAAAGAAATATAATATGCAAACAGATAAAAGTGTTTGTATTGCGCAGGGATCGAAACCGTGAATATCAGAAAGTAAAGCAGCGTGTTAAGCTGCCAGACCATCAAAATAGTAATACAAATATGTAATCACTAATTACTAATTATTAAAATATATTTTTAAAATAAGCATAAAATTTTACAAAACACGTCAGAATAAACAGGGTTTCGTTAAACTTACCATTAGATAATAATATAATGTACCAAAACTAAAAACCAAATGTTTAACTTTTCTTCGAATCAGTCGAATTGACGTCAGTCCATGTGTTTGGACGTTAACATGCTATAGATACTCGTAGATAAACAAAAATACAAAATTTATAATACCTCTATTAAGTTAGAGATAAAAAATAATTATAAGTGAATGCGAAAATTGTCCAGTCCTTCCTAAACGCTCCTATCAGGTTTAGTCCAAGATCCGAACGTCTTGTATGTAAAATCTTTATCGTACCTAAGTATCAATTTTAAGAAGTGTGTTTAATTACTTTTGTTTTTTACAGGGTAGTAAATGTGTGTATCAACTTTGCAAGAAGTGTTGTAAAAATAAATGTTATGAAGAAAATTTGGACTGTGAAGGTCATAGGATACTTGTATATACGAAACGTGAAATGGCAAGAAAGAGAGTTTCTGAAAATGACGACAAGACATAGAAAATCAAATTTGTTTATGTATTTATATATTTTATATTTTAAAATTATAATATATATGATGAACCCAGAAAGTTATGTTCTATGTTATGTGAATATAGAGAACTTTGGCGCTCGATTCTCTTTTAATTTAAAATATTGTAATAATGATCATGATAATTATATTTATATATATATATATATATATATATATATATATATATATATATATATATATATATATATATATATATATATATATATATATATATATATATATATATATATATATATATATATATATTTGCATTAAAAGAAAATTAGATAAATATTTATTTTGCAAATTTTATACAAACTATAATAGATACTGGACCTGTATAGTATTGGATTTGTATAGTATTTATAGTATTGGAAGAAAATACGATAGATTGGATCTAATCTTTTTCCTTTTCAGTTTTCATATACTTCGAGTTCTTTTGATACCTATTTGATACTTATTTAAAATTAATATGCCTAATTTTCAATAAACACGGATCCAACTTGGCAAGAATAAGGAATAATTTTTTTTTATTATTTTCTAAGTGACTCCAAAATAATGTGATTTTTAACTTCTCAATTCACCTTATATTATACTTTTTTTTAAATATTTTTATTTCACGCGATCTGCTAGTCGATTTGTAATCAATTTTGAGAATTACTTGTCCCATACAAAGATTTTTCTAATGGATAATAATGAAATGGTAACCCCTATTTATTTAGCTTTTATTTATCTATCTTATTTAGCTGTTGACATACACGGGCGGGGCACCAGTGAAGGATTATAAGTAAAAGTAGGTCAATTGACCCTTTATAAAAGCCGCGTATATACTTACATATGTTTTTGTGAAATTTCGTTCTCATTCTCAGGTAAGTACCAGACAATTTTGGGCTGGGCAATTTTCGTCGAACTGATGGGCTCTGCTCTTCACACGCTCCCTTCCCTTGGCGCTTTCTGCTGCCGAAACTGCCCATTGCGGTGGCTCGATCTTGCATCTTCTTCTATATTATTTTTGAACAACTTTATATCTGGAGAATTGTCCGCCATGTTCCGCTTACCTTCCTTATGTGCTTCGCTATTCTCCTCTACTATACGTGATCTCATTGCCGAAGCTATCGACGCAATGTCACCGACATTAACTAGTCTCGGAACCTCCGTTTTATTACTAATATATTATTGGTTAGTTGAGTTAAATTATTTGAGGAAAATATTTCTAAACAGCTAACCAGTGATATGAACTTCTACAACATAACCCTTAATTCAGTGGTAATCTGTGGTACGCATTCGGTTGGACAGGATCGCAGGTACTATGCTTAATGTCCCATACTTTCATCATGGTACCTGCGTTCAGAGACTTCAGTTACAGAGGATGTATTTAAGTTTTTTTTCATGGGTAAAAATGGAATAGTAACCCCGCCTGCGCTTAACGGTATGCGCTGGCAGAGCACCAGTGAGAGATGATAGATGAGTATGAAAAGGCAGGTCAGAAAGCCCATCGTGATGAATATACCTAGAATTCAGCAAGATAGTTTCCAAGGGCGACCACGTGGAGGTCGACCTGGCAGAGCATATTTATAGCAATGGGACTGTCAAAAATCCCTTCTCCCTCCGGTTTCAAGTTGGAATAGATCCTGGTTGTGCATGTAACGGCTAAACAAACACCGCGTCTCAAAAGCATATAAGAAATTTGACAACTAATACAAAACCATTTACTATTTAGACGTGTTTATCGTGTTGTAGACATATCCTTAAAAATAGGTATTATTTTATTAAACTAATATGAGTTTCTTGGCGAGTCACCATGGTGACAAAAAAACCCAAACATAATGTTGCACCCAGAAAAAGTCGTAGATATAAGTTTTATGTACCAAATTAGATTTGAATTTGTGATATTACAATGAATGACTAATAATTAATCTCTTAATTGGCAATGGTGATGTCATTTTTACACAAGTCACGCTATACAGAGAAATGTAATTTTCAATACTGCGCGCGCAGAAGTAATAAACTGAACCTTTTAGAAGTCCCTAAAAATAACAGAAACAAAAGACGACATACGCCCGCAAGTAGTTAGATACCTACTAATATTCAAATGCATAAATGTTGCACATCAAGTCAATCAAGGACATCTCAAAGGAGGATAAATGGACTACAACTCCCTCTGAACTACCAGCAAATTCTTGGTTGGATTGTTTTTGTTACTACTGGAATAATCAACTTTGTGATACTTGTAGAAATACAATTTAAGGAACTGCGAATAGTAGCTTTAGTCATGTACGTGTTCCTCTACGTATCTCATGTCGTGTCACATATCACAGCATGTTATATCGATCCAAGTGAAGATTCGTTACGGAAGCTGCCAAGGAATAATATACCTGAATTTGACCGTAGCATTCACGCTCACGTTATTGAAAATGGGAGATGTCATTTATGTAACATATACACAAGCACTAAGAAGACCAAACATTGCAGCATCTGTAATAAGTGCGTTGACCATTTTGATCACCACTGCAAGTGGTTAAATAACTGTGTGGGATTGAGAAACTATCCATCATTTGTGGCGAGCGTTGTAACTGCTTTATTAATATCTATCCTTACGTCGTCCCTATGTTTAACAGATATTGTGTTATTTATACTTTACCCTGAACAACTAAGTCCAGCGGCACAGAATTTTATCAACTGTACGTTAGCAATCGATACACCACATTACATTAAATATTGTAGCCAATCAATAATATTTCTAGTGTTTTTAATAATACTTTGTATAAGTGCCTTTGCAATAGCTTGTGCCTTGTTACACTTATGCTGTTTTCATATTTATATATCAATTTTAGGTGTATCAACCTATGAATACATTATGAAAAGCTCTCCCTCAGAATCTTTTACTAAGTTCAATTGTCGTAGAATGAACATCTCAAATAAATTAGATGTGAATAAGATCAAAGAACGCAGTAAAACTTATCAATCTGCTGAAACTGAAAACTCTGAACAAGGAATAGGAAATGCAGACGTAAGGATACAAGAGAAGATAAACAGTTCACCAGTTAGCAGTGAAGCAAATTTATCGAACTTGATAAGTGTGTTAATCAATAGTGAATTACGTAAAAAAATGTTTTTTTATGACAAAAACAAAATACATCCTCAAAAAGAAGAGAGCAGCGGTAGTTAATATATATCAAATGAAATTTGTAAACATTTTAAATTTTCTAAAAATGTATCTACTGCATTCTGGATTCTTAATATTTAAAATATATGTGTTCTCACTGCATTCAAACTCTTATCCCTTTACAACCGAACTGATCGCATTTCAACTTAATTAGAACACGAAAGAAAATTGTAAATATATGAATACTATTAATTTATTGCTCTCTCATTATCTCTTTTTTTTTAACTTTATTGTAATATAATCATAAATTAAGGATTTTCTCGGATAGTTAAAGGATAAGGGTTGGAGTCCAGTTTTAATAAGATTAAATTCTATTTGACGTTTCACTATAATTCATGTAGCGACTAGGTGTTCTCTATAATAATAATATTAAAGGACCATAATGCATTGTTTGTAAAAATAAATATATATGGAACTAGGTACTAATACAAACATACAGAGACAAAATTTTTAAAAAATATTGTTAAAAAATTTTATCTATTAAGACCATATTATTTTTTTCTTAAATATCTCTCGTGTACAGACACACGTGTGGTTCTATTTTATTATGTTAGTAACATATGGAGCCTTATGGCATCGAAGTCTGAAATAGGTAGTACTTTTATATTAGAGCATTTAATTACTTGTACTTAAATGTACTTTTTCTTTTATTTTAGTACATTGTTAAACACAATAAGATTTAAGTATAGACTGCAAATTACAATGAAATCAATTAAAAATTTTTTATTTCTTCTTGCAAATTTTGGTATGATGATTATTTAATCTATCTACAGTATAATTATTATATTCATAAGCAGTGTTTTAACTAATATGTAGGTACTAAGTTCTTTATAGGGGAGAATACAATTTACATTCATATTTAAATGTCTATAGTATTGTTCCACTTTCCGTCCGGTAGACTGTTCAGAAGTAATTCATCCGAGACCGTTATTCTGTTTACCATTAATAGTAGATGAAAAAATTTGTGAAATGGCCAGAAAGTAGGTTAAATTGAAAGTATAGTTAATATAATTCGTCATTGTAATTATTGAGCTTTATAAAAAATTTGCCGAGCTAGTTACCATACGTCGTTTTGTGCACTACTGGATCCGTATTTTGTTATTGGTAAAACTCGTCTCTTCAATTAGAGCAGGGGTTCCCAAACTTATTTTGCCTATTACCCACGTTGAAAAAAAAAAAATTTTAGCGCCCTCATTTTTTCACCTACTTATAAACCACTACTATTTTTAATTAATCAATTATTGTAAGCTATATTAGCGGAGATTAAACATTAATTCTAAACGAGCCAACGAGGGGGCTTTATCCCCCACTTTGGGAATGGCTAAATTAGAGCAATCAATACATGTTTACATTTTATTAAAATAGATTGAGTGGTCTCTGACATTAGCCAGAACGAACATGGTGACAGGATTTTTATATATTAAGAAAGAAGATGATTCCAGTTACAAATTAAGACAAACATGATATATTTCTATTCTTATACCATCCTTTGACTCTTAAAAAAATGTGTATCATTAATACCTTATAATTTAAGACTGTTCCACAAAAAATAACTTCAATTGTGGCAAAACCAGTTATTTTGATTTCAAAACTAAACTCCTGAACCGACTTTGATAAAACTTTCTACGCGACCAACCTGTAAGTATATACTTTTAGATAAAAAGAGAATTTTTTTTAATTGATGGAGTTAATAAAAAAATACTATCGAATTGATAATCTCCCATTTTTTAAGTTGGTTGAAAAGTGCAAAACTGTTTAATTTTATAATATTATTAATTTGTGGAAGAATATATAAAAGTATATTCTTGTGCATAATTAAAAAATTATAATAATTTTATAAATTAATCACGCTACACGTAGTGTGATCTCATTGTTTAGGTAATCGGCTGTATTAATTTCTAATTTAAAAAGTAAAATTTATCTTTTATTTGTTATTATTATAATCTTAATATTAGTACTATAATTTACTGTGATAATAGATTATTTTAATTACCATAGCTACTTTACAAATTCATGTACTTTTTAATTTTAAAATAGCGGTCTGTTTAATTTTGTTTATTATGGAGTTATATTAATTACCGAATTTAAGCAGACTATATA
This sequence comes from Galleria mellonella, assembly GCF_026898425.1. Classification (NCBI taxonomy): domain Eukaryota; kingdom Metazoa; phylum Arthropoda; class Insecta; order Lepidoptera; family Pyralidae; genus Galleria; species Galleria mellonella. The sequence goes on along the minus strand of NW_026442151.1, from coordinate 1,065,585 downwards.
GAATAAATGAGACTAATGGTTAAAGAAATATTTATTTCAATCAGTTCCAATAAATTTATTACACTATAGAACTTATAAATTTCCCAACACACAATATCTTACATATTCTAAATTTATATTATCATCTCAAATCCACTAATTAATTCGAGAAATAGGTGAATTTGATGCTGGATGAAAGATGACTTGATTTAGTCGCGTTTACGACGACGGTTTTCTTCTTCCTGTAAATAAATAAAAAAAAAAATAAAAAAACATTAAATACTTTAATTAAAGTTTGCAGTTTGACTCAAAACTGAAATCAGTGTACATAAATAAAATAATCACGACGATTTGGATAATCCCTAGAGTACATTTAATAGAACATATTGCAGCGCTGAAGCCAAATAGTTACCCGATAGAAACTTGATTTCACAGCCGAAAACAAAACTGAATTGCGGTTTCTGTTCTAGTTACGACGAGAACAGAATTCGAAACTTTTTAGGTAGTTCTTTCATACAATTTTTTTGTTGTTTACTTGAAAACATATTTTTTTGATTCATTGTTTTTTATTAGCCTTGTTATTCTACAAAAGATATTTATTAAGAAAATAAAATAACCATCTAGCAATCAGTATTTCATTATCGATAGATATTACAGTATCAAACTTTAACATTTTTAATAATAATAGGATAACACTAATAACAAATATAATTGTATGTACATGTATACATATACGCGTATTTTTTAATGGGTGAGAATAGAATAGTAACCCTGCCTGCACTATTGGTATATGCTGGCGGGGCACTAGTGAAAAATAAGGAGCGGATGTAATTTGGTCATTTAGCCCATCGTGACAAATTTCACAAGAATTAATCACGATGGTTTCCAGGGGTAACCGCGTGGAGGTCGACCTGATAGGGTGTATTACTACCAATAACTGTGCTGTTAGACACCACTACTAACAATTTATTTTAACTTTACATATACCGCATAAGTATGTCGTTTATATGAAAGAAACTTTCTACAAAAAATATCCTTGGAATGTACATAGACTATACATGCTCAGGCCAGATTAGGCTTAGGTTTTATATATTTCTGAAACACAAAACAATTTTTACAATTAATTTTACGATTTGTATATTGAGCTGTTATTCGATACCACATATATCAATAAATATCTAATAACACGTGACACTTAAGGCTTATTTCGGATCGAACTGACCTTACTGGTCAAGTGAAAAGTAGTTTAAGAAGCTTCGCATGAGTTCCAAAATGTGTCCCCATTTTTGTGAGTGTGCATAAACTTGTCTCTATAAAAAAATATAATCGATAAAGTACCCTATACTACCGAGAAATTTAATATCTTACTCTAGATTCTGTTTATTAATGAATTTTAAAAGTATTCCTTACTTAAATGCCCAAATTGTTCTAGTGCCTTAGCAGTTAGCGTAATAAATTTGTCGGCCTTTAAGTTCGAGTTAGCCCTGGAAATTACTGCTACATTTATTCATCAATAATTCATTATCATTTTATGAAATTATTATTTTTATTCACAAATCACAAAATGGTTTTTTTAGGGTCGCAATTACTTAATATCCAATCGTTACTATTTGCTATTGACAGCAAAATTTTAATTAGCCAAGTTTACCATCTGATAAGATTTCACTTCACTGCTACAAATAAATCCAAACGCAGCAATTATCTACCATTAAATTTAGGGCAATTTGTAACACTCTTTATGAAGGGACGTAATAGGAGTGACGTCTAAACATTCCAAGACTAGTTTGAGTCATATTGTTTCAATATCATTATCTACATGGTATATTACCTGGTATTATTCATGTACATAGGCAACAATTAGTACTTTCCATTAGGTGGGCCATCAGTTTGTTTACCATTCTAAGTTGCATAATACTTATGTAGGTTCACTAATACTTATGGCTAAACTTCATAATTAAAAATATAGATATTGGAAATTTCTAAACTGCTTTATGTAGATGTCCATGTTCAGTACAATATACAAATAAAAAATAAGTCACACTGTATGTTCTTAAATTTCCAATGTATTATATTTAAAGTCTATGGTTTTACCTTTTGTGTCAAAATGATGAGCAGTCTTCTGAAGACACCAATGAAGTCAATAAAGAGTTCCATAGCGTGTTGTACAAAGTCTTTATTTCCCATACGGCGTTTCTCGATTATTAGTTGAGTGTCAAATAGTACGAAGCCACACATGAGGATAAGGCCAAGGTACAGATGAGCCTGTAAAAACAGTGAGGAATATATCTAAACTATGGTATAAATAATTACAACTTTTAATATTTTTCTACATAAAAATAAACTAATCATAGTGTTCTTTATTATATTATTATGGGATTTTGGTTAATGTCTTGGTTTACCTATAGTGCCCTACTGGTATCTCGCTAGTATAATTGTCTACATTTTCAGCTAAGAAAACTTGATATAACCATAACATCTAACATAATAGTATAATCATAACATTCCCATTTTTTACTAACAGCAGTATGATGGAAGTGTTTTGTTTCTTTCTCTCTTCAATTTAAATAAAAGTGGCAAAATACTACGAATACAAATAGATTGTATAGATTTATAAATATATTCAGAAGATATAGAGATCATATATATAAATTGAACTTACTTGGTACAGGAAATGTGACTGCATGAAGAGATTGACTAAGGTCATCAGAGACATTGAAGTGAATAAAGTCATCAATGTGCCACCAAGGAACAGCCAGCTACCACGATCAGCTAGCATGGCTGCTACAGAGAAGCAGACAAACACAATAGTGGTGCCCAAAAGTGCTGTCACTATTATGGAGGGGTCTACAATACTGACATACTCTAACAATGGACCCATGCTCATTCCTGTAATATACAATTTTCATGTTAGATTAAATATTAATAAATTCTAGATTATCACAAGTTTAGATTTATTTCTTGCTGACAAATATATTATAGATCTACAAACAAAGTAGTTAGAAGGATTTAATTATTTCATAGCTTAAAATGAAGGAGTTTATACATTTAAAAAATAAAAAAAAAAGGAAATATACTCTCCACTGTAATCTACAAGAGGTAGAGGTATAAAAAACTTACTTCTTAAAATATCAAATTTTAAAAAATATTTTATATTTATGATGTACCTGATGTCAAACCGAAACCCAGAAGATATCCAAGGCGTAAACTTGTGTTTTTCCCATTATCCGGAGTAGCAATCAACATTAGCATGAGACCAGCACCAATAATTGCTGAAAGGAATCCAGCTTGGAATCTGGTATACATGTCAACAAACACTCCAGCTGTGGCTGCACCACAGGTCATTGTTAGTGTGCCATACACATTTTTCAGATGCTGGCGAACTGGAAGTTCACTAAAAAAATGTATATCAATTTAACAATCAATAAAAAAGTTTAAAAAAAATATACTTAAAATAATAAAGATGAAATATAAGTTTTACACAGAGGTCATATAACAAGCAATTGGCTCAATTTGTGACAGAATTGTGCAAACCTATTACTTTAGAAAATCACAAACTATCAAGCAAGAAAAATATACATTTCCAAATGAAAATCATTTATTACATATTTAACAACAATAAGAAATACAGTAAAGTGTATATGTCAAAGCTATTTTAGATTATAAAACAGCAATCTACAAATAAATTACCTATGTTATCTTCTCAATTATAGCATTCATACTAGTTTAATGGATGAGTAAGTATATTTAGTCTTATTAATATTACAAACATAAAAATGAGTTTATTTTTTACCTTATAGTGCCTGTGCTAAGCTGTTAGCTTCACCAATCATTATGAAATTTGATATATACATACTATATGGAATAAAGGAGATAGGTTACTTTATCCCAGTAAGTAAACATATTGTGGTAACACAAACAAAGTCAAGGGTTAAAGCCAATATAGAATAAATAGCACAATCATGAATAAAATTATTTCTAGAGAAGGTATAATAAAGTAAAAAATACTACTAGCTTTTTTTTAATAATGTATAAAAAATTCTGATACATATTAAAACATATATTTTACTGTTACAAACACTTCACATTGTTTATTTAAATTGATTTAAATGTATTTAATTTACAAAAGAAAGGTTACTAGATATGTATATAAAAAATAATCTGGATTTACAAACTAAGCATGTAAAATATTTTTAATTATACAATACAATGAGCAACTAAAAATTTCTCTCTTCATTCATTTTATTGTACCTAGCAATATTATGGTTCCAAAAAACTACTTTTAAGCGACACTTGCATTACCTACATTAATATTTATACAGAACAGTTATTTGATGTAATAAGTCGTAATTTATTAGACGGTGTATTTGTTCTAGAAAAATGGAGAACAAAAATAATGACCTTCGTCACTGTCTACTATTGTACATCAGTAGGTACCACATAAGTTTTAATGGTAAAATATATATTAAAATAAAACTATACTTACAGTCTGTTTTGAAAACTATTTATGAAAGTTTGAATATTAGGCGTCATATTGAAGATCAGCAGATGATTTCTAAAATGTAGTAAAACTGTTATTTTTAGAGTAAAGTTCCACTAAATATTGACAAATTGGTAAAATAATCGCACTTTCAGCTGATAATGAACAAAAGAGCCTCAAACAAAGCGTAGTCAATCAGACTCGAGTTGTTTTTGTAATATATTAATAAAATGTACTAAATTGATTAGGTTTCTATGTAGGTAGATAAGTGTTGAATGAGTTTTCTTTTGCGTAGTGCGTAGTGCGCAGCTCAGATCGACTTGGTTGTTTATTTTTTAACGTTGGCAATGCAACTGTTCAAATGATTAATCAATTTGGGTATTCGATTCGAAAAGAGAAATTAATATAGAAGATACTTTTAGAATAACCTATTTGGTAAAATATACTATAAATCAAACTCAGATATATATTTATTATAAGAATTACATATTAAAAGCTGCAACATTATATAGATATTATTAATACATTTTAATATTATCGATATGTCGATTTGATATCGATTAAAAACGTGCATTCGATATCAGAACGAACCATAAAGCTTTAATTCTATTAAGAACAGAAACAACCTTATCTTTTAAACACGTCATTATTATTCTAATGAAGTGACCAATTGCAAAGAATCTTTGTGAATGACTCATGCATGAATTACGAATACGTGTACCAAACCAATAAAAAAATAACACCTATCATAAATAACGCATATCAAAAAATTTTACTAAATTTGTATATAGATAATATTCCTTATTAAAATTAATACCTACCTACCTAACATGGTTATACCTAATAGAAAATAATTAATAGCTTACAAATACCGACAAGGGGTTTCATAAGAATAAATTGCGGTGATTCCCACATACATAGTGATCACTAACATACCTAATCAGATAGATTGGAGCAAAAATTATATTGCTAGCTATAATTTATTTAATAAAATGTAAAACGGTAACCAAGTTTTAAATATATTATTAGTTTTAATTATATTATTTTCAACTAATAATAATATTATTAGTTGAAATTATCACAGAATACTCTAAATATAATCGAAATATTCAATTAATCGATTTTTGATACGTATTACTATTGAACATCAGACTGTCTTATGAACGAATTAATTATGTTTGTTATTATTTTCTTTAAGTTTTATCGAAACAGACGTATTAATTTATTACTTATAATATAAATCTAATGGAGTATATGGAGCTGTATCATAAATATCCATCTAAATAGTGGAGATGGACAGTGGGTTGACAGAGAGGTTGGAAGCGATTCTTTTTTTTAAAGGCGTAATAATGGTATGGTATGGGGATACCGGCAGGGGCCTGCGCTATCGGTATACGCTGACAGGGCACTAGTGAGAGATGATAGATGATGATGAAAGCAGATCAGTCAGACCATCGTGACGAATTCCACTAGAATCAACCACGATGGTTTCCAGGGAAAACCGCGTGGAGATCTACTTGATAGGGTATATTCCTAGCAATGGGTCAGTTAGACCTCATTACTAATAATCCCTTTCCCCCGGAAGCGATTGTTAGTAATGCGGACTACAAGTCCCATTGCTTTTAAAGGATGATACCGATATACGTTTGCGGAACACCAGTGAGGGATAATAGGTAAGAATAAAAGGGCAGATCAGTTAGCTCATCGTGATGAATACACCAGGAATTCAGCACAATGGCCTATGTTATACATAGGTTTATTTTTTATATTTTTGTACAAAACTCTTGGTGTGTGAGACCAATTCGCAACTGAATGAACTGGATTTAGTATTATTTACATACACACTAAAGAGCAGGGAGGGAGGTCATTGGGTGATTGTAGGTTATATTGTAATAAATAATTTGTCATTTGCTTTTTTGTTCAAAAATGGAAGTTAAAAATAAAAATATTTTATTTATACACTATACGTATTGAAAATTGTTCAACAAATCCTGTTATGTTGGTGCAATAAAGTGTTAAATAAATAAATAAAAATAAAATATTTATTGTTAATTCAGGCAGTGTTTAATTTTTATGATATATGCTTACTGTTATTAGTTTTAATAATTTTATTGTGAAACAAAAATCCTGTAATTTAAAATAAAACGAGATTTGATTGGACAGTGTTTTTTTTTCATATACTGATTTTTGGTCCAAATATAAGAATAAGGAATTACGTAGAAGGAGTGATTTTATAGCAGGCTAGTGTATACAAAATGTTATATGGCCGTATCACCCTACTAAATTCAAATACAATCTGCTTGTATACTTTATACATTTATGTAGAAAGTATACAAGCAGGTTATTATTATTCGACACAGTAAACTGTGTCGAATATATAATCTAGTAATGTAAAATTTGTTATTGATAAATATCTGACATATCAAACATTTTCTATACACTAGTCTGCTATGAATTGAGAAAAATACTTAGGGTGTATCTTTCGTCCTCTTTTTACTAATTATATTTGTATAAGAAGAAAGGAGCCAACCATATGGTTTACAGTTTTATTTTATTATTCCTTCTATGTAATTCCTCGTTCTTAGTTCGAGATCACTGAGATCTTTGTTATCTGGCAACAATGGGCATAACTAAACACTGAGACAGGTCTAGAAAATAACATATTGAAAGTTTTGAATTACTTTTAATTTTTAATTCTCTTTTTGATCGAAAGCAAATCTTATACGGATTATATTTTTATTATCCTACAATTTTTTTAAAATATTCTTCTTAAAATTTGTGTGTGGAAACATTCATTGTTACATTTTATTAAAGCATTATGTCATGAATAAAGAAATAACCTAGAAACACACGTTTTTAATAAATTTTTAAAATGGGCAAAAAAACTAAAGTCGGTAAACAACGAAAAGATAAATACTATCAATTAGCAAAGGAAACAGGTATGTGGCTCTAATATTAATGGTTTAATTTGATACTTAGCTAGTCTTTTATTCTTAACCAGGTACTGTTAACTAAAGAACTTTATTACTAAAAGCTAAAGCTTCTATGGTCTAAAAACTTTTATGACTAATAGTGTGCATTATTAACACACTATAAACCAAAATTTTTATTGTCTAAAACTAATAAACCACCCTTAACCATAGTGCATTTTTTTTTTAATTACAAATATGAATGATTTGTATGTCATATTTGTTCTTATTTTTGAAAGAATATACTGTGATTATTCTTTATAGCTCTCTATTTTAAAATAAAAAAAAGCAAGCCAAAAATGCTATAGAGGAAGATATGACCTATTCTTTTGCCATCATATTGGTTTGGTACTATGACTACAAAACTAACTGTGGCTACCAGTGGTGGATTTACACATTTACACATTTGTCCCCAGTAGTCAAGTAAAATTTTGCTGCATGTACTAATCTCTACATTTCATTATATAATCATATCTTAATCTTAATATTTTTTTTGTTAATTATAATTTCATTAAAAAAAATTAATAACAAAATATTTGGTCTAAATTTGCCATTCCGAAAATCTGTCTACCTAATTAGTCTGCTGGTAAATCTATCACTAGTGACCTGAGATCAAAATGATATATAGAAAGATTTTTTTAAGGTTGAAAAGTGAATAGCGACACTGTCTGCATTATTAGTTTACAAGAGCAAGATTTTTAATGTAAGATAATTAAATCAGTTTATACTGCCATATTAGTATTAAATATTGTTCATAACAATAAAACAATAATCTAATGTCTAAAAAAGGAGACAAATTACTATAATAGAAAACATAATTTTTATATTTTATTTATACAATGTCTGTTTCTTGCAGGTTACCGTTCCAGAGCTGCTTTTAAATTAATTCAATTAAATAGAAAATTTGGCTTTTTGCAAAAATCTCGAGTATGCATCGATTTGTGTGCTGCACCTGGTGGTTGGATGCAGGTGGCCCATCAAAACATGCCTGTATCTAGCATTGTCATTGGTGTTGATTTGTTTCCCATCAAGCCAGTACCTGGTTGTATCGGTCTTACAGAGGATATAACAACTGAAAAATGTAAAACGGCTATTAAGAAGGAAATTAAAACATGGAAAGCTGATGTGGTGCTTCATGATGGTGCCCCTAATGTTGGTTTAAATTGGCTTCATGATGCCTATCAACAAGCTTGTCTTACGCTCAGTGCTATGAAACTAGCTACCAATTTTTTGAGGGAGGGTGGTTGGTTTGTTACAAAAGTTTTCAGATCCAAAGATTATCATGCACTGTTATGGGTTTTGAAGCAATTCTTTAAAAAAGTCCATGCTACAAAACCACAAGCATCTCGTAATGAATCATCAGAAATTTTTGTTGTTTGCCAAGGATATATCGCACCAGATACTATTGATCCAAAATTCCTTGATCCCAAATATGTATTTGAAGATTTAGAAATAGTTAGAAAACAACATAACAATATATTACACCCTGAGAAACAAAAAAAGGCGAAGGCTGAAGGCTACAAAGAGAATGATTACACATCTCATCATAAAATTCCAGTATCTGACTTTATTATTAAAGATGACCCAATAGATTTACTACAAGAATGCTCAGAGGTATTTTTTTTAATTGATGGTTTATTCAATCAAAGTAATATTGCTATAACACTTATGTACTTATATATGTAATAATTAAATAAATAAATATATTTATTTAATTTTTGTGCTTGTTCAAAGCTAACATTTATATCATATATGTTATTATGAATGATAGTTAATCAATAATATTTATACAATGTATACTGTATTTTATATTATGGTAATTTTGTTACTATTAAGAATTCACAAAACAAATTATCATGTTAGAAACGCTTATGGTATACCTGTCTTTTCTTTGTTTAGAATAAAATATTAATTATATCTGTATATTTATTTAACATAGATACCTACACAAAAATATTTACTTTTACAGATTGTAATTGATGATGTTAGTATTGCGAAGCACCCTAAAACTACAGAGGAGATTAAAATATGCTGTAAAGATATTAAAGTTCTTGGTAGGAAAGACCTAAAAGCATTATTAACTTGGTTGAAACAAATTAAAGAATGGAAAACTTCACAGGTAATGTTTATTTAAGAGTGTCATTCAAAATTATTATGATAATGATATTACAAATCTATAAAATTACATTTTTTGTTTATATTGCTATATGTATTGTACTCCACAAGGAAAGTGTTCAAATACATTGGCATATTGTTTTCCAGGGCGAGCTACTGGACCTTTAAAAAAGATTCATCTGTTTAAATATACCTTTGAGCACCAAACAATGCTGGGGTGTGCAAGGCCTACCCCCTCACCTCTTAAATATGCCTATTTGCAAACGAAGTTTCGAAACTATTTGTTATATTTTGCCTGGTTTGTTTAAATAAATAAATAAAATAATCAATTTCAGTTCAGCTCAAGAATCTTAAAAGGACACATATTATTACTATATCACTCGCTAAATTTATATTTAATTTGTAACAAATAGTTTTATTGAAATATTGTGTAAAATTTGTTTTAGGAGAATGAAACCAACAAACTTGAGGAGAAAAACATTGAAATTGCTGGTGATGATATTCAAGAAAAAGTATCAGATGAAGATGACAAGGTGGATGAAGAAATAGCTGAGCTTCAGGTTAGATTCCTGTATATTAAATACTTATGATATGGCCTGACTTTGCTTGGATAGATAGAATTTTCGAAAATAGTGTATAAGATATGTTACTTGCTGAAAATATAGCTTTTTATATGTGAAAGAATTTTTAAAAATTTTTGAATGGTTTTTAAGTTTATCCATTACAAAGAAACATACAAATCATTTCTGTTTATAATATTAGTGTAAATGTGTGAGCCATGGATTATCATATTTAAGATTATTTTTGACTATCCTGAAATATACCTATGGAAACATTTTTAATAACAAGTGATTAATCAATACTTGGTGATCAATGCCCAGTATATTTGATTCTTAAAAGATATATAATATTTCTAAAATAATAAATGTGAAACATTTGTTTGGATAGTTGTTTCTCACTTTTGCTGAAATGGTTGAATATATTTGCATGAAAGGATCCTTTTAAGAACGAGAATGTTTAATTTATAGATTGTTATGTTTCTGAATAATATTTACATATATTTTTTTAGACTTTGCAATTTTAAAATGACAAAGAACTTCTATAACATACAAATAGTATAATATAATAATAATAACAAATGCACTATTAAAACTTGATTATTTATCTCTATAATATTAATAAAAAAAATAATTTAGTAATAATTTCTAGTTGCAGCTTTCCAAAGGTGAAAGAATGTTTAAAATTGATATTATTGTATTTTTCAGTTTATTTATTACAAATAAAAAACAAAGACTTTTGTTTTTATAATATTAATTTTGATAGAAGTGTTTGTTGCATTACTGATTTTTATGTATATTTTATTTCTGTTAACCACTTGTTAATGACTATAAGTCAGCCATAGACATGTACTAATAGTGATCTTCTGTAAACATTGTAAAATATTTAACAATTAAAATTTGCGTTGGGAAAAGTTATTTGGTTTCATAAATACTATTAGTGAATAGCATTAGTATTTTGAAATCTAACAACTTTTCACAAGATAGGATCAGAATACGCTGTTTAATATTCTGAGCCTACCTTGGCATAAGTAGCATGTTTTATTTAAATTGAATGGTTAAAAAATACTTTTATATTTCATGATTATTCATATAATTACAGGATTGTATAATATGTCCTTTCTGGTTACCTTGCCTTTATTTCCCTTTACTTATTTTTTTTTTAATAGGGTGATGTTATTTTTAAATTTTGTAATTTTTTGTCAATATAATTAACAATTTTTTTTTTCAGGATGAAGAAAGGCGGCTAACAAAAAGAAAGAGAAAACAATTAAATAAACAACGACAGAAATTAGCAGAAAAGATGAATCTAAAGATGGTGCTGAAAGGTGATGATGGACCAATATTGGAAAATCATGATATGTTTAAATTATCGGACATAAAAAGTGCTCAGGTGGGTTTATAACATTAAAAATGTATATGCTGTATCATTGTTTATTACTGAATAAATTTACTTCTGTATTTTGTCCTGTATCTATATTTACATCTTGCTATTTCGGTGACTGATTTGATTTTAGCAGAATAAAAAAACATATTCAATATAATTTTATTTTCACTTCTGTACGTCAATTTCATAATAAAGTAGGTGGAAAAATATACATAATATAATTATTCCATCCAACCTAAAAGATTTTCTGCACAGAACTGGCAAGAAATTTGATTATTGCTTTTCGACTTTATGTCTTATAAATAATCAAACGAAATTGCGTTTTTAATTATTTACATATAGCTAAGCGATAGAGATTGTATATTAGATTTGAAACAAAATCACTAAATTATAGAACTTTGTATATTAAAAATGTTGTTTTAAATAAAAAAAAAGTCGTATTATATTGATACAGGTCGAAGATTTTTTAATTTATTACAAAGTTAAAAGAAGTTGTTTACTGCATGTGCTATGTGCCTTTATTTGTACTTGATTTTATATACACAACTATATATAGTACTGTGTACACAATCTTAATATTGTAATGTACATTGTACTTTCAGGAATTGTCAAGGATTGTTGATCAACAGCCTGATATAGTAGCAGAGGCAAGTGAAGAATCAGATGATGAGCCGAAAATAAAGGCAAAATATATGAAATATGATGTAGAGTCATCTAAATTGGACTCATCAGGGCTATACTACAAAGACTCAGACAGCGAATTGGAAATGGAATCTGATTCGGAAAGCGAAAAAGATAAAGAATCTTTAGGTATATAAATATTAGAAATTTATTTATAGTAAATAAATGCTACACAATCCCACCATGATTTATAATTAAATATTGGACTAGCCGTATGGTCCCAACTCAGAATGGACCACTCCTTCCTTTTTTTTTTTGAATGTCGTAACAGACAACTAAGGGAACTTAATGGTTGAGGGATGGACAGCAGCATCTTTCTTAAAACATCTCCGAGGCTTAACTGTTATTGCCGACCTTCCTGCCAAGCGTGGCAACTATTGGCAATATCTCCCTAATAAAGAAAGGCCTATTTTCACCAGTGGACAATTAACAGTTGATATGGTGTAGCTTAGTCCCTCTTTCATAACTCCAACAAAGCCTAACTGTGGTTGCCAATCCACGTGCCAAGCGTGGCATGGAAGAGGCCTATGTTTAGTAATGGATATACAGCTGATATGATGATGAAATATTTGTTTGAATAAAACATTCTGTATAAATATAACAAATTCTTAATTTTGATTTCTGCTTTTTATTACAGCTTTCTCTGACTCCGAAAATGAATCGAAGAAAATTGACAAATTAACTCAACTAAACACATTAAGAAACAGCAACATTAGTAGAGCTCCCACTATACCTAAAAATAATCCTTTACTAACTGATCTAGACAATACTGATCCTGTATCGAAGAGAACTTTGAAAGCAGAATTATGGTTTCAAAAGGACTGCTTTAAAGAAATTGATGAAGAGAATGATGAGGGTGTAGATTTAGATAAATTGGTTGAAACATACAAAGAAAAAGGTTGGACTTTTATTTTAAATAACTTATAGCACGTGGCATTGCTCACGTGAGTACTAAATTACGATAGAAAGTTATATGCTAACCTGGATTATTTTCTCTTTGTATACTAAATTTCATTTAAATTATTATTTAGCTCTTTGAATATGGTTGAGTAACAAATGTGTATACAAACTATCAAATTATTATTAATGTTTGTATAATTATATGAAATTACATGTTTAAGTATAATTTCTTAATTTGAATTGGCACTTAGCAGGCAATCGATACTCTGTGATTAAGTTCTAAATTATTAGGGTGAATTGTATTTTACTTACATTTTATTGTTTTCTAATAAGTATTGGTTATTGATTCAATAATATTTTGTTCTGTTAAAATCAATAAAATGTCCAACTATTTACTGCATCAAATACTATAGTCATGAGTATTAATAATTTTTAATTTACAATAAAATTAACTTGCAGGAAAAAAAATTAGTGAAGATACTGTCACAACAAAATCTGATGGCAAAAAGTTTAGCATGAAGCGAAAGTTAAGTGAGATAGGGAAATCGGATGTTGATGATAGTGATGGTGATACAGATGATGATACCTCAGATAGTGATTATGACGTGGAAGAAACTGTAAATCCTGACAATGGTAAAGCTGGTGTTAAAGCTGGGAAAAAAGATGATTTTGAGATTGTATCCCAAGACCCAGGTACCATTGATCTTTTTAATTTTTTTTTTTATTTACTAATTAATGTTAAATTTATAAGTATTATATGAAGTAATTTAAAATATTTTTTTATTTTAAATTTATTGAGAATTACCTAGGAAAAACAAAACAATTGAAGGTATTTGTTATAAAAATGTAATATCATCTGTAAACCTATTTTAGATAAGTTACTTAATACCTGAGTAACTTGATTTCAAATTGAGATTTTTAGGGTTCCGTATAAATTTAAATTACCAAAATTGGGTACAAACTAACCCTTATAATACGACTTCGATGACTATTAATGCCACCGAAAGGGATACTCAAAATTTCAAAATTATTATACTATTCCAAGAGGAGTTTTATATAATAGAAGAAAGCTTCCTTTGCGCATTCTAAAAGCAATATATATTTATTTATTTTTAAGCTGCATAGTTTTCGATTTATGGTAGAAAATACGGAGAAAAAAAAAAATAACATTCTCTCTCTTATCTCCGAAATTTGTGAAGTTAATCACAAATATAGTTTATAAAAGATACATAGATCTAAAGTAAGGAATTTCAAATTGTAAGAAAATGCTTATAATTATTAGATGTCTATTTCTTGTAAAAACAGTAAAGAGTGTTTTATTACCTTATGTGCAAATATACATAAGGTAATTTTATCTTACTATATATTATCTATATACATAAGTAAATTTTTATTTAAGGAAACAGAAACCTATTTGTAGATTATTTTATTTACGAAACGTTCAATGTGTGAGTTTAATTCGTGCACATGACCAATTTTACTATTAAACAAAATTATTCAGTTTAAAAAAAATGGATGAATACTTCTAATATGGAGATGGATAATGCTTTGGCAAAGATAGATATATTAGTTTTTGATGTTTTTTTATGAATAAACAAGTTTAATTACTGTACGTGAATTAAAATAGTAAACAAGTTCACAACTTTGCTGATGAGAAGTCAGTTACAGTCAATTATATGAAAAGAGAATTATATTCATAATTTTATTAATATTACTTTACTCATTTAGACCTAGATATCCTAAGAACCGATAATAAATGGATTTAAATTTTATAATATAATAGTATAGTTTTTTTTTTTTTATGTATTTATACTAGCTTTTCTGTTCTAAGTTTGCTGTTGCGCTCGAAAAAAAAATAAGTATATCCTTTTACATTTTTAGAGTTGAAAAAGTTAAAAAAATCAATTAAAATGGATGCAGAAACGCTAGCTTTAGGTACTATGATAGCGACATCAAAGAAATTCAAAAGGGACATAATAGACGACGCATGGAATCGTTATGCGTTTAATGATACTAATCTTCCAGATTGGTTCGTAGAAGATGAAAAAAAGCATATGAGGAAACCAATTATTGTTCCTGAGGTAAATAAATATTTGAAAATAATAACCGATTAAAACCGTATCTACACATTTATGGAGCTCTTTGCTCGTGTTTTGGAGATTTAATAATAACATATTTGAAATATACAAACCGTTTTATAGTTTACTTAACAAGTGAAACCGATTTTATATTAGTGGCCAAAGGTAAGAGTAATGTTAGCATGAGCTATGTAGTATGTGTCTCGTGGCTTGTAATATTCATAGGCCCTATTAGTTCTTACTTGCCTATACATTGAATTGATATAAAATAATATTGATATAAATGAATATTGAACTATAGTTTTCTCGACCATTACGAGACTATGAACAAAATGGAATAACAAAATGAATACAATTTTGTTCAACGTGTAGATGAATGTCTTACTTGTCTATCTCGCTCCAATATATATGTTATTATTATTATTTTTTATATTGGCAAACTATAATACTTTCCAATGTATGTTTACACTCATTCGTCAAATGTTAAAATGTTTATGGTTTTTTTTTTATTTTGTGGCCAACATTTTTCATTATCTTATATTTGGGTGGATATATTTCAGATATATTCAGAGGAGTACAAAAATAGGCTACAAGATATAAATGCAAGACCAATAAAGAAAGTAATAGAAGCTAAAGCGCGGAAGAAGAAACGAATGATAAAACGGATGGAGCGAGCTAAAAAGAAAGTTGAAGCCGTAATGGAGAATGCTGATATGTCAGAAAGAGAAAAAGCACAGCAAGTTAGACAGTTATATAAAAAGGCGCAATCAGATGGCAAAAAGAAAGTTACGTATGTGGTTGCTAAAAAACACAATACGGCAAAACGTATGAAGAGGCCAAAGGGAGTTAAGGGGCAGTACAAGGTTGTCGACCCAAGAATGAAGAAAGACCTGCGCGCGCAGAAGGCAAAAGAAAAGACTAAAGGTCGCGGTAAAAAGGTCAAGTCCAATAAAACTTCAAAACAGAAAGGGAAGAAAGTTAAATAAATAGTTATTTTTTATAAATATTTGTTGCAATATTCAGTTCAATTGAAAGATTAAACAGCTTTTTATAAAATGTCTTTTATATTACACGTGGAAGTTCACTAATAAATATGGTAAGTATAATTTCTTGTAAATTAACTGTAAATAATAATTATTTTTTACAGTACATAACAAATATATATAATTATTTGATATTAGAAAACATTTGTCGAAAATCATTATATTTTAGTGTTTTCTATTAATTAGGTATTATTTACAATATTAGTCAGTCGATATTAAAAAAAAATAGTCTAATCAGTACGTCGTCACCTCTATGGCAAATTCATGAATCTGCAGTTTTTTCAAATTTGACATTTCTTTAAAAATCTACATTTTGCATCATACTACTTATTGTGGCTTATTTTCAAATTTCTATCTCTAACGATTAAAGAAATCCACTAGCTCGAATACATATTTTTGTGATATAGCCAAAGTAAACTTACTTAGCATATTTTTATAATATTTTCTATAATAAACACTTTAATTTGAAAATTTCAATAATTATTTTATCAATTTTTCAATCCTAATTTAGTTATTTTACATGAATCATTGCTATAACGTTGTTATTTAAACTGAAGTTTTCTCCAAAACACATGATTTATACCTTGGTATATTTACGAAAGTGGCACTTTCGTTAAAAAAATGATTTTCTTTGGCAACTTACGAAACTGCCACTTTCGTAGATTTGCTGTTGTATAACTCAATACCCAGAAACTCTCATGTTGCAAAGTAACGAATATGCATTTATTTCTGATACTTGTAATATAATAATAATTAAGCGCATACAATAAAAAACAGGATTTTAAAACTAAAATGTTAGCATGATCTTTTACAGTAGTCTTCTATCAAAAGTTATTTGCATTCTAATGTTTCAAAACGTTCCCCTGTAAAATTTATCTTTTTCAGTTTCGTAAGTTTACCATAAAGGTGACGACGTGTAGAGGTTTCACACATAATATTATACTTATAGAATTAGAATTATTATCTAAAAAGACTATAATACGTGTTGTATATATAGCTAGTGATTCATAAGACGTAAAATATAGGGCGTCATCGATTACACATGAAATAAATCGTTACGTTATTTATTACCATAGTAAGCTATCGTGTATAGTATAATTTAATAATCATGTTGACCCATGGTAATTAGTTTGGGGTGAGGACCCATTACCTGACATTACAAAGATTATTTTTACGAGGAAGGTCAGGGTGATATTTGAAGCCACGTGCGTCACTCGCACTTAACAGAGTTCAGGGACAAACACGCCATATAAATGATATCACTTCGGTCTTTTGACCTTGGTGTCTAATTCTGATTCGCTCTAACTACGCAGTCTGCCTACTAAATGATATTATACATTTTTGTACAAAGTCTAGTCAGTATTAATATATAAACTGCTATAAACGGTTTTATTAGTCACTATTGCCATATACATATTCCAAAGATTATAAAATAATTTAAGACGGCTCTATTCAAATGGTCGGCCCATAATTAATAAAATTTCATGAACTCGTGCAGATATTTTGACATCCTTCAGATAAAAAATTATAGAACCATATCATAATAAAAGAGCCTCTTTCATAAAAAACCTTAAACATCTATTTTTATTTTAAAGTAACAAAGTACACTAATATATTTTATTTTATTTTACTGCTATATTTCATTTGTATAGACTGAGTTGATAAATAAAAGTAATTTTCTTTAGGATTTTTATTTTGTTCATAGACTTTTTCGTCGGTTGGCTTCTTAAATAAATGCATCATAAAATATAGTATGTAGTTTTATTATCATAGATTACTTATAATGAGGCCATTTACCTAATCGTCTTAAAAACGGCTCTTAGTCGGAAATATCCGGTGAACATCAGAAATTCTGAAGGAAGAGAGAGGCGTGAGTGCAGGAGATATGTGGGAGCCTGGGAGATGTTTAGTGGGGGCAGGCGGTGGGCGGTGGCGGTGGCCGGGCTATATCGAGCGCGCGATCACGGCCAAGGCCGCGGACCGTCGTCATCGCTCGACTCCAGCCCGCCCGACCAATAGCCTGTGCCTGCTGCTACCTACCCATCGCAATCAAACAAATTGTATTTAAATAAAATACACATTCCAGACTATATCATAATTCTATCCTAATTATATTTAAGTATATTGTTTCTGAAAGACATTTTAAGATATTATATCATATAGATTCAGAGAAAAAATAGGACATAGATGGTAACTATACATATCACCTAAATTTCAATCGCCAATTCTGTTAATGTGTAAGTTAAGTATAAATTTAAAGCACGCTGTTCTGACATATTATTTAGGACAGACATATGTTTGCGAAGTTTTGATCGTGTTTTGGG
This sequence comes from Galleria mellonella, assembly GCF_026898425.1. Taxonomy (NCBI): domain Eukaryota; kingdom Metazoa; phylum Arthropoda; class Insecta; order Lepidoptera; family Pyralidae; genus Galleria; species Galleria mellonella. The sequence goes on along the minus strand of NW_026442151.1, from coordinate 1,047,075 downwards.
ATGGGCACCAGACAATTCAGGGGTGGGCATGGCCTATTCGCCCCTCCCTCTCTTTCCATACGCCTATGTCATTAAGCACAGTTTAGTGCACATAATAAAGTTTACTTTTTTCTATATGGAAGGCAGGAAAAAGTAAACTTTTACACTTTATACAGGCTGCAATTATACAGACTACAGTCTGTATAATAAGGAAGAAAGAAAAAAAAACATTGCCAACAACAAAAAGAGTTGAAGAGTCAGAGTAATAAACACTAAGGCTGCCAAAATCCCGAAAAATTTAGGTATTACACTAAGACTCGCTCGTAAATTATCTGTTCAAATACAAATGTTGAAGCATTTCCTTCAGAAATATTAATTATAATGATGGATGGAAACTACATGGATAGTCTAATGGTCTAAGAAGATTCGGTGGAAGGAATAATAAAAAATATATCATTTTCCAATATATATTAAAATTTATGATGACCTTAATCATCAAGGAGGATTATGTTGACAAATTGTCAAAATCTGATCCGTGTGGCATTGAATTGATACAAATTAAAATTATGTAAGTATAATCTATTTTTTGTACTTGTATATCTTTTTATCGACCTTTTTTTTGCAACTTGGAATGGCAAATAAATTGAGCTATAGACAGGAATAGTACTATGGACATAATAGAGTATACAGTGTTGCCCATGATACCCTTCATGCGTTACCATTCCCGAGGACTAAGGTGTTATGCCTTTTACACTCTGTAATTTCATTGTCATATCCCTATGTGGATGTGAATGTTTTTAAAATACTATTAAATGTTATTTATTTATTTATTGGATTAAGATAAATCAGAATTTTTATACTTGATTTTGAAATGAAAATGTGCTATGGGCTTTTTATGGGATAAAGATGAAATTATTACTTTGCTTCTCTATTGATATACTCGTAAGCTACCAACAAGGGATAATAGGTGATAATAAAAGCAAGTCAGCTCATCAAGACGAACATTTACGAAAATATTATATATGCAAGGAAAAACAAATCACTTTTAAAAAAAATTGCGATTGTATTAATAAATACTTATCAACAATCATAAATTAATATTGTTCATATGCCGTTTAAATAAGGTTAGTAATTCTATGGGAATGTAACATAATAAATTTCTAATCTTCTGAATTTACCTAAAAAAGGTCTAAATCTTGCATAAAAATGATTTTTTGCAAAAAGAAACTAGTTTATAAATGATAATAATACCTATACATGTAAAAAAAAAATACTTTTAGATATTTTTTTTTTAATTTGCTGATAATATTATTTTTGTTATCATATATCAGACTTGGTTGGGTGCCTTGAGTAAGCCATGTTCATTAAATGTCCAGACAGGTGGTGGCGTCGTGGGCTGGATTATTGTGTTCCCTAAAATATGTTTGAGCGCAATGAGAGTTGACTCTCCGTCATACTAGTGAACGGGTGCTACCTGTAGGTTCTGATCTGCTCTGGTTACTGCCACTGATTTATTAATTTGTTTTAATTATATACTATATAATTTAATTTAATATTTAATAATTTAATATTATTAATATTTTTAAGTAATTTGTATTGTATTTTTTAAAAAGCAACAGCTGAGTTTCATGCCCGTTCTTCTTGGCTGAAATTGCGTTCCGAATAGGCGGTAAAATAATGAAAATGACTATTCAAAAATGAGTAAACTTAGTTTACTTGAATAAAAATATTTCTTTCTCTCTTTCTTTCTTTCGAATTCATCAACCACGATGTTCTTTAGAAGGCACTACTTGGAGGTCATTCTGGTCATATATTGTTAGCAATGAGGCAGATCAGATTTTAATTGGCAAATGTTTAAAATCACCTCATTCTTAAAATATTACTCTTCTGTCAATTGCTTTATTTCCAGCTTAGACAATATTTTTGTGTTTTCTATTCGATTTTGAAGTTCGCAAAACATGTGTATGAGAAAATTATACAGTTGGAAAATGATGTATGCACCTATATCTATGTTTATTTTTAAATTTTGTGAAAATCTAGAAAGATCAATCGATGTCTAGAAAAAATATCTAATAAGTTAATATAATATTAATATAATTTAATTAATATAATAAGCTAATAAGTTATTTGATATAACCGTAGCCTTTTGTGCCGATACGAGTTATTCTAGATTAGATTGGCTGTACATCTGTATTTGTGGTATGTAGGCTTGAGGGTTCCGAGTGACGTCCGCGGAGGCGCAGGTAGGTGACGGGTGCGGGAGAAGCGCGGGGCGGCGCGGGTGGTGTGACCTCGCCCTCACAAGGTCGCGGGCGCGGGTACCATTCCACTCGGCTCCGCCAAACGTCCCTCCCTTATCCCTATAGGTACACTCTTCCCATAAATGACCTCGGTTTCTGATGCCATAGAGAAAGAATAATAAAAAGTTATTAAGTACAAGGTCTACTTTTGAAGTAGAAGAATCCTTTTTAATGGTATTTTTGTTATTATATATATATATATATATATATATATATATATATATATATATATATATATATATATATATATATATATATATATATATATATATATATATAATATATAAAATTTTAAGTACTACGTATCTATTTTAAATAATTATATGTATGTAGGTATAGATAAAATGTAACTTAAAGTCATGTCAAGATGTTTGTTCGCCTTAATCTCCGAAACCGCTCAACCGATAATAATATGTTAACATATTGTAAACGTGTATTCTTTGCTCCATCTTATGATATAGGAGCTTTTTTACTCGTAATTTCGTAAGAAAAGTAGTCCCAGAGGTGTTAAAGGGCAAAACAGTGTTTGGCGGTTTAGCTAGTACCTGTTTTTTTTTATTTTTTTATGAGTGATAATGGAATGGTAATCCCACCCGCGCTATCTGTATACACCGGCGGGGCACCAGTGAAGGATGATAGGTGAGGATGAAGCAGGTCAGTTAGCCCATCGTGACGAATTCAACAAATTGAAGACAAGAATTGCTCACAATGGTTTTCAGAGAGAACCATGTGGAGGTCGATCTAATAGGACACATTGCTAGCAATGGGGTTGTCAAACTCCATTGCTAACAATTCCTTTCCCCCCGCTCGTACCTGTTGATTATATGAATAATCTATTTATAAAATCAACGCTTGAGTACAGTTTGGGAATCTCAAGACCAAATCTCAGCCTAGATTCTAAAACATCTATATTTTTCAAATGTAGATATTTGGATCGCTTAGAAATGATTCTCATTTGCTTCGTGCTGACAGGCCACATATTCGTAAAGCCACAAGGTCACAGTCGGTCACATGTCAGAGGCCTTCGTGTAGGTATAATGACGGCGACCTAGAAACTCATCCTTGATATCAGAGGGTGGTTGGCATTTTTACATGTGTAGTAATAATAGTATTGAAATTGTATCGATCGCTTATCTTCTAAATAATGATGCAGGTAGTTTCGCAATTAATTATATTATTATACATGTATATTGAACAAAATAAACCAAACAAAGCCAATTGGCTATACTTATTTTTACATTATAGGTACACGTCTCGAAAATTTCATACAGAGTTTAGATATCCTGTATTTAAAAAAAAAATTGTAATTAACATTGAGTATATTGAAGCGAGCTCTTAAAACATCTTTAAAAGCTGATTGCGGTTGCTAATCCGCCTGCCAAGCTTGGCAACTACTGGCAAAACCCCCCAAGGGGGAGGCTTATGTTCAGCAGTGGACAGTTAAAGGCTGATATGATGATTGAGTATATTATATAATGGATCTAAACCTGTTTGACGATTTTAGCTACAAGTGGGTTTTTTTTAAAGGGTGAGAATGAAATTGTAACGCTACATGCGCCATCGGTAATATACTGGCGCGGTATCAGTGAGTGATGATAGGTGAAGAAGAAAGCAGATCAGTAACCATCGTGATGAATTCAAGAATTAACCACGATAGTTTTTAGGGAGAACCGCGTGGAGGTCGACCTGATAGGGTATATTGCTAGTAATGAGGCTGTCAGTACACAATACTAACAATCCCTTTCCGCCCAGCCACCAGTGAGTCTACTTGGTAGTCTTTTAAGGCAAATCTATAGAGCGTTGTTTCTGTATTTGCGTAAAGTTACAAAAGGACTGGAAACTTTAAAAAAAGATTACCTACGGTAACGTGCACGAGATACTTCCAGTATGGTACAGTTGTTTGTACATTAATAATCTTATTACTGTTTACAGCTAAGCCATATTAAGTTGTTTTGGCACATTTGTAATAGAAGATTTTCATCCGGCAAATATTTTCAGGAAGTACGTAGTTATATACCAGTATAAAAATAACCAGTTACTCAAATTTTCCATCTTACAACGTCCTTATTTGATTTCGCCTACGCTGCAAGAGTTCAATTATATAGAAAACGTATTATTATATAGAAATGTCTATTCATTTCTTAATTGTATCCTTTTTATTATTTATTTAGTGTGTGTTACAAATCTATACTTATAATAAATCTGTAGAGAGATCAATTTTGTACATGAAATATATTTCCAAAATAACTATCAGGAGGTGATTAGTGATCGAGACTGATGCTGTCTGTATGTTCGTTATAGAAACAAAAACTACTCGACGGATTTTAACGAAACTTGGTACAATTATTCTTCATACTCCTGGGCAGGTTACTACGATCAATAGGAGCAGAGCAGTGAAGGGAAATGTGTTTGTTAAATCAAAACTACTGAACCGTGAGGAAGAACATAGGCTACTTATTTTACGAAAAACGACGGAAACGCGGACGAAGTCCCGGGCGACAGCTAGTATATACATAATAGGGATGTTTTAACGTCCAACTGATCACTGGAAAATAAAAACAAGATATAATAACTTTAGCAATATTAGACAAAATGAGTTAATTGTTAAACCACGAGCAATGATAGGGTATGTGAGAATTTAATTGTGTTATTTAGCTGTGGTATTATCAATTATTATTTATTTAATGTAATGTTCACATAAAGATGGTATAAATTAGCATATCGAGTATATTCTTAAGAAATTACATTCAGAAAGCGTTAAACATTTGACCGAATCCCAGATCCAGACATATTGATAAGTTAAAAAGGTATGTTTGAAAGAAAAGCATAATACCTAAATATTGCCCACAAGTATTTTGTAGGCGCTCTCTCCTAATTGTATATACGACGTTATTACCTGTACGTAATTTAGATTTTTTTAAATAACCATTGCCTGTAGATTATATAGGTTGTTTAATATCAAGTTATAAATTATTTTTAGTCTTACATGTAAAAATAGAAGTCATAGAAAAGTCAATGGTTAGACGTTTTTCTTCATAATAAATATCTAGGTCAGTATACAGAATGAAATTAAAAGATTTATTAATATTTCTATTAATATATCGAAAAGTATGTTCGTACCTACAATTCTTAGAGTATACGCTAAAAATTTTAGGTATGCAACTCATCATCATTCCACCACTGTCGTCGGGTTTTCACCCAATAAATAGGACGATATGCATATAAAGAATCATTGTATATAGGTAAACAGTATTTGTTCATGAGTGAATCATCACTTAAAACTTCGTCATTACCTTTATTTTAGTTAAATACCAATTCTCGCTGTGTTGAAACTCATCGAGTCGTGGATGGATTGTCCCTTTGAGGGAACGTATCGCAAATCTCGTGCGTGGACAGTCCACCGCCCCCGCCCAATAAAGTTCGCAAGTTTAGTGCGCGCGAGCGGGTGAGCGACCACGTTCACGGTCGATGCTGCGGTAAGGTCTAGTAAGCCGTCGCAAACAAAGCCGATATGCACACAGTTAACCGCAGGTGAACCACGATTAACCTCACGTGAACGGTCGTTAGCCGAAATGGACTCTGAAATAGGACCACTGAAGGTGACGCCACTCTTCTCACGAATACCGTAAAGAAGTTTTTACAGTGACAGTTCGACAATAAAACAGGTGACAAACTGCCGTGCTGTCGTTCATTGTGAATTCTTCGTTTTAATATTGTTTCAATTCAGCCTCTACATTGTATTATATATATGTATATCTGAATTTATAAATTTTGAACAAAGAGTTTTGACATGTCATACTTCTTAGTAGAATAAAGAATGCTGACGTTATAGTCTAATGACAGTGTTGGTTATTCTTACGGGTTGTCCGTAAGCTAATTTGTTACTATTGAACAGGCTGTGTGCGTGAGTTTAAGCCCTTATGGCGTAAAAAATTACGTTTAGCTTTTTTTCTTGACTTTGTACGTGCGGATTTCAGAAATAAGAAAACCAATGAAATAGACCATTTCTAGATGGCGTATTAAGATAAAACGTCCACCAGTTGTTAAGTTACATTTCAGGAACACAACAGTGAAAACCGCATCCATTTTTGTATTGATACTGGAACAAATGTACAGACAGATAGGCAGAAAAAAGTTATAAAAAAATTGTTTTGATTCCTATTGCTCTTATTAAGGTTCTTCATATTTATTTTTGTTAAATATTTCTCATATATAGACAGATATGATCTTGTCACAATTTTATTATAGTGGTAAGATTTGAAGAATAATAATAAACCTATGTACCATTTACTCTCCGGCGATGGTTAACATCAACAAGCGGAAACAGCCTTGCTGAATTAAAATGTGCCAAGTTTGTTCAGGATGGGAAAATATCTATAATGCAACACGCTAATTGACTATCCCATCAGGAATTAAAATCGTGAGCACGTTTAATTTTTTTTCATTTACATTTTGGCACGGTTATAATCATTTTTTATGACATTCTAGTTTGGATGGAGCAGATTAAACTTACTTAAAAGTAAGTTGAACTCGAGTGGAGCGAGTTCGATGACCGACCATGACGACCTGCTTGTAGGTACCCATAACAAGCTACATTTTGACTGATTTATTAACAATACGTATTAAATTCATTGCCACGGCTGCAGTTTACATGCCTTACATACAAGTAGTTATGTTCATTACATAAACACGCATAAAGTGTAACAATTAATAAAAAAAAAGAATATTTTTATTTAACCAAGGACACAGAAGGTGTATTACTGCATAGTAATACATATCGTAACATTTAATTGTTAAGTAACTGTTATTGGGTTATTTTCCTTATTTTGAAATAAATTACTGTAACTTTCTTAGAGTTCGTTGCATTATGACTAGGAAAATACGATACTGATGTCATCGAGACCGTGAAACGGTAACAGACTTTGTCACCTATCAAGTTTCATGTTGCGAATGTGGAATGGATAACACAGCAAAATATAATTGTGCTTATTATCGCTTAATGCAAGTTCTTAAATATTCAATTTTATAAGTATGTAGGTACATATGTTATTTTATAATTAGGTATTTAATTCTGAAAATATTTAACGGCAATTTATTTGGGAGATTATGATTAATAACAGTCCATTAACATCCCACTGTTGGGTACAGTTTCTTTCCTTATAAAAAGAATGTTAGTTTTTCATGATACTTAGAATAGCAACCAAGCTGAAAGCCCACTTGATGGAAAGATATATATGTTTTAATAGTAAAAGTGTCATCCTTATAACATTAATATAATTATTTATAATATAAGTGATGTCAGTAGGCTCGTCTCCTGCAATATTGGGCTCTTATTTTAATATGCTCGGCGAGATGTGGGCATGTAGAGTGTTAAGTATATAAACCACAATAGCAAAAGTCCACAAGTGCTGCGACAATCATAATAGGCATTAAGGTCGTATTTATTTATAGGCATATTTATTTATTCTATTTTATTACCACGATAATCAGACGGCTATTAGGTAGATTACATTTGTGTTATATTCTAATAACATAGTTTAGTAAGGAATGTTTAAATAACGAATTAAAAATAAGTAAACTTAAACCTTAAACTATTTTAATAATTTTGTAAATTTAGGTAAATCAGAATCCTATAATTACAGATATATAATGATAGTGTTTTTGTTTTCCGATCCTTTTCTTTTGATAGAAAATTGAAATAGCTATTTACATAGTTTAAATTGCTTTAACTGCCAGTTATCTAGTTAGGTATCCATATAATCAATACAAAAACAACATATAGCCTATAAACATAATTTTGTATAGATAGATATAAACTTATGAAATACTTGTTATACAATAAATAAATATGTAATTGAATTTCATGTTTACATTTTTTCTAGGCCGTATCAGGCGGCAAAGTGCCAAGTTGCCACATAATGCAGTTATTTACGTGTTTACATTGTAAGAATATGTTACATTAACGTTTAACGCGGTTACTTAGGTACATTGTAAGTGGCGTGGCCGTTTTGTGCGGACACGGCGCGCGCGGTCGTCGACCGGGCCCTTGACTCGCGCGGGTTCACCGACACCGGCTGACACGGCGCATACTCCGCGACTCTGCCACACTGACAGCGTTCGCGTCCGCTCCCGCGCCTGCCAAGATATAAATGACATACTTCGTTTTTGGGTTCACTAGTTAATTCATTAAAATATACCTTCTATATTGTTAGAATTTTGTAAAGCCTTATATATTGTTAATTGTCAGTCTATATATCATAGCGCAGTAATTTTTGCATTTTCTACTCAAAGTTCCATGAAACTTCGATTTAATTCTACATTAACCGCCTAACATCTGTTTATGTCTAAATAAAAGAAAGTCTGTCTTATTTAAATGAAAGATATTTAATGTAATAAATTTTATTACAATAGTTTATAGTCGTTGGCATATAAATTTACAAATAAACATTATTAGTCAATTTTTATTTCATTGATCGATAAAATATTTAATCATTTATAATTTTTTTAAACTGGCTGTCTTGTTTGAGAGATGCGTTTGGTGTATCTAAGCTATATGTATGTTTTATTGTATGTGTAATACAATAAAACTTGTTATGGGATGCGGCGGCACTAACTAGAAGCTGAGTTTGAACACAGCACTCCGTGGTTCGAGTGGACTCTTAGGCTAGATGCGTCTAATATGAACTAGATTCAACTTATAATTTAATTAAAAATAAGTACAGATAATTTAAAATAAATATTAAATATTCGTTTTTAATTTAATACAAAATTTCTCTTGTAAAGTTTATTGTCAAATATGCCAGCAAGCAGTTATGTTTGCATGGTTGTATTTCTGTTTGAACGGTTTGATTTAGGAGAGAAATTACGAACAAATATAAACTTAGTTTTCAGAAATTGTAACGCATAAGGGTTATTAAGGGGATTATAGTGTATGCTGTATAAATCATGTTCTTGTCTATAAGTGAAGATGGCCATTTTGCATCAGCTTATCAATTAGCCTTCAACTTGTTTACGATTCCAGTCAGAGAACATTTAGATGAATAAAGGTTTTATGTATTTTATTCTTATGGTTAGACTTTTACCACCCTTCTCTAAGGGTACGCATTAAAAATCTGCACTCACACATACATATATATTCATACATTTTTCGTATCTGTGACTCACACTGATAATCCTATTACTAACTAGTTTTTTTTTTGATGGGTGAAAATGGTATGGTAACCCCGCCTGCGCTAACGGGATACGCTGGCGGAGCACCAGTGAAGGGTGATCGATGAGAATGAAAACAGGCCAGTTAGCCCATCATGATGAATTCATCAGGAATTAACCATGATAGTTTCCAGGGGCAACCGCGAGGAGGTCGACTTGGTTGGGTATATTTCTAGCAATGGGTTTCTCAGTCTACATTACTAACAATTCCTTTCCCCCCAAATGAATCCTATGTGCTAAGTTACAGCCAGTCCGTGTACCAAAGTTCATTCAAATGAGTTCAGTAGTTTTGCGTAAAAGAGTAATATCTATTCATCCATCCATTATTACAAACTTTCACATTTATAATTTTAATAGAAAAAGTTTCAGCTTCACACACGCACACTCTTTTTTTTTCAACTGATTTCAAAAATAAGTTGCTCAATTCCATTGTATTTTTATTTTATATTTGTTACCTCTTATCTCCTTAAGTTGTGAACTGTTTAAAAATTTTTTTGGATGTAACTTACCTATGATACCAGAGTAAGAATAAAATAAATTACCACTCCTTTTCATCTCTAGAATATCGTAAGAAACGTCTAAGGAAAAAACTGTGTGTATTATACACTAGAGAAGGAATCTCAAAATAAACCAGTAACTATAATAGCAGTGGGAGCGGAACATTAATAGATTGTTGAGGTAAATATTTTATATTGTCTTGCTCATGCATATACTAATCCACCACATATAATATCCACCAAATTTTTAATGCCCATCAATCTTTGTACAGGCCCATTAATATTCCACTGCTAAGGATGAGTTTCCAAATCTCTCCTCACAATTATAAGAATGTAGCTTGGTGTTCTCACGCTGGCCACTCAGTAACTATATATAAAACTCCAAAATAACTATATATAAAATAACATTTCATTTCGGGTTATTCTTCTATTGTAGCTAGCGATGGTTTTTCATTTACCATTGTATTGCATCCTGAGATGAAAATGACGGTGTCACACTGAATTCATACACCGTTACCGCACAGAAATTAATGTAAAGATAATAAATTAATTTTTATGTTTATTTAATCGTTTATGTTCTATGTAGCCATCTATTCTAATAAAATACGTTATCATCAATTTGAGTATCCTAATAATACAAATGACTATGATTTAATGTGGTTTGTTATATAGTTAATTATGTTAGCTGGATTTTATGGTCTGGAACATATGTCGTTATTGTTCAAAGCATGTTACAGTAAGATGGTCACACTTTCAGTTAGTATAATGCAGATTGAATAATATAATCCACGTCTTATTCCGTCACCACATGGAGAATCGTATACTGTTTTTCAGAATGCTGCGTAAACGAGTATTATCTCAACTAGATAATTGGTTTTCTGGATAAATATATATATCAGTATTAAATTAGAAAAATAATAAATTAAGAAATATCTTATTAAGGGGTACATAGAAAATCATGGTACAACTAATAGCAAAAGTGAACCGGATTTTCGGGCATGTATTTGTAGCAGAACGGACGCGGCAGGCGCCAGTGCGGGCGGTGTCGAAAGTATCTAACTTTCTAGGCCACTCTTCGCTGTCACTTTAATATACCACTTTTCCTAATTCTGGTCAGCTATAATTATGAATATTTTGAAAAACAATTAATGACTCTTTTATAAGTAGACTAGTTTTTACTCGATATATTTATTGACTCGGGTAAAATGTTACTTTACCCCTTTTTTCTTCATTCCAAACATTACACGTAATGTTTGTAACGTTTGAAACTAAGTTTCGTAACGGTTGGTGGAATTGTTAGGATACTAGAAGATAACAATAAAAAATAAATAAACGAATAACCTCATTTTTATAATATTAGTAAGAATAATGATAGTTGCTATGTTAGTTTCTACAATCGTCGTCGTCTTCCTAACTTAATTTGTATAATATAATTTTCGTCGGCGTAACATGTTTTTATCCATATAACCGAGGTTTTGGCTTCTAGTTTTGAGACCGATCACTGCTTATTAGTTATTTTTAAAAAAATATGTACTGTATTGGACATTGCTTATTTTTATAATACATATTTCAATTTCAGATTTTGGTTGTTTTTGGTATTACACCACACACAATACTAATATTTCTATTTATCTATTGGTATCGGCCATAACGTTTTTTATGTACTACTAATGTTTAATAATAAATTGTATGTGTTGTTAATATCATAAATAATAATTATATAAAGATGAAGCAGCAATGGCTTAACTTTATAACTCGAAGAACTTTTGGAAAGAAGGTATGGGATCCAGGTGGCTCAGGAGTATTTCTTACGACAGTCCATGAGGAGATCTATATTCTGCAGTAGACAACTAGCGGTTTTAATGAAAATAATGAAATTAATGCGAAGAAGATAATAGAAGTTAGTTCGGGTGAATAACGGTGGTAATCTCACCTGTGGTAGTATTTCGTGAATGGCGAATAAAAGAGTAAATTAATGCGAAGAAGAAGGGGCAGCAGTACTCCGTAAATCAAAATTGAACAGAAAATTCTTGACATAACTATATGTTTATAATTCTATTGTTTTTAGCACAATATAAATAATATATACAGTGTAGTTTTAATAAGTAGACGAAACAAAGACACCAACACATAATTATAACGGGTAATATGACGACGTTTATAAGTACAACAATTTCAGCAACATAGTCACCTAATTTATAACAGAAATCGATTCAGCTTTCTACGGAAAGTCCGTGGTTGGCGGGTCAAACTATACAGTGCGATAGTAGTGTGGAAAAGGTGAAATTTAGCGGAGCGAGAAATCTACGGGATGCGATGTTTATTGTAACGAACCGACGATCGGGCGTGCGCGCAAGAGAAACTGAAAGTAATGGCGCCGCATTCAACCCACTTTCACTGCTCTGGTGTGCAGGCGCACAGCTGCCACCACTGCGCACTGAGCGTCTACATGTGGTATGCGAGGGTAGGGGTCTGCTACTAGCCAGGCCGCTGTATAGTGCAGCATTCTGGCCTGACTAATACGTCGCATTTATGCTGCACCACATTAAGTTTTCGTATTTGACAAATGCAATAGAAATTGAATACATAAAACATGAAAAGTGTTGTGGTTGTAATCTATACCAATTTTAAACATTTGATTGTATGTTATTCGCAAACTCCAACTTTTATAAATATAATAAAATAATTTATAGTAATATACCTACTTCAAATTTATTCTGTCATGTTAATTTCAATATCTGTTTAAGAGAACTTCATTACTAAACACGAAGCTTTTATACGATAGGTACTTTAATCTCATGGGAAGGAATCATTCTACTTTGATAACTTTTCTATAGCCTGTATTTATATATTTTTTTTTGTAGCGGTACTTTCGGAGGATAAGGTTGGGAAAAGAAAATTATATGCATCGCAAATAATTGTTGAGATTTGGTAAAACTTTGAAATAATTTCTTTTACAAATTAATTTATAAAAGAAATTAAAGTTTTATATGAAAAGTATGAATTCGTTTGTGAATTTTTCTCTATAGGTAAATAAACTGTTTTAGTATTTTTTGTGAGTGTACATATTTGTGTATACACAAAATATTGTATTTTAGATGTGAACGACTAAAATACAATGTTTTGGAAACTTATTCACGTAATGTTCTTACATTACGTGAATAAGTGGGAACATAATTTATGTATACGAGTACATTACATGAGCAACCTCATTCGGTCAATACCCAAGCTTTCGGTACTGTATGTATTCAAAATCGACTTTCCAAGAGAAATTTTTAAAAATATAGCACAGAACCTCTAACAACATTCTTATATTTTTCCCCTGAAAATGGGTTTTTGGTTAAGGGTTGGTCCTAAAGATGCATCGCTAAGCTGTTAATTATAGTGTTTTAAAGTATTGATGTGTATCAATTATTCTATCAATTGTCTAGTAAGCATAATATAAGTTCTGATTAGTTTGGGATTAGATAGTAATATATCCAGTAGAATTTATTTATGTATGATTTATCAATTATTCTGGAGGAGATTCGATAGTGCACCCATGGAAGGCTCCAATGATATAGAGAATAGACACTAAGGTGCTATTTCAGAAACCTTATGGAACATTAAAAATCGCGCGACAAAGATAACTAATTTTATATAAGGTTAAATTAATTAATTTGCTAAGAATATTTATATAATATAATAATTTGTATAATTGGTCTCAGAATTTACCTTTCCATTTAAATCTTATTACCTACTTGCAATATTATTGCCATTTTACATATTTTATTTATGCAATCAAACCATACTTTGCTATTTTCAAAGCAAGTTCCACTAATGTGTATGTAAAGAAAGGAGGTAATGGATACGTGCTAAGCAGTACGGCAAATGTTCAACGTGGTGCATCCGAAAAGAAATGAACGAAAATGAAAGTGGCCTAGTTCGCGGGCTTCGCGGCTACACGGTTGCCCCTCACTCCGCGCCCCGTGCGCTTTCTCGCACTTTTTATCTAATATAATGTAGTTACAGTTTTTACGAACATTACTTCCGTAGATTATTTTATCCATATTAAACAACAAAAATAAGATTGACTTGATAGATGCAGTGAGCGCATTTTTAATTGTGGATCATAATGTTTGTGTACAAACTTACAGTTATTTTATTTTACAAGCATTTACTGTTTTAGAGTATTATTATTAAAAAGACTATGTCAAAATATTTATAATTAAAAAAATCTCGTCATCTATACATAGGTTTATTTCCAGTCTTACACAGAAATAGAATTCGAAATTTTGGTTGGAAACAGGGTCCTTGTAAAGAATCCACTTTGAACCATAATTTTATTTTTGTATTCGCAATATTATTTTTATTTTGTAAGACTTCAAATTTCATATTCTAATTATTACTAGGTTTTGCATTTGACTTCGTCCACATGATAGGGATATGTTCATTATTCGGAATAAAATAGCCTATATCTTTCTCCATCCAGTGTAGCACGTGAATACCAAATTTCATAGTGATTGGTCAAGCCTTTAAGCGCTAACAGGTAACAAACAATGTTACTTTCACATTTATAATATTAGTAAAGATTATTAAATTGCTCTGGTGTCATAGCTGTGTTTGTTATATTAAATATTTTTAAAACATTGAATATTAATAAACAAATTACTTGTTTTAAAAAGAGTGAAATCGAGTTTCTTGCCAGCACTTCTCCGTCGAAACTACTTTCATAAAAATAGGAATAAATCAAACATAATAGATATTATTTTATATAAATATGATTTTATATTTATATAAATACGAAATAATATTTATAAAGTTATAAAACATATATAAATAGTTATTTTTGATTTTGGATTTATTGTAATTATCGCATGGTTCACCACATATTTAGTAATGTAATTGTTTGTGACATTCATGCAGTAGACGTTATTACAAATTATAGCTATCACTGATTATTGTAATTATACTAATACTTATCTTGGTTTTCGTTGTTGTAAATTTTTTGAGTAAACGAATGAATAATTTATTGCTTGATGATTGTGATTTGTTGTAATTAACAGCATTTACTTGAAATATTTGTAATAAAATTATATTGTGATCATTCGTGTGATTCAGAGTTACTAAACTATAGGATCGTTTAGAAAGTACGCTATTTTAATTCTTTCAGCATAAAAATAATACGGTAGTGTTCATTATTCTTATGTTATAAAATAAAAATTATGAAAAGAAGAATAAGATAAGTACGTCAGAAGTATAAGTCTCGATATATTTACATATTAGATATGCAATTAGAGGCGCACTCTACATATATCTCGAAATGTCAATGTACAATCACAGACAAAAACCATAGTGTAAGGAGTCTAACATAATGTTAGGAGAGTTCTTTATACTGTGTCCAAATTGTGTTCTGAGGAAATGTTACAGATTACGCTAATACAGATAAGTTTGCGGACTTCAATAGAAAGCAGGCGAACGCTGCGTCGAAGCCGTCGCCTGTCCACGTGAAAGTTAGGCTCTTTTATTTTCCAAATAGCATGATTAATAGTTCCCCAGTTGTAATGGGATCGTTACTTTGCTTTATTACAATAGAAATTGGGCATGAGCTATAAATAGTATGCCATACTATTGACGATCTGCACAAGTCTAACAGAATTTTTACTTAATAGTAGATTTAGTCCGGTATTCGATGTAGTTAGAGTATTCCTTCTTGTTATAGTAATGGATAGCTAATTCCCATTATGGATAGGTTTCAAATTTCAAGCAATTTAAAATTTTACATTTATAATAAAGATATTGCAAATTTTTTAAATCTATCCGAATATCGAGGATCTTGTTAGTATAATTTATTTATACTATATTGCATATAAAGATTACATTGTTGTTTAAATTGATTTTAAAATCAATAGGTGATTTTGTAGCACCTGAACAAATAAGGCTTTTTCCATAACTGCAGTCTTTATTTTTATGTCTGAAACTATTTTTACTTATGTTAAGTGATTCTTACAAATTATACACAATTTATCAATTTATAATATTTTCTCACTAGCCCCAGAATATCCGCAATACAAAAGCTAGCGGCCTTATAAAAATAAAGTCAACAGTTATATACCATATAGTTGAAAAGAATATAAAATCAATTGTATGACGATCCAAGGTCAATAAATTAAGATAATGATATGAAAGTTCTTGTAAATGTCCATATTAAAGCTAGAAATATTCGTTCTTTTATATTCCGTGTATTTGTTTTGTACAGTGAAACGGATAAATTAAACTATGTGCCTTTAACAGTATAAACCGTATTATATCCCGTTCCACACAAAGTAAGTAGGTGTGTACCTTCAGTTCAACCGTCGAGATACACCGGGTCGATGACCTAGATCACGTCGGACTACGCGACTTTTGACATGATTGTACATATTATATTATTTACTTTTATGTATGTTATTAAAAACAAAGAAATTTTAATGTATATCATGTATTGTATTAACAAAAATTTTACAAACACATGATTTTACAATGGCTTATTTTTCAACCGACTTCATGAAAAGAAGGTTCTCAATTCGGTCGTATTTTTTTGTTTGTTACTTCATTCTTCATCAGTTATAAACCGACTTGAAAAATTGATTTTTATTTGAAAGGATATATTTACAGATTATATTATATTTACATAGAAATGTTTTCAAAAGAGCTTTAGTATTGTAGTTTTGAATTCATATAACAGATTTTGCCCAAACTGAAGTAGGTTATTTCATGGACTACAATCTTAAATTATTACGTAAGTTATCATTAGTCGTAATGTAGCTAAATGATTAAAAGCTATCTATAATTTTAGAAAATTTCATAATATAGTAAAGTTATTGTGTTTGTATTATACTTATAATACATGAAATTAACATCAGAGTAAGAAAGCTCTAGTAAAATGCGAAAGCAAATCCGTGGCGCCAGTTTTATATTGAAGAGTTAAATTTAACAGTGTTTTTAAACGCTGTTGAATTTAAGGTGACAAGTTCTAAAGTATCCATTTGTCTGCATCGGAATGAGTTAGTAACGAAATCCTACTTTCATACCTGACTAGGTAAGGGACTTTTTACATTGCGTGGGGCGAACCGAGTGGTAAAGGTATCTATCGTGTCATAAATCGTTTCAAACATATTCGTACATGCTGGTGTTGAAGTTGCTTAACATCTCTTTCGATAGTATATTATCACTTTAATTATGATTGGTCATTTTAGGTTTTCGCATTTTCTTGTATCCTTCTATTTTTGCACTATAAATCTATTTTGTCATCCTTTTATTTAAAATTCTTCCCATATCTCGTTCGTTCTTGCTTTCAAACCGACGCTAAAGTGAGTGTTGTCTTAGCTAGCTATTCCTTTATTTGTATGCGAATGCCATTTACTAGCTTCTTTGTAATTACTAAAATCTGACTTTTTACTCTTACCAAACATTATTGTTTTTAAGCAACAAGGCAACAAATACGGAGTTGTAAATACTATATGTCCTTTTCAGGCCGCAAAATATTATTCCACAATATTTTTTTTATCAACATTCACTCTTCCTCCTATAATTCTGCAGTGCATTTTGTCCATTCCATATTAATGGGTATAAACGTAAACAAGATAACCAATTCTATATCCTTATCGTTTTATTCTTCTTCTTAATTAGATGGGACACCAGAGAGTAGAATGAATCTGTATTTTTATTTTTAGAGAGAATTATTTCTGTTTATGTTTACAAACATAATTATGCGAGTCTCACATGCTCGTGTTGATTACGAGTATAATGTATAGAGTTTGTAGATATATCTCAAAGGAAACTAAAAATATACATATATAATTGTAGTATATATATTAGATAAATATCTATCTTTCAAAGTTTTATTTTAAACATTATAGACGTAATCTTTGATTTTTGTTAATTTAAATTAAATTTTTAATTATAATTAATATATCAAATTCCAGTATACTATGGTGATAAATAGTTTATATTTATTTATATTACCAATAATTTGTATAAGAGGTTTGATCAGTGAATTAATTTCTGACTGAGTTAAAACAAGGTTACGGGTGCGGTGACTCTGGAAAGTTCTAAGTCTTGCTTGAAACCTTCGCCGTCGTTGGACGTTCGCTTAACGCGTGCGTGCAGTGATGTACCGGCTATCAACGCAATCACGCAAAACTATTGAAAACGTGGGTTGTGTATGTAACAAATTTTTTTGTTACTTATATATTAAAAATAAATAATTTTCAAATATATTTCTGGTTTCTATATACCTAATTCGGTTGCATTTCCTTACTGACATGTGATAAACAAATAAAGTAATTGTATACTTCTCCGCATTAACGTGTCATTAGTTGATCAATGATGTGGTTGTAAGTTGTAGCATGTAATGCGTAAATGTACGTATATGCGCGTGCGACTAGCGGGCGCACTATCTCTAGCCGCGGGTCACTGACCGACGCGAGGCCGACGCCCCCTGACGTAACGTTATGCGAATTCCGACTATACCCCTCTTCGCCCCGCAGTGCCACCTCTCCCCCCACGTATCGCAACGACCTAATTCCTTTAAAGCCACTTCGCTTGTGCATCGCTAATTATAACGTTGCAACGGCCGACGGCCTGCCAAACTTGTTCTATTTCTAATTTGATCAGAGGTTATTTACGGAGGCAATTTTATTTCAGAAATAATCATTTTAAATAGTTAATAATTATTTTCAATTTATTACGTCACAAACAATATATTCATATTGTTCTATAATTATTATAAAAACGAAGAGATTTTGAACATTGTATTTTAAACTTTTCGTGAAAATGATCAATTGGGATTTGAAATAAGCAATAAGAACCCAAATCAGAATTTGTAGAGTTGATGTTTGGTTCTTAAATGGGTGAAAAAAATTCGTACAGATTTTACAATCGAGTAATAAACTTGACTCTTACGATTTTTCGTAGTTTCGGCGGTGATGAAGCTTAAATAATTTGAGAAAACTGCGATTTATTTGTTAAATATGCAATTGAAATTTTTAAAGAAATTAAGCTGATTTTTATATCAGACTTTGACTGCGATATTCGATGGTGTTAAAAATTTTGATATCATTTATAAAGTTTATTGTCCGTCGTTTTTAACTTGGAAACGTAAAAAAATAATGATGGTAAATGATACCCCATGTATGTCACTATCAAATTTTGATATTTACCGCACGGGACTGACTAAAGAGTGAACTGTATATATATGGATAAAAGACATTCTTAAATAGGACCACTAATGGAGAAGATATTATATTAGGTAACATTTGTTGGTATACCTTTATGAAGATCATAGGCATATTTAAAAGGGGGAGGGGTAGCTCGATTTTCTGATGGCCACTACAGGATGCGCAAAGAAATATCTAAGTGTACATTATGTACGAGTACATTTTGTCAGGGGCCAGGTTCTCCCTAGAAAATAATCTAAGTATGCCAATGATGTAAACTGATTGATACACTCTACTTTTTTAAAGAATCTTGAAAGAGGATCTTAAATATAGGTATATTAGTAAAATCTAGACATATACACACAATTGTTTGTCGAATTTTATTGTATAATTAATAATGATTTATGAAATATTTTCCTGTTAAAACAGAACTGTAACCCAGCCTGCACTACCGGTATACGCTAGCGGAACATCAGTTTTTTTTCAATATAGTTTAATTATTTTAAGTTTTTACAAAATAAGTTAATCCAAAAATCCTGAGGATCTTTAACGCGACAGAGAGGATACCATCACGTAGCTTATCTAATTGCGATTATTATAATACCAGAATTTATTAATGTATTGTTGGCCTTTTAAAAAGATATAAGCTATTTTCTCATATCGAATTTGTTCAAAAATGTCGCTTTGGTTGTTTTACATTTTTGCAGGCAGATACAGGGTAGTAAAAGTCGCGTAAAACCCATTGCCGATTATACATACATATATTAAAAAAATAAAAGATACTTTACGGATATTAGTTGTTTAATCTATAGTTCTAGTTGTCCTGTTCAACATTATTTTTTTCTTAAATACATTCTCTTAAATACATTTATCAGTAAATGGACTATTATTACTATAGAAAATCTAGTTGTCTAAAAAAGTCAGATTTGAGAATGGCTCGCATTTAATTTCTATTTATATATATAAGTACTATTCTTTATATGATTACTACTAAACTACTGACAACGGCTTGCTTTAGTATACAAATAATATCAATAATTTGGATCACTTACAATCTGCCAAACTGTCTCCTTATGTAAGTGTGTATTTTAATCGTTACTAAATAAACATTGTATAATTTAACCGATTATGGATAGTCACACCATAACGTACCATTGTTGTTCCATTGACGCAAACGGCCCTTAATATACTATACCTACTGATGAGTCAAATTGGGTGTACTGTCAATGACTGTGTGCACCATTCAACAATATTATATTGCCCTTGAATTAATTCATTACTTAAACATATATCTAAGTTTATATTGCTAATATGACACTATGAACATCCTACTTAAAGATGTATTATAAACGTAAAAGTTTGTAAAGAAGTTTGTTACTGAATTATTCTTTCAATTGTAGAAGATACTCCTTATTTATAGAATTTTAAAGATAAAAATTCTCAGAAACATCCTCTTCTCAAAAGAGACTAGTTTTAAAATTTTATATTAGCGACTTCAGTAGTTTTATTTATGTTGATGTATCAGCCAGTTAAAAAATTTTTGGGTATTCACAGGTAGTTTTTTACCAAGTGTGTTCTTCTCAAGTGATCTGTTTGGATCTAGAGTAAGGACACACAGGTATGCGACCCCGGCCTCTCGAGCCACTGCAGTTTCTTATCAGTATCCCTCCCGAACTGGAGTATCCCTCTTTCCCGTTTTCCAAAAAACCCTTCATTCCTTTTTTACCAACTTCCTTTACTCACTCCTAACGTCCCACTCCGGGGGGAAAGGCTCTAGTGACACTATTAAATATCTATTCTGATTTCTGCGACCAGACGTTCGTTGCCTAGCTCCTTATAACACATGTAATCCTAACTAGAGTACCGGGGGGAAAGGAATTGTTAGTAATGCGGGCTACCAGTCCCATTGCTAACAATACATCCTATCAGGTCGACTTCCACGCTGTTTCCCCTGCAACTATCGTGGTTAATTCTAGTGGAATTTATCACGATAGACTTAATGATCTGCTTTTATCGTCACCTATCATCCTTCACTATTTACCATTCCATTATCACCTATTAAAAAAAGTCCTACTCTTTTATAAAAAGGATTATTAGTAATAGAGGTTTAAAGTCCCATTGCTGACAAAATACCCTGTCAGATTGAGTTTCACGTGGTTTTCTCTGGAAACCATCGTGGTTAATTATAGTTGAATACGTCACTATGGGCTAACTTGTTTCATCCTCACCCATCATCTCTTTCTGGTCATTTTTCATTTTCCCGCCAGCGTATACTGATAGCACAGGCGGGTTTACCATTTCATTTTCACACATTTAAAAAAGTACTGCTCCTTTTCCTTTAATCCTCTCTTCCGTACTGTAGATTGCGTACATCACCGACAAATGCATACCTAAGGAGGGTTGACGTCAGGTATGCGGTCATAAAACCTAAATCAGAACCCTGTGAAATATAATTATTTACGCCGACCTCAAATAATTGAAATAAGGGCACGAAGAAGATGATTTATTTTTTCAATTATGGCCTATAACGTATGATTTACTAATATTATGTGGTAAATGCGCAAAATATTTTTTTTTACTATGTATTTGTGTATGAATTATTTTTTTCTTTTACCATCGCACCGCTCGCCATCGACAGGGAATTTATCCTCACACGTTTAATCCTAAATGGTCACGTTGAGTGCGATTTTAAAGGAATTTTCTCCCGCGAACGATTAGACTGTGGAATGAGCTCCCTGCCGAGGTTTTTTTCTAGAGATCTACAGTATAGGGTTCTTAAAAAGGGTATATTAAGGTTTCTTCAGGGTCGGTACCGGGCACGTGTTGCAGGCGTTCATAGGCTGCAGTGACCGTTTACCATCAGACGGGCTCTACGTTTGCTTGCCACCTTTTTGGTATGAAAGAAAAAACTTTTAGTAATTTATATTTATAAAATTATATTGAAGCTGCGTGATACTATCAACGCAACATATTATAAAATTATGAAATATTCAATATTTAGCGTATTGCTTCATTTGTTATGATCTGATATGTGTTATTTTAATATGTATACGATTGTCAGACCGACGTTCTGTGTGTGTATATGCGAATAACCGAGCGTGACCTTGTAGACATCTAGGATAATGCGTCAACTCGGCACGTCAAAACAATTTTATAAAAACGCAGCGGTCGGCCAATGTCACCCCCCTTTCCGGCAGGGACGCGGCGCCCGCGCCGGTCACATTCAACGGTAGCAAATTACAAATTGATACGACGACCTTTCCGCTTCGACTTCTCCAACCTATATCTATACCATAGCAGGTGTTCGTGAATATGCGTCACTCTCGCATCACTGAACATGATACGACATATAGGTAATGTAAACATGTATGTACTAATGTAAAATATATGTTGGGCAAAATCTCGATGGACCATAAAATATTTGTTAATAGTATATAAATATTACTGGAAATATGACCTTATAACATACCTTATTACATCTTACATAGAGCAGTCTAGTTTTAAACTTAACATACGAGTAGCTTGTATTGTAGGTATTAGACAATTGATAGACATCTTTAAATATTTTTTTCTGTAAATATAAATCTATATATTATACATAGAAATTGCCCAAGTTTATACGAAGAGATATACTTATGAATATAAATGTTTGTATTGCACGGGGATTGAACTTGCGATCATCAGAACGTGAGACAATACATTAAACCGTTACACCATAATTATAATCAATATATGTACCTAGATATTAGGGCAGTCCTAATAATATTATTTCTTCAACTATAGTCTATTCTAATAAAATCTAATTAAAGTGTAAATGAATAGTTATTGACTAGCTAAACCACAGATAGTATGCTGATATCTATTAATAATATAAATAAAAAATTGGTTAATCGATTCATTGAACACTAATTGCAAATAAAAATATTACTTATAAATTTCATAATGCACCTTAACCCTCTTAAAAAGAGGTATGACAAACTAACCCCGACATAAGCACAGTTGGCTGAAGATCAGGACTCTACGGAGAGTAATTGGAGCACTATGTCGGAACGGTACACTATCAAAATTCAAGAATGTTATTATTTTTAAAAAGTAAGGCACCTACGGTATCTTACACCGTAACTAAGAGTCCTGAGAAATACGCTGTATATCTTATTGTCATAATTATATTTAAAGAGACGAGGATTTTTTAAATCTCAATAATTTCATAAGTTCTTGAGCAGGTTGCTGATAGGCCTTTATATGTTTTCGTTATGCTTGAATTGATATCTAGTCATAATAATGCATACGTTCTTAGAAATAGCTCAAACCTGATTTGATTACACGTGTAAAGTTATTGCGGTGTAGTGCAGGGCACACGCGCGACCTTGCAATCTAGAATTGTGCGGGCCGAGAGAAATGCGCGAGCGCAATGACGTGCTAGTCCTCTTATCAGCGGATGCAGCTTATCGCGGTCCACGTGTCGGTGACCATTTCTATAGACGGTCATTGCAAAATATGGATTACTAAGAAAACAAAGACTTACCTACAATATTACAGTTCAATAAAAAAATTGTTTACAAGTAATGTAACAGAAAATATTTACGTCGCATCATTACTTCAAGGTTATGGTAGTTTGTAATAAATGTTTGTTATTATGTACGTTTCGGGCGCTATAATTACTATATTTTAATTAAAAAAAAAATATATAATATAGTATTAAAATTTTTGGCAAAGGTGTGAAGGACAATGGAGTTTATTTTTGCTTTTGTAACAAAGCCAAAAGTTGTCGTAAATATTGTTTATTTTGCAAATGTCGAAGCAAGACATATTTTCATCTTAAGTACACTTTATCGTTCACTTCATATAATGTGATTATAATTTAAGTATGTATTTACGTCGATAGAGAAAATAAACCATAAATGTGCTCCACATGCTTAAAATTTATCCCAATTTTGTATATGTTTTATATAGCACCTAAATCCATAGGGTTTAAAATAAACACAGAACGTGTAAAAAATGGAATGACTACCTAGCTTAAAAAGCAAGAATACAGTGTCCAGTAGCACAGGTGGAGATTTTGAGGAAAGAGTTAAAGAAGATTTGGATTGTTAAAAGTTATCCCTAATTGTATAGATAAACGAAAATTTGTTAAACTATCTACAAGTACTAACAGAACTATATTTTATATTATCAAAGTTATCTTTTTAAAGCTATGTTTTAAAGTTAAGAAAAAGTACAGGTATTAAATTTATTACATTATTACATTCAAACCAGATACTTCTTATTTATTAAAAGTGTTCATATTGAAATGTGGCAACGCCAGAGTTGTCTATCATTTTCAATAACGATTGAATTTGACTACGATTGGTTTGATTACTTAAAATATACTAATTTGATAATCATAGAATAAGTTGCGTATAAACCTCCCACTAAAACCTATTCATATTTTGTTTCGAAACTTTTTAGATACTTTTTTGTCATCAAAATCCTACAACTATAGCTATGTAAGTATCTAGTTATTTAATTATCATTTACGTTTGTTTACACAGCATTTATTGAATAGTCAATTAAAAATATTAAAAAATTTTGAATTATATTCGAAAATTTACAGATGATCACTGTCAACCACATAATCACCCTATAAATGCTTTGTTATGTTCAATAAATTTGTCGTTCATGCTCGTTTAGATTCGCGCAATCATTTTACACATTTATGGTGTCATTTAATAAAACTCCAGAAGAAAACTGCCTAATTTATTAACAATGCAAACATCATCTGCGATCAATTCAAGACATGTTATTTGAGTTTGAACGAAGTTTATTTTTTTGTTGTAAAAAATTACTGTCGAAACATAGACTTCATTGTGGATGGATAGTGTACATTTTCTAAAACCATTCTTAATTATAGGAGCCTATTCTGAAATACTCTAAAATAAATATATGTTAAATATTTTAGTTATGACAGATCAATTGGATCGATTTCAATCCAGTATGTTCGTATATATAAAAATTAGAAGGCGACTGATCAACGGACATCCGGACAGTTGGATATATGACATAAGAGAAAGAATTTTAAAAAAGTAACTCTAAGTGGATAAAATAGGAGTTTAAGTTTGTATAGATTATCGTCATTTATAAATCTAGTATGTTTGTTAGTTTGAAAATTGATATTTAAATTAGAAATAAAATATACTGCTTTAGTGATTTAATAGTTTTGCGAAATTACTGTTTTTTTAAATAATTATAAACTTAATTTATAATAATTTTGACTAATTTAAATCTATTAGAAAGTTAGTGTTCGTAACGGTCTTGGCATAGAATGGACCACCGTTTTATTTCTAGTGGAAATTTTAATTTAAAAAATAGATTCAAAGAATGTCTCAGAATTAACATAATGTGCAATAGTGAAAAAAAAAAAAACTGTGTTCGGTGAAACAGTAATAACTTACTGTATTTTTACTGTGTCCCCGTACAATCCGTGCGTTACTTATCTTATATTTTTGTCTTAATTTCTTTTTACTTTTTTTATTTTTTATATATGTATATATGTTTATTGACATGTTTCTTTTTCTGTGTGCTCTTGTAAATAGTAACATGCATTTATTTATCTCTTCTAACAATTAGGTATTAGAATATTAATGCAGCAAATCGATGTTTTGTATATATTTTAATAATTGTATTCAAAAAGCAATTAGGTACTTACTACTTATAATAGTGTTTCCTGTACGCTATTAAGTATTATTTAATACAAGTATTATTTCACACATATATACAATAAATATTTTATAAATTGGTTTAAAGAGATTACGCAATAATTTCCCTATCTATCACGCGAAATACCTATCAGTGGGCCAATACAATGGATATAGTTTAGCGACCGGAGCGGTAGGTGTCGTTTGTTCAAGTCGCGAGGGCGGGCGCTGTCGGTCGTCTCAAGATCAAGGTCGCGGGGCAGACGCGAGGCAAGGTCACCCGCCCCCGCGCTGCGCCCCTCAGCAACCGCGCTCGCCTTACACGCTCGCAAATATTTGCGACCGTCTGTCCTCCGCGACCGATACGCCGAGGTCAGCCCGTCAGCAGACCTTGAAGTAATATTATCCAAGCTCTCCTGCTGGCTATGAAAGACGAGTCTATGATTGTGTTAACTCGGCCTTTGTCGGTCACATTGATAAACGTTTTTATTAGTGACCGAGAGGGACACAGGTGTTTTTTTTTTTACTGCGACAATCAAAAGTAATTGAAGTCAATTGGGCCCCTATTTGAAATAACTTTATAGGTATGTAATAAATAAGTATAAAAAAAACTTATGACTTATGGTTATAAAAAAATAGATGTATTTTTTTACGTTGAAAAACAGAAGGAACATGTAATATTATAATAATTATTAATATTCTATGTATAAATAAGGCACTAGGGTCGAACCATATTTATTTCACTACAGTTTCAGAGTAAGATGAAGACGGAAGAAAAGAAACACTTCACTTAAAGTATGATTCCGTAAATTTTTAAGCAATTACATATAAACACAATTAAACTATGCGATCGATTCAGAATTAAAGAATCTTTTTCGATTTTTGTTCATTTATTAATTTCTATGTTAGTCCTAAATTATGATCAGTGAAGCAGTTTTTTTTATAAAACGAAATCTTAACGATGATAGATAGATCTTTGTTCCAATGTAGAAATATACAAATATTTAATTAATACTATCTATTACTAATGTATTTTGTATAGACATATTTACAATCTTCTGTCCCATTCGTGTTTCAACCGTGAAGCAGTTTTGTTTGCATGGCTGTGTTGTGGTTTGAAGGGTGGGATATGGCGTCAATTTACTGAGTACAGAGGAATAACACCTGAGTCCTCAGGAATGGCATGGGGGGGATATCATGGGCGAAACGGTATACTCTGTTATGTCCATGCTACTGCTCATGTCTATAGGCGATGGTTACCACTTTTCATTAGGTGGGCCGTCAGCTTGTTTGCCATTCTGTTGTATAAAAAAAAATCTATAGATATAAATGAAAAAATTATGTACTAAGTTTTTAGAATTCTTGTTTTGATTTTTAGAGGTGACAACCCTCCATGCGATAGGAAAACAACGATCTGTGTTCACTCTTATTTTGACTTTCCTGTTGAATCCATTATTTTTGTAGAATATTTGAAATTTCTAAGGTGTGTTTAATTGGTAACAAAAAAATTTAAAAAGTGGTAAGTAGTAGTACGTATTATAACACCCATTCATATAGTAGGTATCATTACGATCATGGGAGACTGCCCTCCCGTAATAACTATTATGCTAATGATTTCAAAGACAATGTGATCGAGTATTCAAGATATCAAGCAAGTGTACTTTATTCTTATTACATATAATATAATACTTATTATAATATTAGCTTTAGCTCTTACTTATCTTGCGAATGCGAATCCCTCAGATTTGTAATCTAGGGAAGTTCCTATGGTCTGATCCCTGATATATACCAACGTCGTTATATGAAATGTAGGGAGGGAGAATTTTTTTATATCAATTTGTAAATGGAGATATTATAGCGAAAGTAACTAGAATCCTATGCTAACGAAAGACGTGGTCAGAATCTAGACTCATATTTTAGAATTTTTCATTCCACCGCGTCACAATATATCATAGTCTATAATGTCCTCAGTGCTGATGTCTAAGGACTACTGTAACCACTTTCCATTAATTATATTTAGGTATATAAGTATGTTTTTAGCGTCACGGGTGTCCTTCTCTAGAAATCTGTCCGATTCCAGAATAAGGGCATACCAGTATGCGACTCCGGCCTTCCGAGCCGCCGCAGTGTCCCAGTCCTTTCCGCAACTGCAGTGTCCTTCCCTTTTCTTTGCCATATAAGTCCCTTATTCCTCTTATTTACCAATTTTCCTTTACGCATTTCCACCATTCCCTTCCTTTTTTCCTCAATCCTTTTCTCCATGCCGTAGATGGCGGAAACTATCAACAAATGCATTCCCAAAGAGAGTTAACATCAGACAGGCAGCTGGTCGTAAAACTAAAAGCCAATTTTTTTTATTAAATATGTATAAAAACATATTACGCCGACCCCAAATAATAATTAGGATAAGGGTAGGAAGATAATGATGATAAGTGTGCTTTCAAAAATGAAGTCGCTGTTATCATTTTTTATATTTATCAAACGTAGAAGATGATTCATTATGAAAGATGGTCCCGTCACTCGCAGGTGGTATGGAGGGGCTTTGTAAAGAAATGACAAAAGATTTTTTTTTCTATATATGTGAAGTTATCGCACCGCACCCATGAAGGTGACGAAAAATGATAAAAAAAATTACGACATGATGATTATTAGTTTAAATATATAAATGGATAGATTATATTATTAGGATTATTTTATTACATATGTGAACAATGAAATTTTTCGAAACGGCCTACAACTGTACTTTGTTTGGGTAAATTATTATAAGAAAATCTATTGTGAATGTCATGAAATATTCCAATAAATGTAAACACAAATAATATTTACGTTGTTATTGTACTATTGTTATCAATTTGACATTCGTTCGAATATCGTAAAGTCAACTAGAAATAATAAATAATAATTATCTACAAAAAAAATTTGCTTGCAAAAATGAAGCAACTACATTATCATTCAATAATAACAAATGTCTAGATCAATTTTACTGACTATTAGGTTCTAGAAACGTATAGAACTTATAATTTACCAATGAATTGTCTTCAGGAGCACTAATAAAATTTTCATATATAAAGTATGTATAATATGTAAAGTATACGAAGTTGAGTTAGTATGTTTGAGAGACGGAAAATTTGTGTAGTTTTTTTGAAGTTTTAATTAAGAATGAGATTTTTAGTTTTATTGTTATTAATTTATATTATTTTTAATTGTTACCAGTAGGTAACAATTTTGATTTCAGCCTGTATACTAGTGATCCGACCTGGCTTTGTACGGGTCGATGGAATATTTTTTCTTTTAATTTATAACGGGTTTTTACCTTCTTTAGGCATTTCAGCTCTAAAAAAAATAAAAATACTCTATGTTACTTGTTGATAATAGAGCTATCTAAAGCTGATTTTTTTTAAATCGGTTTAATAGTTTTGAGTTTATCCATTAAAAACAAAAATCAAATCTTTCTTCTTTATGCTATTAGTATAGATTATTTGACCTAGCAAACCTTGTTTCGCTCCCTACTGTTGCCTATCGTGTCTTTTTGTTTTCTTATTAGGATCAACTTTGGAATAGTTTATATTCCAAAGTTGATGCAATGAAAAGACATTTACAAAATTTCATCAAAATCTGTTGAGCGGTTTAAAAGATTAGTGTGAAAAAATATCATGGCATTTGATATGTATCAAGATACGCAGCTCAATATAATGTATTTTATATATACCATATTATAAGGCTGACTATTTATGATTCTTTATGGAAATTATTTTGGTAATATAAACTTAATTTCATCCCTTATCCTTGTATGTGTCTCACCGGTGTTACTCTCTAATGCAGGCTTAATTACTAGTCTTATAAAAATATTAGTAGGTATTACGTGGATAAACATTTTTACAATATGTAATTATTGTAAATGGGTATTTTTTGTGATTAATTTTTATTACTACTCATTTGCTGTCTAATATGTGCAAAAAATAACTGGTGAAAGATATAAATCTAATATTTAGGAATGCGTGTTTGTAGGTATCTATGTCATACTACAAAAATAAAACCACACACTAATGAGTAATCATGGACTGAATTGTTACACAGCGGTGGTCTGGGGAAGAATATAACGAGAGGATTTGTAGTCATCTTAATATGCTAAATTAATATAAACCTGACATCATAGCAAGCTTTGAATCATTTAATTTTGGGTTGAGTAGAACTCAACATTAGGTGTGATAATTAATTTTAAACTTTCGCATTATTTACATATATTTAAATTCTACATAGCCTATGTTTTAATCGAAAATCGGCAAACACTAGGATTAATTCTAATAACCGGTATTCTTTAAAAATTAAATCAGATCAAAAAAATTTAAAGTCATGAAAAAATCTAAAAACAGAAAGAATACACTGACCTCCATTCCTACTTCCGTGTAATACCTATAGTCAAACAGGTAGGTAGGCATTTTGGATTCAGTTCTTTGTTTATACAACTGAACACTTGTATAAGGACAGCAGTCATTATACACAAGGATTTTGAATAAAATAAACAATAAGTGTCCATACGTAAGTAAAGGTCGTTTAAGAAAATTGAATGCATATTCACTGTGTTGCCTTGATCGTCCAAAGTCATTTATTGTGATTATTAGTACGCGATAATACTATTTGGCCTACCTCTTGTAAATGTCTTATATATGTATATTAACATTATGTTAATACACGATTAATAGTGATGAATAATGCTAATTGTATGTCCGTATTTTTCAACCGAATTCAAAATGAAGGTTCTTAATTCAACAATTTTTTAGTTACACTATCATAAATATTTTTACCCGCGCATTAGTCCCATAATGATATTATCAAGATTAGTTTCATGATTTCGTTTTAAATATTAATGTGATACAAAAGGCGGCCTTATCGCTAAGCAACCTCAAACCTTTGGACTTGAATTTTTATATAAATAACATGCAAAATATATACATAGTTATATATACACACACATATACATTATCATGATTTATATATATATATATATACACAATTAAATATATACATAACATACACATACTTAATGAATTTTAAACAACAAACATAATATTATACTATAAGCAACGTGGCTATAAGGATATTTAAGATTATTTTTCAAGGGTGATCGATCCTATTAAATAAACTGCATACTGCATAGATTTTATACGTCTATTTTGATCTAATAATTTAGATACGTACTCTTAGACATATTTTTGAGTATAGCTGCAAGCTCCGTTCGGATCCTGGGGTTGGCATAAGACAATTTGCTCCTTTTAAATTATGCCTGTGAACATGGCAATCCGTGGCATGAAGATAAATATCTATATGTTTATCTATCTACTAAAAATAGTTCCGTAAATGTCCCTACTTCATATTGAAATATGGGGAAGGATTAAGTGCAAGTGTTTATCTTTAGTATTAATGAATAAGAAATTTTGTCCAAAGGGAAAATAAGTGAAATTTCTGAAAAGTCATATAGCTGAACGGAACTTAAACCAACAAGAAAAATTTAATATATTTTGATTAGTAGAAACTTACTATTTAAAAAAATTATTAAAATAAACATTATCTCGATATCCCGTTTATAGCGACATATAAGTAAAAAGACTTGTTCTCATTCATTGACACTGACTGATTGACTTATTAATGCATAATCTAAATACTGAGATTTAGAAGCTTTAAACTTTCTTTATATGATGTAGACATTCGCTAAAATAATTTTTTCAAAATTTCCACGGAAACTGGAGATTACGTACATGTTTGCCCGAGCGAAATCGTGGTAAACACCTAGTAAATATATAAATTAAATTTGTGTCGCCATGTGTCGGTTTAATTTACGGCTAGCGACTTTCTATGAATATTAAAAAGCAGTTTTAGTTATCATTATAATGTAATTGTTTCCATAATCCTACATATCTGAATATCAAAGACTTACGAGTATCCATTTGATATTAGAATTATAAATTTTATTTGTATTTCTTTGCACCTAAGTATGGAAAGCTGAAGAGCAATGTTGTTCAAAGAGGAAGCCGGAGGCAAGTTGAGGCTGACTGGCATTGGCATGCAACAATCGGGCCAAGGTCCCGATGAATTATGGAGTATATGGTATTATTCGGGCGCGTTGTATGTAAGCGCTCCAATTTCGCGGCCGAATCGTTAATAATAGCAGTTGAAGGTCCCATTCGACAACAGGAGGTCACTTTACGTCTCACGTCCTTTTTCCGGAATACAAACATTAATGTAATCCCACGTAAATACGCGTTATTCGATTATAAGCGATTTTATACGACTGTTTTGAGATTATCTGATAAATCTGTATTCTGTAGGCAAGGCACATTATTATTATTGGCACATTTAAGATTATTTATCTAGTGGGTCTAGACTCTTATAAAGGGCACATATGTAATCGTACATATGTATGTACGATTACATATGTCTTTCCTTATACTTGAAAGCTCCTCTACTGACAGCACAAAACAATTCTGGGGTAGGCACGGTCCACCCGGCCCCCTTTAAATATGCCTATGATTATTATAATACCTAGCCAAAACTGATGAAAATAAAACTAAAACTAGAAACTATAGACACTAAAAGATACTTTCGTAAAAAATATTTTTATGGAGAACTTAGTATTACTATCGCTTGTTAACTTAGTTTTTTTTTTGCTAGAATAGTAGAATAAAAGACTTGCTGTCAATATAATGCTTTATTTCTCATTGTCGTGGGAATTTCGGAAAATCCCTTCATAATTTTTATTACCCAACGCAGGTAAAGATTTTAGAAGTTCAAATGCAAAATTTCATGACTATATAAAATATATCATTAAAAATACTCGTAACTATACGTTAATGAGTAAATTAAAGAATTTTTTTTATTTTATTTTACCTAATAAATTTTAGAAATCTCATTGTAAATCAGTAATAATTTTAGAAAATGATAATCTAGGACATATTCGTATGAAAGGCGAGCGAGCGCGGCAGTCGGTAGCGGCAGCCGTTTCCCAAATGAGGTCAGTGGAACGCGAAGCATTACACTTGACCTCTTTCTGGCGAGTCCTTACCTCCGCCAGACCTTCACACTTTTTACAACGCTTTTACGAGCTAGGTCGGGCCAATTAAGTTCTGTCGAACGACTCTGGCGATCGTAGTAACAATGACGCCCCCGTTCTGTCGGCTCCACGGCAGATGCAGCCGTGGCCCTACGACACTACGCAGAATACACTTGACACACATTCTTGTTTCAATGTCTATTAGTATTTGTTTTTTTGTTAATGACCGACAAATATGAATGACTTTTAAATTAGTACAGCCGGCGTACATAATGTGTTATTGAATATAAAAATAAAAATAGTCTTGGTTATAATTACGTTATTAGACTCATAAGTGCATGTTATATTAAAACATGCTATGCTTATTTAATTAAATTTACGCGACATACATACATAACAATGGTATATACATAACAAAACATAGGTTTAGGATATACAAGTAAAATGTTTATTTTTATTGTATAACAATGGTTTGGATCTTGCTTCATTAATTCGCGTATTCCTAATACTAGGTAATTCATTGACTATGACGAATGTATTTTCTCTTATATTTTGTACACCCTATGAGTAGAATGCGGGATGTACTTTTAAATAGCCATCTATACACAATATACTTATAATCTGTATCTATAGTAAATGTTGTTATTGCAGAAATATGACTGAGATGCGAATTGCGAATGCTATAAACACAATGACGCTATTGATAGACGGTACGAGTAATGTTATCAATCAAGTATCCTTGAAAATATTTGTAAACACAACGTTGAAAAATTTAGATATAGACATAGTACAACAAAAATTGTGAGTATTATATATCTTTAATATGTCAAACAATGAAACCAATTGAATTTTTGCCAGTTCTTGAGTCTTCTATGTTCTTGCTGAAGTATCTGTAGGGTAAACAATTATTGTTCATAAGTGAAAATGACATGTATGTATATGTATGATTATGATTTTTGATTTTTATGAATATATAGTACCATGCTATACTGAACAGAAACCGATGGTTTTAAATATCCTCTATTTGTTTGTCAGTTTAGTTGTTTGTATGTTAATGTTGTATGTAAAAAACATTCGGATTAATTCATCAAAATATTCACAGGTCGACGTATATAGTATAAAAAATTTGAAAAAAAAAAATTTTATTCATTCAAAATTATATAGCTATTTTCAAATAGAGAACTGTCACTATTAAACACTAGGTGGCGATAAGAAAATATGAAAAAATCCATATAATATTAATTATGGAACGCGAACAAAGTCATGGGCGTATCTAGTAATAAATAGTGGCAACATTCAATGCAATAGTAATAAATATAATTTAAAAATTCATTATACATTATAATATTTTTTGATAGGTGAAAATGGAATGGTAATCCTGCTTGCGCTATCGGTAGGTATAACCTGGCGTGCTACCAGTGAGGGATGATAGATGAGAATGAAAAGGCAGATCAGTTAGCTCATCGCGATGAAAATACTTGGAACTCAGCACGATAATTTCTACGAGGGTGGAAGTCGACCTGATAGGGTATATTCCTAGCAATGAGACTGGTAGCCTGCATTACATAAATTTATTCTTATTGTAAATATTCGCATAAATAAAAGTATAACGCCAACAAGGAAGTCGACGAGTATTTCGTTCGATTCTTGGACTATGTTGTACACAAACACGACATTCCATATTTAAAGTACTTGTAACTAATCGAGTAATACACACATACACATACACACACACAGACACACACACACACACTCACACACGTAATCCAAAAGTACTATTATTAATTGGTAGGAGTAGAAAAGTTTGCGCATTGAAAGATTAAAAGCATAGAAATTAGGCATTATTCCATAGCTGAAAGGAGCAAAACGGTTTGATGCTATGATATATAAAGTAGCGTAGGTCTTCTGTTAATTGGATAGTCATGTATGACATTATTTTATTATGAATTCAGTTAATTTAGATTACCATGCGGATGAAGTCGCGGGCGCAGCTTGTAACACATAATAGAACATGTATGCACATAAAATGTACGTACAGCGCAGTTTAACCACGCACTCGTACTAATGTATCGATGTGTTTGTGAATTGCGAAGACATGGTCGATGATTCAGATATTTCAGGCATCAGGCAGATGTTAAACATTTAATAGTGATATCATGAAAAACGATATCGATGACTCAGACATGTAAGTGGAAAGCTAGAAATAAATAAGTTTTTTAAAGTTACGATATAAGATATGTAAACTTTATGAAATAAACATTCAATAAAGTGAGATATATTGCACTATTTCTATTTTAAAACATAAAATTTTATTTAATTAGAAATACCTATAACAACACCAAGTAATTGACGATCGAATAATATTAGAAGGACAAGGAGAAGCCAAATAATTTCGAAGTAATTTTATACTAAACAAGGCCGTTAATTAACAACTGAAATTGCAATTGCCAGAAACAATAAATTTATTCAAGAAACAAAAAAGTTATAAATTACATTGCGCAATTTATACAGCTCGATAACAATGATTGAACTACTTTTCCTAAGTAAAATCTAATTGTCTTCGTTAATTCAATACTCTTAATATTTATCAATTGTAATTATATTATATTATTGTTATTATTAATAAATAACAACTAAGTTATGACAACATACGAGACACTGGGGGGAAGGGATTGTTAATAATGGAGAGGTTAGCCCCTATTGCTATCAATATATCCTATTAGGTCGACCTCTACGCGGTTTCCCCTTTTCCAAATTTATCGTTGAATTCGTCACGATGGGCTAACTGACTTGCTTTTTCATCCTCACCAGTCTTCCCTTACTGGTGCCCCGCTAGTGTATACCAATGACGCAGGCGGGGATACCATTCCATTATTATCCATTAAAAAAATCATACGAGAGTGTATTCGTATGTATGTGTGTACGATACAGTATTTATCTACATAATTTTCATTCTCGTCAATTGGACTGCACGTGTCTATATTTTTTTGAAAAATTTGCGCAATCTGCATCTAAAATGATAATTGTCTATATATACATATATTATTAAATACGTTGTACATAATTTTATATAGGAAGAGAAAACTTTTAGGTTTTTAATATAAGGCTTTTATTTAGCATTTTACTATAAAACTTAAGATAACAACTTTTAACATTTTTGGAAAATCACCAAGGTATTCAAAATGGGGCTGAAATTTTATATTAATAATAGGCAATAAGTCCCTCATTTTTATGTTAAAACTTTGAAAGTTTGTACTAGTACTCTTAGTCTGAAATTAAGGAGCATGTGTGTAATTGAAAAAAAAAAAGAAACATTCAGATGTTGTATTTGGTGCTTAAAATTTATATGGGAGGACGAAATTTATGAAGTTATATTCGTATCTTGAAATTTTGTATTAAGACCTTAATCGAAATTAAAAATTACGTAAATTGTTGAGACTTTAGAAATTCATTACCTAAAGGATTATAATTATGGTTATCTTCTACAAAAAGAAACTGACTTCAATTGTGGCAAAACCAGTTACTTTGATTTAAAATCTAAACTATTTATTTAACCGTAGTAAATAAATTTTTATTTTGTATCCTTTCAGATAAAAAAAAAGAATTTTTCAAATTGGTTTACAACTGAGGGCGTTATGAGGTAACAAACAAAAAAATACAATCGAATTGAGAAACTCCTTCTTTTTGAAGTCAGTTAAAAGGATTGATGTACTACAACTGAAAGAGAACTTTTTTCCTAAAAAATAAGATCAATAACAACCAAAAAATTTTAGCCCTTTTGCTAAGAACGTTTATCAAGTTAGTGTGAGATTTTGTATTTCAGTTTCATCGGTAGAACACTACTTTAAAAGGATGCTAATGATATAGATTTCACCCGATGTTATAATATCATTGGTCAAATATAAGACTTTTTTCATATTTAATGATTTTCGTGAGCTTGATGATATTCATATTTAATGATATACTTGATTCAAGTGATTAAAAACACAACGAAATTGGACAATAAATTTCGCAGTTTGCCCGTGTGAATTTGTATATAAACAATCCTATGTATTTTTGAATATAATGTACTTAAATATGAAATTTCATTTAAATCTGTTCAGCCTTCTAAACGTGACATGCCAAATGTAAAAATATATAAACATCAAAATAATTTTCATAATTAAATAGTCTTACTAATAAGTAGGAGTTCTAATTTTGTATTTTTTTTTATTTTTATTCCCTTTCTTATTTTAAATTATGCAACGATAAAATATCATAAACTCTCAGGTTTTTTATGAGTATTAAAATTTCTAAAATAAAAATTATTCAGTTTTATGGGCTGAACCCCATTAAAAATTTTGAATTGTCTCTGCCGACATATTATTGGAATTTTAATATTTATCATAGCTCTGATGACTTTGGCAATGGTAGGTAATTAGTACAACCCAATAATAAGATTTGTTTCTTATAATCTAGTTTTTAAAAATATCTATTTTCATGAGTGATTGTAAAATTCTAAAACTTACAAATATTTTTCGATAAAACTGAACTATATTCGATCAAAATTTTCTATAAAAAAAAAATATTATTTTGTACCTAACAGAGAATTTTGTTCAATTTTTTTCGATAAGATAGAGCAGGTATGTACCTTTGTACCTCCCATATTACCTAGTTCCTTAAATGGTTTTCATTGGTTGGCTGTATTGTACAAATATTGTAAGGCACAAAAAAACATTATGTACTCGTATACTCACAAAGTGTGAATATATAGGAAGTTAAAATACAATATGATCTTTACAGTCTTGTCATTGATAGATAAGATAAAAATATACAGGTCACAAATATTTTCCAATTCGTCGAATTCCCAATATTTTGGATTTATCAGTGTTTACCAGGCACTTCAAATATATTATAAAAATCGAGATGTTTTAGTGCAAATATTGTGTGGCTGGCGCCGAGGTGAATAATGGGGTTTTGAAAATCGTTATCACTAAGGTGCACCTTATGTTAGGGTACACAATAGCTGTTGTTATAATGTTTCAACGGTATGGTGTATACATAGATAAGTGAACAATTCGGTGAGCGACAATGTAATATAGAACTCAAAGATTATTTTCCAGGAATGCTATTTTATTTATATAATGTACAACAGATCCTTTGTATCATTCTGATAGTAGTTATTTATTCGCGAAATTGTACCATTCCCAGCAACTGCTTATCCTAAAGTTCTTTGAATACGAGTTACATGTTCGGTTGGTTGACTGTCTTTGGACTTACGTCATATTTGATGAAGTGGCTGTATAAACATATGAACTCATACTCAAGCCAAACCCTGTAAAGTTCAATAATTTCCATTTTAAGCTAGCGACGGAGTGAACATCCTTTTCGTCTTTTGTTAAAGCACTCATAACTATTTCTAATCAATGTAAGGCAACTTGAAATTTTAACAAATGTTAACCAAGTTGATGTAAGCTATTAAAGGTAGACACAATACTGTTCTACGAAAAGAAATATTATCAAGTTAATGTCACGAAGAAAATTGCTAAACATATTGTAATATAATTTTATTAATTTATTGTGTGTGAGAATCAGTTTATTTGTAAAATAACCATATATATAAATACGTATACATGTAATAAAATTGTAACCAGACTATGTACGTTGGAAAAATAAAAAATAAAATTAATATGAGGGTCTTAATAACATCAACAGAAAGAAAAGCAATAATTTTTAGAATGTTTGTTTGTCTATATGAATATTTTTTTCTAGTATCACACAAAATGTACTGCATCGAATTAGTTGCGATTTCCATAAACTTGGCGAATGTTTAATTACCTATTTTCAAAATCTGGGTATATAAAGTCGTGACAAAGACACTAGTATTTGCCACGACTTTATATAATTTATTTATTTTTATAATTTTATATAAATTATAAATATGCTAAAAATATATTCGTTTATAGCTAATATGCTCAAACGGAGTCTCGAAAAGCTTAGTTATAACGATAACAGAGAATCATTAAACTTTCAAATAATCATAATGTTTACATACTTATGATGACAGGACAGAATAAGAATACAATGTGGCATTGCTTTTTATACATCATCTAGGGAAAATTCTGTGGTAAGAGGTGGGTAAACGAATAAAGTGTTATGTACCACCAGTACAAGAAAAGGAAAACTTGAAATCAAACCTTACATCACACCGTCTATCTCTAACCTATTCTTAAATAGATGAAGAACTTTTACAAAGAGCCCGTGCATTGCAATAGGATGCAATGCACAATAACAATTTCTAGAGACGCCTTTTTTAGTTAGGACATTAGGATGACTATCATCATACGTCATGCTAAGATGGATCTTGAATAGCCTTTTAGCATCCAATTAAGGTTTAGGGTCTATTTTTTTTCTTGTAAACTAGTTGCTCGCCCCAAATTCGCACGGGTGACTGATAATAATAAAGAAAATGGGACCAAATCATTCCTTCTGGCAATATTTTTGAAATCTCTCTACTGTCTGCTCAGTCACTTTTTTTATATAGAGATATATTAAAGTAAACTAAAATAAGTGTCTGTACAATTATTTTAAAAATTTTCTTTCATACAATTTCTACTACATGTCACCAATACAGCCAAATAGATGCAATTTTTCTGAAGTGATATGCTTATATATATTTAGCAATTAAATGTTTGTTGATTTGATCTAAAATGCATATAATTACAGAGAATAATTTCTAGATGTACCGATCTATAGTAAAAACGTTATGTCTTTTATTTGTTTCAAATCTCCCTTTTAAATCTCAAGAAAATCTAAACAGAAAATTAATTGCAAAGTTCAAACAACTAATTATTTTAAATATAAACATGCTATTAATAGTGTTTATAACACATATCGCGTGTGTTTATGATGTAAACAAGTCTAAAGAAAGGCAACAAGTGGCTGATAAGGCGGGGCCGCTGCTCCGTTGATCTATCGTTCAAGATTAAGGTCGGTCAATCTAATGCTATGTCCCCAGGTCATTTGACTCACTTTTATCGCCAAATCCTTATGTAACGTTTAAAACAGAATATTCGATGCACTTGCTACGTTAAGGATGTACAAATTATACATGTAGGTAATGTTGCGTAAGAGTTTCCTATTGTTTACTCAAAACCGGGACGAGGCCGGTGACCGGTGGTCGGTAGGCCGAACGTGTAGGATGTGACCAACTTAGAGAAAAAAAATCATACGTCTACTTATATTAACATTGTTATAACAATCTATTTTAAAGAGCAACCTTCAGTGGGGTGTTTGTTATTGACATTTTTCTATTTCCTGTTGAATAATATGTTTTCAATGTCGAGAGATTTTAGATAATGTAATTGTATATATATACAAAACTATATTTCGTTACATAAGTAGATATATAATATAGATCCAAACAAAGGTTTAAAGCTACCGCTTTAGTCCAAAAACTGTCTTATTTTTCAATTGTGTATTTCAATGGTTTAGTTCTAGTAGTAAGACAGAGCTAATAGAAAAACTTATTTTGTTCTCTATTCATTGTATTAAATAAAAAAATAGTGTATTAACCTTATTATTTCAAAAATTATTTCACCTATACAAAACTATATCAGTGAGTAACACAGATTATATATTGCGTTCAAAATTCTATCTTTCAGTGCTAAGCCAGGCCGGATCGCTAATCCTGTGCCACTATTTGATATTTTAATTTTTTTTACATTCAAAACCTTATCGGTAAGGATTTTTATTTTTAATATTAAGTACGAATATTTAAAATAAAAATCCTTATCTGTTAATATAATATTCCCAGTGTTTTTAAATTATAAATTCATATTGTTTCTCTTTTTAACTAAAATAAATAAATTTTTATTTATTTTATATTACAAAATCATTATTTATTTTAATCTAAGTAACTACTTATTTTATAATATTCTCTAAATGAATAAATTGCCGTGTGGTCCTGGCATAGGATGGGCGACTCCTATTCCACGGGTGTCGTAAGAGTCGACTAAGGGAAGTTAATAGTCGAGGATGGGCAGCAGCGTTCCTCTTAAAACATCACCAAAGCCTAATTGCAGTTACCAATCTGTCTACCAACCGTGGTACTTATAAGCCTTTATAAGGGGAAGTCTACGTTCAGCAGTGGACATTTAACGCCTGGTATGATGATGATGATGATGAATACAATTGAAATAGTATGGTGACCATAAATACTATAATTAATCACGACTTAAGGTATCCACCTTGTTTTAGCTTGCATGCTTTTTATTGAGTACTAGCGGCCCGTCCCTGCTTCGCACGGGTGGACATTTTTACATTTTAAAAAGTGGCCATTAAGGCTGCACACGCGACGGAAGCTTAAAAATGGAGTAACTTCTCCCGTTTTCCCAACATTTCCCTTCACTGCTCTGTTCCTATTGATCGTAGCGTGATGAAAAATATACTATAACCTGCCCAGGAGTATGAAGAATGTACCATGTTTCGTTAAAATCCGTCGCGTAGTTTTTGTTTCTATAACGAACATACAGACAGACAGACAGACAAAAATTTTACTGATTGCATTTTTGGCATCAGTATCGATTACTAATCACCCCCTGATAGTTATTTTGGAAATATATTTTAAGTACAGAATTGACCTCTCTACAGATTTATTATTAGTAGGTATAGATTACCAGACGGAACCTAAACTTAAGTAATGAAGTAATATTTTGATATAATATTGTGATATATTGTGATATAATTAATGCAGAATTTAACCAATAATTTTTTATAACTGTTAAGTACAATATTAGTTAGGTACATTATAAAGAAAAGTTTTATATGAGAAAGTGAAAGCTGTAAGCTCGAACTCACAGGTGAATGAAACGACCTAAAACATTTATGACAAGTACTTACTTCTTGTGTTGCTGTTTAAAGCATAATGTACATGTTTCATAATAATCAATAGACACTGACTGGCAAAACCCCCCGGGGTTTTGCCAGTCACGGTTCACGGGGGAGGCCTATGTCCAGCAGTGGGCACTTAACGGCTAATATGATGATGATGAATAGAAATTGTGTTTGATTCATCTGAACCAGTGATTCTCAACCACTGTGCCGCGGCACTTTTGTGTGCCGCCAAATTTTAAAAGTGTGCCGCCTAATTTTGCAAATATTTAAAATTTTTGTCATAAACTATTTATGCAGTGTGTTGTAGTAAGTAAATAATTTTTATCTTTTTCTTTGTGTGCCGCCAAATTTTGAAATCGTTAAATATGTGCCGCAACAAAAAAAAAAAGGTTGAGAATTACTGATCTAAACTGACCTCTGAAAAGATGGCGGTTTCATAACGGGCATAAAATCAGACGAATTTTTTTTAATTTGTATTATATAATATTAGGGATTAAGTCTTTATTTTTATTTTTACCACTGTACAAATAACATTTTTAGTACCATCTAGTAAAATGCCCCTAATATATCAATTACGAAAAGTAGACTATTAGACACACAAATATTTTTTGTTTTTGTATATGTTTTTTATATATGTTAAGCAAATTTGTAATGTACTGTTTTAGATAAAGATTATTATTATTATTATTTTATAGTATAAATCCCTTTGATCAAATATTTTTTATGCCACTTGGAATGCAAATAAGCTCACAGCTAACCTGGTACAAAGTGGTAACTATGATGTGCCATGGACATTACAAAATATACTCTATTGTTTAAGAAACTGTTTATGGGTTGTCATTTCTAAATACTAAAGTGTACTATATAATTTCACTGCAATATTCTATTTTTAAATGACTCTTTAAAAATAACCAACATGAGACCCTAATATGAAAATAACTATTGAAATAATTAACTTAATTCGTCTTCGTTAACGTTATCTTTTATTTATTAGGGAAAATAATAAAAAATCGCTCAATAAGCGGTTAAATTGTAAGATTGTTACAATATTTTAGTGGAGATGACACGTTGGGGAACAAAATTCTGAATATAAGAAAAATTACGAAGTTTTACCTGTTTCAACATAAGATAAATTTGTGTCATGTAAGGAATGTATATTAACCATTCAGTAAATTTCATAAGAAATCTTTCATTATTATCAATTTGTATATAAAAATTTATTACAATTACGCAATTTTCTGTTCTTAAAAGTCGAAGTCAATGTTTTATACTTGGAATTTAATTGTGGACTTTTGTACTTCTGTTTTAATTATTTGATGAGAATAAGCAATTCTAAGTTAAATTTCCTGGAATATAATAGACGTAGGTATTCCATATGATTTCAGTTAATAAGTTATGAGCGGTTGACATTAGTCCCAGCTGGTGCATATTTATATTTTTTAGGCTTGAATTAACATGATTAAACTGCCGTTCAATGTCACGACGTAGCTGGCCGTTTTGTTGATATTGGGAGTGGCAACAATCGAGGGTATAATCATGTTTGGCAAACAGTGTTGCGCAAAGAAATGAGAACAATGGCTGTAGTAGAGGGATATTGCCATAACATCGAGCGACAATCGACCCGTCGTAGACGTCATCGGCTACAGGCAGCACTTGCACAACAAATTCTGGAGAATCACTTACATAGTTTTGAAATGATTTTTTTTCCATATAATTTAGAATGACAAACAAGCTTATTTATACTTTAATGTACACGCTAATATAAGACATGACAGTGGAAAGCAAATATACAAAGGCAAGATTAACTCTGGAAGAGCTCTCTTCCAGCAAACCCATAGTGGAAAGGAGCATCGACAATGATTTCATAAATAATTTTTAATGGATTTTATTGCAGTGTCCTTTAATATTCATCGTTTTAAAATACGTTATTAAATAGTTTATAGTTACCGCTTTTAGAAAATTTTAACTTTTTATTAAAATTTTAGCTTGTAAAAATAACTAAGTCATATAAAATAGTAACGTCAGAAAAATAAGATTTCGTATACTTTCATATTGCGTCTGGGCGTTATTAATTGTTAGTAAAAAATATTTTACGCATATTATAATTTAATTTACTTTACTTAACTGAAATAAATCATCATTAATGATATCAGTACAGAGATATTGATTTTACATGTACCTAAGGCGTATCGTTCATTGAGCAACTCAAATTATACACCTGCAATACGTCACACAATTGTCGTATGCTTGTTATCATTAATATCATTAATTCATATGTATAATTTTAGTGATTATGCAATATTTTAAAATATTATTTAAATGTGATAGGAACGTGATAATATCTATATGTTT
The DNA here is from genome assembly GCF_026898425.1 of Galleria mellonella. Classification (NCBI taxonomy): domain Eukaryota; kingdom Metazoa; phylum Arthropoda; class Insecta; order Lepidoptera; family Pyralidae; genus Galleria; species Galleria mellonella. The sequence continues at coordinate 1,002,963 of NW_026442151.1, read as the reverse complement.
TTATGTATATTGCAGACTATGTATTTAATTTATTCTCATAAGAGTATTTGTTCATATTAAAACATGTCATTATTATTAAACTGTCTGTTGAAGAACCATATCACTGATAGGTGTGATATTTCGTGTAATTTTATAATTGACTTACTAACAAGTAGCTCGATTATTTTGCCAAATAGCGTAGTGGTTCTCAGAAAATTTGAGAGGATGTAGCGTCATACAGTTGATTAGATTAATAAATTGTTTGTCTGGTATGACAATGAGTCAAGAATCATGTGGCAAAAAGATCTTGCCAACAGCTACTAACTTTAGATACATATGATTTTCAATATGCGATTCACGTGCACGAATATTTTAACTCTATTTAAATATTTGTTTGGTATTATACATTTTAATATTTTATTTTGCAAATAAAGCACGACCTTCAAAGTTTTTCCGCAGTCGTATATTTTAATATAGAGACGGTATGATGTTATGATAATAGATACAGGAAACTGTATCTATTTAGTACTTATGGGTATTAAAATGTATTAAGAGCCAGCTCTTGTTAATAAATGATATATGTATGTTTATTACAGTAAATGTAAAATGTGATCCCTCTCAAATATTAAAATATTTTGTATGCTTACCTGTATACCTGGAAGAAATTCTTTTTATAAGTCCGCAATTGTACTCATTCTTTTATTAAGAACTCTATATCCTATAATTTAAGACTTTATTGTATAATAAAGTGGTACAAACAAACCAACAAATCTAGTGCAGGATAAGAGGCGAACTACTAGAATAAAAATAAAAGTTTCGGGAATAAGTGGTTTGTAGCAGTTAAAATTAGCATCAAAAAAAAAAAAACAGGAAAGGTGAAGGCGCGACATGTCGAAGTGTTATTGTAGAACATATTTTTTGCATACGACGAAGGTCGAATCGTTTGACTTCCTAGACGGGCGCAGCGTGACCTTCTACCCGCTGACGCCACCACCTTCATCGCTCTATCGTCCACCGTTTTTCTTCACTAAGTCCTATACATCCATGTCCGTGTCTTCTTTATGTTTAATTACTTTGACAAATTTAAATTCTGTTCTATTTTAAATTGCATTTAGTACTAATGAATAAGCAAAACAGTGATATCAAGATATTTTCACTTCACAGAAATTTTTGTAGGCCTGGACCAAATACATTTTTATGAATACATCACATTTTTACGAATACATTTTGTTTAGCAACTAAAACAAATCTAAAACATATTTTGACATATATGTTGACGATAATCAAGAGGTATTTTCTTAAACATAAATAACACGATTTATTTAGAAATAAGTTAATCACAATTGGTAATTATAAAATAAAATAGTACGTACATTAAAGGAATCAATTTGCTTATTCTTAAAGATAACTTAATTTGTGCTATAAAAAGTTGCGAATGGCGTGTAATAATTGTCACAATGTACAGTATAATATACTTCAAACTACGACTGTTTTGTTGCCTATTTAACGTTTGCTAAAAATGCGGATAAAAATATCCAGGGTCAGGCTCAAGGTCTTATAGCTTTTCTGATTAGGTCTCCGTTGATAAGAAATTGGTGTGATCACTGTAAATTAGACTTTATTTATTAGAAGTGAACGTATTTTTTTATACTGACTGCTATTATTAAATATATCAATAAAAAACAATAACTGTTGTTCTGGTGATTTGTTGGCGTCACAAGGTTACAATTCCCACGTTTCAAATAATAACCATGTACGCAAAGACAAGTACATAATATAGAGTATTTAAAAAAGTGTATATAAAAGTAAAAGTATAATTATATAAAATATATTTCTTTTTTTATAAAAAATGTATTCTACCTATATAAATATATTATAGTAAAATTGAAAATTAACGATGTTGATTGAAAAATTGATATGAGACGTTTTTGAGAGATAATAGCAAAACCAAAACAATATTTTAGAATTTTTGTATCTATTTGGTTTAGTATCATACAAAAACTACTGCACTCAATTGGATGCGGTTTTCAGAATATCATATCTGATCCTCGATAATTTTTTTAAATCTTAAGTTAGTTTTAAAATTTATAAATTTGTTGTATATATTATTTTAAATAATTTCTTTCTTCAAAAATCCACACATACGAAGTCGCGGGCAAAAACTAATAAGTTATAATATTTATTAGAAACTAGCTGTTGCCCGCGGCATTGCACGCATGTTTTTCCTTTATCTTGAAATTTTTAAAAATCCTGTTTAACGAATCCTTATGTTATAAAATAAACCTGAGTTCCAAATTTTAGCTTTGTAGACTTAGTAAAAGTACTAAGTATTTCCAGTGACTGGTTTCTATCATAATCACGGTGAGGAAAACCCGTCATTGCATAGAAGATTTATGAAATCAATATTTTTAAAAATATTTTTAGCTTAATTCACCTTAAAGATAATTAATATCGTATTTTTGAATTTTGTGTGTTTTAACGTTTTTAAAGAATTAAAATAATATAAATGAAAAGTAAAAAAATTTGGTTTAAGTAAATTATGAAAGATTATAAAGGAGACTTCAATTCGATGTTTTCTTTGACTAAAGGCTAATTTTAAAGTAAACCAATCAAATTTTGATAAATATTTTATTTTTATTTAACTGAAAAGAAGCTGGTTTTCGTTATATTTTTTAAAATTTTCACAATATTCATAAATTGAAAATATACACTAGACTATATATGCATTTTAAAATTTAAAATATTACTATTATATATATATATATATATATATATATATATATATATATATATATATATATATATATATATATATATATATTTAATTTTTTATAATAAATTTATTGGACCACACAATAGTTCAAACCGTAGACTTAATGTAAAAATAATAAAAATAAGAGTAATACTCTCCCTTAGTAGTACATACCAGGAACTATATTTATATTTGATATCGTTGAATTTATATATAAAATTATTTTAATAAAAAAAGTATAAAATTTTGAACGATTCTAAATTTAAAATATACTTAAAGTTTTTATTTAGGCTTTTAAATATAAAAGTAAAAGCAATGTTATTGCATTTTTTATAGAATCATTTGTGAAGAATTGAATTTAGAAGTGAGTATGTGTGAATGAGTACGAGGAAGGACCGTAATTTTTTTTCTTCCAATAGCTTAATTGGAAAATTATGCATTGCAAGTGTTATTAGTAATAAATAAAAAAAAAAAGAAAAATTGTCGTGAAATACCATTGATTTGCACTTATCTCTCAATATAACCAATATTGTGTGGTATGTGGATAAATGTTAATATTAGGTTTTTAAAATTGTTTTGCGTGCGTAATGTGTCAAGAAAAAATATTGTCTATTTATTAAGTTAGTAATGAAAATCCAGATTGCCAGATCAGAGATTTAAATTACGTATGTTTAAAAGTTATATTGTTGAAATTAAAAATTGTAGCAAGTCTGTGTTGTGTGTTTTTATATATTCGCAACGATATAAATACACATAATGAAGGGTGTTTTTTTTTAATGGATGATAATAAAATGGTTACCCGCCTGCGCTAACGGTATACGCTGGCGGGGCACCAGTGAGGGATGATAAGTTAGGAAGGCAAAACAAGTCATTTAGCCCATCATGATGAATACACCAGGAATTCAGCACAATGGTTTCCAGAGGGGACCACGTGGAGGTCGACCTGATAGGGTATATTGCTAGCAATGAGACTGGTAGTCCACAATACTAATAATTCCTACCCTCCCAATGAAGTATGTTAGGGTTGGGATACATAGATGACGTATAGGGAAGATGATCGCGTGGAGGAACGGCCTTGGCTCATGACATTGACGCGACGAACACTTCCTGTTATCTCATTTGCGATACTACGCGCCACTCGCGACCGGCATTAATCATTATTGGAACAAAGAATGTCCACTCACGGTAATTGTAATTAACACGCGTCGACCTTGGTGGGCTCATTATCTGAGGCTCGGTCACCATAGCGCAACGTCACAAAGGACTTAATAAAATATTTATCTATGTGTGTAAACAGGAATGTTTTCCTTGATCATTATTTTTGCTATTTACGAGATTATGCGTATCGATCGTCCAACAACCAGGAAGCCGCGGCTGTATATACAACTCGTGGTTTACACGTGTATTTGTACATATATATAAAAAAGCTACATTACTGGCTGATTGACCGGCATGAATACACAGCCAAAACTTCTATTTCCATATATAACTATACATGCGCTGCCTGTAGCCCTATGAGACAATTGCAAAGGAAAGCATTGCCCAATAACGAGTTGTTATATTCATAATAATGCACACATTACAAGATTTTTTTAGAAATATCCTCGCAAGTGTTTTTTCAGTTAATGTATAATAAAAGTATTTCAGGAGAATTCTACCAGTAAAACTAAACTATTTTCCCAACAAAACAATTTTTTTTTTTTTATGGATAATAATGGAATGGTAATCCCGCCTGCGCTAATGGTATACGCTAGCGAAGTATCAGTGATAGAGAAAAGGTGAGAATGAAAAGATCAGTCAGTCAGTTAGTCCATCGTGATGAAGAAGCCTGGAATTCAGCACGATGGTTTCTAGGGAGGACCACGTGGAGATTGACCTGGCAGGTGTATTGCTAGCAATCGCACTGGTAGCCCGCATTACGAACAATCCCTCCTCTCACCCCCAAAGTCAATCTAAGTTAGTATAGAAGGCATAATTTCTGTCTCATTATATTTTTTTTAATAGTTGAAAATGGAAGAGTAACCTCGCCTGCGCTATCAGTTTACACTGGCGAGAGATCAGAGAGTGGTGATAGGTGAGGATGAAAGCAGGTTAGTTAGCCAATTGTGACGAATTCTAAAAGAATTAAGGTTTTCAGGAGAGACTACGTGGGGGTGTTCCATTATATTCTATAGCATCGGTACACTGCGAGTTTTATGAACGGCTAACGATTCTGATTTCAGCATGTATACCTATATATGTGAGCTGAGGACAGTGAGACGTCATAGTATGGAGTGCGTAATGTTCAGTGCGCAAACATGTTTACCACGCTCGCAAGTTCAAGGCCCTTTTCAACGAACGACGTAGGAAAAAATGGCGTACTTTTCATCGAGGCATTTAGTTAGAGGACACTCGTGGGTACCTATATAATAAAAATAGTACCATGTACTCTAACAACGCACTTAGTATATATTCACCTTTTATGACGTCGCTTGTAATGTCCACATCCCGTATGATGAATTAATTAAATCTATTACAAATAATTAACGGTTGAGAGATGGGCAGCAACGTCCCTTTTAAAACATCATCAAAGCCTTACTGCAGTTGGCAACCTGTCTGCCAATCGTGGCAACTAAAAATACAAACAAGGACAAAACCCTTAAAAGGGAAGGCCTATGTTTTTTTTTTTAATGGGTGATAATGGAATGGTAACCCCACCCGCGCTCTCGGTATACACCGGCGTGGCACCAATGAAGAATGATAGATGAGGATGAAGCAGGTCAGTTAGCCCATCGTGACGAATTCAACAAGAATTGTTCACGATGGTTTCCAGGGGGAACCACGTGGAGGTCGACCTAATAGCGCATATTGCTAGCAATGGGGCTGGCAAACTCCATTGCTAACAATCCCTTTCCCCCCGGAAGGCCTATGTTAGCAGTGCACAGTTGATGGCTCGTATGATAATGATAATGATTTCAAATAATTAATCATAGTGATTAATACCTACAACATGTGCTAACAGGAGTTTATAAGTGTGCGTAAAAACACAATTAACATCGCTGAAAATACAGAATTTAATTATAACATTACTACTACCTACTGGCTATTTTATAATTTAGGCTAAAATAATATAATTTAGTTTAGCTTCTCCATTGAGACAAGTCTTTGGTACTTAATCTACTAATTACGTTACCCAAAACTCTACTATCTTCGTTTTATTTTCTTTCTTAATAAAAAATATTGTATTTTTACTCCATCATTGTATGAATTCTATAAGTATTACCGATTTGCATATTAATTGAATTTTCATTATATTATTAAATTAAATTAAATTCTTATTATATTAAATTCATTGAATCTGACTAAAATAATTACTTGTACTTATTCCCACTGTTTTTATTCTAAAATGTTTATACTGTTATTGTGCTTATACCACTTAGACTTAAATATATAATTATGCATTATTAAACATATAAAAATGCATATTTTTGTTACTCCACAATCGACTAGAATGAAACCACCAGTAAATAGTTAAATAAACTTGTGCAAAGGTAACGGTCGAAATTACGAGTAGACTACTAAAATTGTGTTATAAAAAAGTAGATGTGGTGTATAGAAAATCAAATATTCGAAAATATAAATAAAAAAGAGCGCTCTATCTTTCCAATACACATAATGTCAGTGTAAGCTTGCGCTTGTTGATTAAAGAGTCGCTATGCATTTGTAAGACAATGTCTCTATTATTTATTATGTGGATGTGGTACTAAATTATGAAGATTATGCTTATTATATTGAATAATACGGTATATTAAATTTACTCCAATATCCTTTTTGAAATTGAGGTCGTTGTAAGTATTTGTATGTAAGGCTTGAAGAGAGCGCAGCGCACATGTCATATGGCGTGAAACGGCCAGGTGCACTGCGGTCAGCACCTGCAAACTTTCCAATCGGGCAGTTGGCACTTATAACCCTGCTAAACGGGTCGAGTTATATAGGGTCTTTCATGGGCTATCCAGAAGAGAAGGAGTTTCGTAATTGAGAAGATGAGCTATGCCTATTAAGTATTCATAACAGGGTTTATTATGCATATATATAAAAAATGCACACATGACATCTGATATCATCCTAATATTATACTCGTAAATAATTATGAAAATTTGTATGTTAGTCTTTCATTCGTATTTAAAGGGCTGAACGGATTTAAATGAGATTGGGTACACGGTTATATCTTGACACATAGGACACTCTATAATATAAATTTACACACACATTAAATGTTAGTATGATTTAAATCCTGAAACAATATACAAAATCAAATTTTGATTAGATAAATTACAATAATAATATAATTATAGAATGACCAATCAAATTGTGTCTCATTATGTCTAAGCCGATATAACATAATTTTTAAAATTATTTGTTAGATGTTTTCGTCACCTGAGCTTCCTCGACATTGAACGTTTGCAAAATAATTTTATTTTAAGAAAAATGAAGGTCATACAACATTAGCATTGGCCTTGGTTTCATATACAAACAGTAGAGGTGATATCGGTCGCGACTTTCATACGTCTTATTTATTTAAATTACAATGCCTTTGTCATGTAAAACGAGCTAACAAAACCACTATATAAGCTGACGTACAATATATTTGCATCACGGGTTCTGTATAAATACCACATAGACCTAATTGTATATGAATTACTGACTCTAAAAAATATTTTATTTATGAGGTAATGTGACCCCGACATTGGTCTTTAATATTCGTGTAGTTGTTCCGCGCGGAATTCTAAAAGCAGATGTAGTTTAAATGTTCAACTCGACTCCTGACATTGCATGGCTTCCTGTCTATTTACATCTATCTCTATAGGTTGCCTTCACACAAGCGGGTTGAGGTCACCGAACATACGTCTTGATTCTACAAGAACATTGAAATTGCTTATATTGTATTTTTTATAATCTTCTATTTGAAAATATTATTAGTCCAATATTAATTTACATAATGGTTGATGAAAAGGAAATGTGATATCTAGATTGTAACTATAATTAGGCTGTGTTATAATTAAAACTACATTAAAATGTATTGATCCTGGATATGAGCTACAAAACAAAAACTAAATTTCGAAATAATCTCCTAATAAGTTTAATGTAATACGTACTGGAATAAACAGATATTATGTTATGTATATAGTATATACCTAATTTACTTCTACGTTCCTTGCTTTGTCTATATTTTAAAAGAATAATATATAATATTATGTTTTCAGCCCGAAGGATCATATAAGAATGATAAATTAATGTGAACACTTTGGTACATTCATAAGATAGTTTTGATAGTTTCGAAGAAAGTAAAACCCGACGATTTGCTTCCATGTGTAGATATGTGTGTGTGTGTGCGAAAGAGAGGGTGAAAGAGGTGTCAGTAACACACTATTATAACCTTACAGACCGTAAGACATTTGTCGCTGGGATAAGTCTTAAGGATTCTATGTTAAGACTTTTTCATGTCCTAAATATAAACTATGCACAATAAACATTATTATAACAACTACAACGTAATTTTTCATGAAATCTTATTTTTCTACTGTTAAAGGGTCTCACAATTGACCACGTTCTCATCTCTGATGGGAAGTGACGATGTAATCGAAGATGAAAATCGCGATGCTGTGCATACCTCATTTACATTTGTCTTAAATAGGTCTAAATTGTATGTACTCGTACTTGGAAAAATATACGCAGGGAGAGTTTTACTTCTTAATAGTACTGTTTTCATTATGCCCACGCAATATGATCTACGGTACAGTCAATTATGAATGGTAATTGGGGGTGGAGGCTAGAGCGTCTCTTTACTGTAATCTGAGCTCGGGATGTCATGGTAACGCTACAGAGGTGCGGGAATGGGAGCGGAAGCGGGTTGCAGGAGCGAGAGTAGGAGCGGGAGCTAGAGCAGACGCGGGTGACGGGCGCGCGGGTGACGGGCGCGACCCTGACTCTTGAAATAGTCTTCCGCGTTAATGCTGTGAGCGAAAATATCGCATGATGCTGCTGCAAGGTCACCTGAACACCACCCCCGTCCCAGACAACCGCGCCATATAAGGACTAAAACTGCGGAACTTAAGTAACGACTACTTGACCTTATTTAAATATGTACTTCTAAAATATTTTTGTTGAAGGTGAAGAAATAAAGTTAATGTTATTAAAAAAACTGTTTGCTTGTTATGTGCCAGTATGTTTTTTATTTGTCAATTACTATTCAATTTCAATTAGATTGAAATTCTATATTTCAAACATTAATTAACTTAAGTTCTTAACGTCTACAATTTTCTTTTTTATATTTTTTTGTAATTTCAGCGTCTGGTTTTATGGACTTATTTTTAACGAATGATAATGTCAGTGGTTTCTATCTAGTATAGACTAAAAACAGACTTTCTATGTATAAATGGAAATGATACTACATGTGATCGCAGAATTTTGAGTAATATAATTTTTGTTCTCACATTAATCAGTGAGATTAGTTTAAAAATATGAAAAACTCAAGTTCCCATGTTGGCCTACGGATATATAGGTTTGCTTTTACTAAAATCTGGTCAACCAAGTAGGTATCTATAACAGTGTTACTAAACTCCCGTCATGGAAAATGTTTGAGACCTTGAATGCGATTATATTAATTTTAGCGTATGTAAAGCTGTAAATCAGAGTTCGCAACTGTAAACATACTGCCCACACCTTGTAGAAAAATCAACGTTTAAAAAAAGTACGCCTTGAAAAATTTAACAACCTTGTTGAAAGTAAAGACTAGGTATTTGTACCTACTGTTTCAGTGCCAAAAATCAGCTTTACAAAAAGAACACTCAATAATTTCGATACCGAAATACCGATGGTTGCTATTTTCAAACATTAAACGAAATAAATGATTTAACAAATAAAACGGACAAATTATATATAAAAGTAATAATAATTACTTATTAAAAAGCATTAATCATACATTTCCAATTTATTTACTTAGGAGCTTTACAGTATATAAGGTATAACAATAAACGTGCACGAAAACAAAATTTTGTGCTAGGACTTGCATTCGAGTAATTCGAATATTAATTGAGAATTAATATTCGAATAGAAAGTCAATTCTATTGGAATACATTAAAATAATTTTATAACTATATTTTTTTTTTATTAAAATAAAACAAAATACACTCAATAAAAACAATTTGAACCGAGCGATTTCTTCCTTATAGATTGCTTTTCACTATACCGTTGATTTTTAGTCTTCAGAAAAATAGATGGTGGTGTAATTTCAGAAAGTATTTCATTAGCTTCTGCTTGACGATATTAATCCTGGCAATTGTTACCACTTATGAAGTTACATGTCTCTGATATGTCGGAAGTGCACATTTTTTAATTATTATGCTTACCAAATAATGTAATGATGCTTGCAAATACGAGTATAATATCAATAAGTCCGTAGGCACATGGAACCTACCTACAAAGATGTTAAAGTGCTGGTTTTTGATGATTTCTTACATGGCGAAGAAATCTTAGTTGAGTCTAAGGAGGCGTCTCGGCAAGAAGATTATTTGAGTCTCCTCAGTAAACAACTCTCTTTCAAAGATTTCTCTACTGGTCTATAGGCGACGGTTTCCATCAGATGAACCATCAGCTTGTTAGCCATTCTAAGTTGCATAAAAAAAGAATACCATCATATTACTAAGCAGTATTAAAGGATCACGTTTCTCTGCTTCCACCATATTACTCCATTCATTTAAAGGCTGAATTAACGAGATATATGATTTCGTTAACTCAGCGGTCATGTAAAAACATGCCCATAACGTGAACACCCTCCAGCCTATTTTTTAACATATCCATAGAGTCCCTAAAAGAATATTTTAACTCATTTGTTATCAATATTCGAATATCAAAATTTTCGAATATTTGCAAGCCCTGTATGTAACACATTTAAAGACCTATTAAAAAAACGCTATTATAAATAAACAAGCGCAAAAATTTGTACACAGCAGTATAGGTGTATTTTGTGATACGATATTAAACAATTGTCACTTTATTAAAAACATATGTATATACTATTTCTATCTAATGGCTGCCATCTTATCATTTTCAAATATCCCTGTCACCATTGTAGCAACTATCAGTCACTGACCATAGTCTGATTAAATAAGTAGTTTTGTTTAGAATTGTTGAAGTTCCCGAACAATAGTCTGTATATCAATCTAATAAAATGGTTTCAGCAATATAGGAAAGTTAATAGGTTTCTCAATATAAATGTCAATCATTGATTAGTTATGGTTACTTCCAACGTAGCAAACTAAAATTTAATTAAGCTAATTAATTGGTTTGACCGTGTGTGCCTAAAAACTTATAATGAGTTTACTACTTGATTTGTATTTTTAGATTTTTTCATAATAACAGTGTAATCCAAATGAAAATTAAAAATTATATGAAGTAAAAGACGTATAAAAAAGGATGTAATATACGCAGGTAGCGATTGATACAAACGCTGAAATTATAATAAACTAACAAAATGTTTTCACAGTAAGGGTGTACAGTGAGAGCCCTGACGACGTAGACCGCAAAGGTTAAAATTGGGCCGACATTGATTAATTTTATCCCAGTGATGACGATAGGTTTGCCATCAGCCACGTTAGATTCTAATACTTACGCTCGGCGAAATTTGAGCATGTTGAGTATTATGTTCATCACAACGATATCAGTTGATAAATGTCTCTTACATTAGGGATTGTAGTCGTGAAAATATATACATTTATTTTTATTTTATAAGGTAAGGGTTTTTATTTTTCAGAAGTACTTCAGGGTGGATGGCGCAGGCGTACATTCGATCACGTTACGATTCCGTGGAGTACGCACGCACTACGCCACGTGTCGAGATAATCGTGCGCTTTTGCGTCGCAACCAACACACTGCATTCAAACATGCGATGTCTTTGCACTGTACTAAGAGGTAATTAATAATATTCATACGCACAAATTTCTCATCATCAGCAAAAACATATCACGTTTTAACCTCGCGTGGACCGCGTAAAAACACGCGATGAATGTAAACACATTCATTGTCTGGACGTGGTTCGACATACCTAGATAATAAATATTTAAAATATTATTATCATGTTCAATGAATAATAATTTTGTGATATTATTTTTATCTTACAGTGATACAGTGTAATTTTCCATATGTTCACACATCCAGTACGAATTAGCAACAATGTCAACATCATGCTCGGGTTTATAAATTTTCTGGAAAAAAACATTTATATTATAAGCTTAAAAGCAGCTTATAAATTTACTGTTGAAATAAAGTCTTCATTCTTTATCGTTCCGTTTATATCGCAATTTTGTATTTTTATCCCTGTATTATCCGTTGCCCGTGTTGGTCATTGAGCTTGCTTGTCTTTGTACCTCATTTGTCATTTGGTTAAACAAAAAGAATGCCATATCTAAAATTGTACCTACTTAACATCAAATTTGAAAAGAGTAAGCAAAAAATGCAGGTCAGCGACCGGCGAAAAATACCTCACTCGGTTTCATATTGTACTGTAACGAAGTCATTGACGAGCAACTTGAATTCCAAAAATAAGGCCACCGAAGTATGCCGCCAATGCGAAAATGATTTTATACCAACGCTATTTTAATTGATAAACAGTATTGTTATTGTGTAAAATTTACTATGCCCAGTAGGTATATAATTATTATAATAAATGTAAAAAATTATAAAGGTAATTTGCATGTATCTTTGTTGAGATGTTTATTATTTAATTAGACTTAAATGACTGAATAGATTTCAATGAAATTTTATAACAAAGAGTATAGGGCTTTTCATCCCAATTCATACAGTCAAAGATACGCGTATTTTTTTTTTTATGGATGATAATGGAATAGTAATTTCGCCTGCGCTATCGGTATACGCTGACGGGGCACCAGTGAGAGATGATAGGTGAGTATGAAGCAGGTCAGTTGGCCCATCGTGATGAATTTAAAAAAAATTAACCATGATGGTTTCCAGGGGCAATCACATAGATTACGACCTGTTAGGGTATATTGCTAGCAATGGAGCTATTAGAACTCATTACTAACACTTTCACGCCTAGATGCGTGTATTACGTAGGATAGCTATTTTCAATTCTATTACAACCAGTAATTTAGTAATTGTATGCAATACATACAATCAATACATGATTTGGTACATGCAATAATAATATCTTGGATTAACATATAGGGTAATATTTTATTTAAGCAAAGTCGCGATATATTGTTAGTTTATTATTAATATGATCGAATTCTATTAATGTAGTGTAGGTTCGGTGACGAAGGGATGCACAAGTTTTGACATTTAAAACCATATACAGTTTATGTCAGTTACAGTTTGTATATATATATATATATATATATATATATATATATATATATATATATATATATATATATATATATATATATATATATATATATATATATATATATATATATATATATATATATATATATATATATAATTAAATAAGGCTAAATTTCGTAAGCTTTTGACAGTTCATGCCTTGCTTGTTGATATTATACTGTGAACATGCTGACTATTCTATAAATCTTGTTAGGTTTACCCGTTATTTTATATATATCAAGTCGTTGACATTATTAAAAATTTTACGCCGCTATCATTAGGTGTGTTACCATATCATAATATATAAAAATTTGGTGTCATTATATTTATTCATGGTAATCTCCGAAACCGCTAAATCTATTTTAATGAAACTTTGTTAATGTGTATTTATCATAGAGCTCCAACTTTAGAGATATATATTCTGCTAAGTCAAAATGGACCCGGTAGATGGTGGTAGGAGGCGAAACAACGTTTGCAGGATCAGCTAGTATATGTTAAGGGAAATTATTATGCTGGACTCATTTGGTGTACAGCACAGAGCGCGCAGATTGCGCGGGCAGCGGCGCGTAGCTGCGCGGCCTACTGCCCTGACCCACATCTCAGATGATTGTATGTAGATTTTGTAAGCTATAACTCAACCAAAGCATGAGGGTACGATGACAGCATCCATACGTTTTCTCCGCCCATTGTACAAGCGTGTCTGTCTCCTTGCGTCAGTATAAGAGTATAGCCGACGCGTCGCCGCGCCCTCGCCGTCGGTTTACACCAGAGAAATTGAGGCGATATCGCTTATAACGACCGCATGTACTTTCTGTCCTAGTGGCCAACAAAGATGACACCTATGCATGTACTTTCTTGTTTACTGAATTTAATCAAGTCTATAAAAAAAAAATCTAAATTGGTTAATTTTTTTTCCGTTTTTAAATTAATTACTTTAAATAACTACGACAAAATTCTAGTAAGAATAGACAGGGGTCTATACAGTACCCTGTACTGTACTGTACTGTCATAGCAGAAAACTTTTATTGTTCATTATTTATTACTATAGTATGGTCAAATCAAGGACATTTTGCTAAGAAGATTTTCAGTCCTTTTGATTCGACGTAATCGATAATTAGAACGAAGGGGGATCGTGTCCGTAATGGGAACTAGCGCCACCATTACCAGCAATATTGAAACCGTAGTAGTTAATTCCTTATGAATTTGTCACAATGTACTAGACAACATCCTCATTTATGCCTCATAGTTATTTCACTAGCATAAAGTAATAGCATAGGCAGAGTTTACATTTTCATCCATGAAAACAACATTAAACAAGTCACTCAATACAGTAATACCTCGACTTACGCTATCCCGACTTACGCGAACCCGGAATTACGCGATTATCATATCTCGTCTATTTCATTATTTGAATGTCACATAAATTTAGATTTTTATAAATTGTCTACATTATTGTTAAGCTAATGTGCATATTATTATCCGAACGTGTCCCGCGAAATGGACGCATAACTAGGAGCCACGAGCTCGTAGAAAGGCGTTAATGATTATACCCTGACTTAAGTAAATTCGATTTACGCGGTTATCGTTCAGTTCTACCTATCGCGCAAGTACGTGGTATTGCTGTATGTAATAATAACAAGAAATTGGATATCTACTATTATTAAATACTTACCTATCTACTATTATTAAATATATATGATTTTCAATACCTAGTAATTTGAGAAATAGGACAATTCGTTTAATGAAACACGCAAACTAAGTTATATTCGGAAATGCTATAAGTATACGAGTTTATATATGTAAGGAACGAAGTCCTTTCTCCACTGGTTGTTTGGCCCACCGCTGCTGCACTGTACGTCTCGAGCTCTCGATACTGCCTAAGATTTCTCTCGTGCCCGTATTTGGATTCAGGTTATATTCGCCTCGCCCAAACGAACACTTACAGCATTGACTTACTTATTTCAAGCAAGGAATAAAAAGATAATCACTTTTTCATGATGATAAAAACAAATATCCTACTTTTTACTTATATTTTAATTATAAAAAATGCGTAAAAATATTTGAATAACTCTAAATAAATAGCAACATTTTTCATATGACTATATATAAATGAATGAACGAAGCTTACACTTGCCACATTAATTATTCTTTGTAAGCTTTGCTGAAGTCATTGTTTTCCTACGAGAATCCGCATTTGGATTGACAGCTACGTATTCGATAGCGAATCTAAAATTGTTATTAGACATTTCGAATATTTTTATCAACAAATCCAAAATAATTAATTAGAGAGTAATTTAAAATTAATTGACTCAAGATAGTATACAACTCATTAAAGTCACCATTTTAGTTTTTCGGATTAAGAAGCAAACTCACGAACTGAGAGATCATGTCTAGAACGAATAGTGGATTTTATCTAGTTAATAATTTACAATCGAAACAGAAGAAATCATAATGTCTGATATCTTAAGTTTATACAATTTAATTCACGGTGGATTAAAAAATGTTAGATAACTATCATTTAAATTTGAAATCCCAAAGGTCGAGGCTAGACTTAAATAGAAAAGCTAATTTCATAAATTGGGCTTAAATTTATTAATAATTTTATAGCCTACAATTAAACTTAATAATTAATTAGTTGTTGAAAGTCGATATATACGTCTTTGCTTAGGGGAGTTAAAGGGGAATCGGGTAGGTAGTGCCCACACTAGCATGCGAGCGGTGTTTTTAACTATGCGCATACTCAGATATGTTTGAGAGTACATAAACTGCCGTTTTTAAGAGGCCAGCTTCCCTCACCCTATAAGATAATCTAAAATAAGTCATGTCATTTTTAGTTTATACGAAACGTAATTTGCAGACATTTAGGTATTAGTAAAAGTAAAAAGTAAATAAAAGGATATTTATTTTAATTACTGGTCTACTTGCTCATAGTGATGTACGTATGTAATACTAATTATTAAGTATTCAGTATACATGCTTTATCTATTTGAGTTTGGCCTCTAGGTGCGAGGCGTGGTCAATGTTAACCGCAGCTTCCTGGTTAGCAACTCAAAGATCGGGAAATCGTTTGAATGTCATGTTGATATTTTTGCACGGCCATGAATATACAAGGTCGCAACAATATTTTACTGTCGGCACCGATAAGCACGTAGAAAGTGATTCGATCGACGACGAATCTTCATATCTGGCGTTGTTCCAACCGTTGAATTGTTGGAACACAATAGCTTCTGCTGTTACATCATATTAGAAAATTCCTGTAAAAAATATAATGTTTAGGTATATGCAATTATTTGTGCACACTAAACCTAACTATTAATACATTGGGGAGAAAGGGATTGTTAGTAATGGAGACTGAGAATCCCATTGCTAGCAATATACCCAACCAGGTCGACCTCCTCGCGGTTCCCCTTGGAAACTATCATGGTTAATTCCCATTGAATTCATCATGATGGGCTAACTGGCCTGTTTTCATTCTCATCTATCACCCTTCACTGGTGCTCCGCCAGCGTATCCCGTTAGTTTACCGGGGTTACCATACCATTTTCACCCATCAAAAAAAAAAAACTATTGTACATATTGTTAGTATTAAATATTGTTTTAGATTTATAATAGATTGTAGTTTATTGATGAAAAGCGACGGTTTGCTTTATGGGTAACTTAATTATTTAACATTTTTAATTTGCAATAAAAAAATGTACAATATAACAAAGTATAATCATGCGATTGTCTCGACATCACTTTGTAGTGAATCTGTAGCATTTTAATTAATAATGTGATTGTTCTGAATATAAATAAAGATGCAAAAGAAACGGCACGTGGCGCTGAAGAGTAATGACGCGGAAGTATAGACGGTGGTGCGGTGCGCAGGCGGCTCCTGCGCGAGCGACTCCACGCTATCGGTCGCCATCGGTATCTAACCGCGTTATCTCACGGGCACCTCGCGGAGGTCATATGCTGACGTCACGTTGATAACGATTCGCGCGGTGACCTTGTCGCGCGCCGAATCTCAAGGTTGCCGCTATTTGAACAGTCAGATAGGCGACCGCCGCCCGCGCCACTCCGGCGATCTGCGTCACCCGGACTTGCCACTATATTGATTATTATTTGTGGAGGCCGCCCGGTTAAGTACCCGTTCATTCTGAACTGCCTCCAAATATTGGTTTTGTCAGATCCATAATATCTAGTGCTTACCGTTAGAACCTAAGATTTAGTATTATACGGACCTTTGCAGTAACTTATAGATCTGTACTCATACCAGTTTGCCTTGATAAACGTTTCACAAGTTGTTGTAATGCTTAAAGTTCAACTTTACAATCCAACACCACATTCTACAAATTGTTTGGTTAGCCGTAATAAAAAAAAAACAAATAAATCATAATTTCGCATTTACACATACCTATAGCAAGCACATAAAAATATTTTTTCCCATCATTTATTTAATACTTACTCATCATAAGTGAGATAATAATTATAAATGTACCCATTAATATAATAAGGAACCTACTTGTGTAAACATTATAAATTTAGACAGGATTAAGCAGTACAAAAACTCGGCAAGGTCAAGTCGCAATTGTCAAGGGTACACAAGCGTTGCTGGCGTCATGATAACAGAGCAAAGAATAACTATACACAGCACGTGTATTATTTGTAAGGCGTGTATTTTTTCATGGCGTTGACACTGAAGACGTACTGAAATAAATATATAAATGCCTGGATTTATTCCGTTAATGAAACTGCTTAGTAATTTTGCAATATAGTACATCTCGATCTTCAATCGATGTTTCGTTAATAGAATTAAACAAAAATATCAAAGAACATCTCTAGATTGCAAAATGAACCACAGAACATCTTATTTATCTACCTGGTATCTATCTAAACTTACTAATTTAAAAAACTTGTAACTATGCAATACTTTTACATGGAAGATATTTAAGAAAATATAATTCGATGGGTATTTTTTAATTATACAAATATAATTAAAAACTGTACTTCACTAAAAAACATTTCAATTGTGGCAAAACCAGTTATTTTTATTTAAAAACTAGACTACTGAACTGATTTTGATAACATTTCTCTAGGATCAATTAATTTGTAAGCATATCTTTTCAGATAAAATAATAATAATTTAAATCAGTTTACAACTAACGGAGTTATGAGGTAACAAACATAAAAAATACAACCGAATTAAGAACCTCTTTTTTTAAGTCGGTAAAAAATAATCCAGAATTTTTTGAAATTTTATCTGTATGTATGTATACCGATATCACAGAAAAGTTACTGCACCAAAATGAATGCAGTTATGTTCCTAAAACTGTAGTTGTGTACGTTTTATCTTGATACGTACACAACTACAGTTTAGGTATTTTATTGTGTTCTTACACCTGAAATCGGGGGAAAGGAATTGTTAGTAATCAGGTAAACAGCTCCATTACTATCAAGTCGACTTACATGCGATTCTCCCTGGAAATAATCATGGTTAATTCTTGTCGAAATCGTCATGGTGGGTCAACTGATTTGCATTCATCTTTACGTGTCATCTCTTATTGGTGCCTCGCCAGCGTATACCATAGCGCAGGCGGGGTAACCATTTCATTAAGCCCATTAAAAACATTGCTGATATCGATGCGTACGAAGTCGCGGTCAAAAAGCTAATAATATTCTATAAAACATGAAATCAGTTATCGGTATTGACAATGAACCTAATGATGCAATTGTAAAATCGCTACGACTATATCTGGTGATCATATAGGAGACGTATTATAGGCGACGAGTGCTATAAGGAAGATTTAATTGCTTATTATCATTCACGGAAACAAATGAGATGCGGCCACGTTTGTGTCGCGGCCACCGGCAGTAAATATTGTTATTACAGGAGGCGACCTTGCGGAGCTACGACGCGGAAGCGACCGTTTGCAAATTAGTACGTTATGTACAAGGACAACACTAACATTAACCGAAACTATTACTAACCGAAATATAAATTATAGATTACAGTAAAATAAACTTTAAAATTTTATTTATAAGACGCATTATTATTGGGTGACAATTGGGAGACAGCAAATATCTAAATACGTGTGGACGTCCAGTTACAATAATAAAATCAATCAAAATTTGGTTCCCTACAGATTTTGCAAAATACGTGTTACTGTACTTTTCACACGTTGATATTGCTGCACTTTGTTATGGCACATTCCATATATCAATAAATTAATGATGATAAAAATTAAAATAAATAAACAGTAAGCTTGCTGGTACTAGCATCATATATTCATAGTGAACAAATATCGTTTAGGTATTGGCGTTATTTTATGATAGTGACACATCCTGAAAGTGTTTCGTTTACTCCCACGCACAACGGGCAATATCTAGAGATTGTCACTAAGTGGTAGAGAAATTTCCGCCATAAAATGTGGAACTTCATGAAAATAGGATAAGCTTACAATATTGAAAGCAGTATTTTTTGGAGAAGTCTAGAACGTCTATTATATTTTCAGTGCAGTGACACGATCATGGTGAGGTAACCACTCAATTTGAACTAAATCAACTCGACCCTGATTGTAACGACACAGTTCAATGTCAATGTCATAGTCAAAATTGATAAATGCGATAGGTATAGATAGAGCGCATTATATTTATTTTAATTTCACCTTTCGTCTCAACATACTCTTTGTTTTAAATAATATACATATACCTGATATCTATATTATTTCAGATTAATAAAATTTATATAGTTAGTTTTGTATATTTTAATTTGTTAGCCAAAAGTCACTTTTCTTATTCAATGTCATAGAAAATACCTCATAATAGGTATGGAGGATTCGGGTCTACAATTCTACTGGATGTGTAGTCTACGTGCGCGTGGAGAAGCGCGGTAACAGCAACCACGCGGTGCGGCGCGGCGGTGCGATGTGGTGCGGAGCGGAGCAAGTTACGCAACTCGTGCGCCGCCGCGTGAAGTGTGAAGTTCAATGTCACACACACACACGCACACACCCTAGCTCATATACATACATAGTGCCAAGTAGATACTCAAGTTAGTGTGCGTATTGCGATATCTGAATAATCGCAGCTAACCCGTTACTCGCCTCTATCAGTACTTCCCGGAATAATTCGCGAAAACGATTTTCCTTTGTACGCTGCGCAACAGTGATGTCGATAAATGTATTTTTGCGCAAGGTCATGGTAAAGTCAAGCTGCTATTTTTAAAACTCTTTAAGTAGGCACCTACCTGGATAATAATTTTGTTCAATATAATCGTGATAGGTAATTAATTACACATATGCAACCTACATACTCCTACAAATAATACAATTCGTATTATAATTACTGCATTTAATAATTTTACTCTGGAATAGTAACTACCGACTTCAATGGTAATAAATTTAGTAGAAGAATAACAATAACACGGGAGTTAATTTTATCAATTTAAAAAAAGAATAATAAGATTTGAATTAAATTTGGCGAAGATATCACGTAAATAAAATATAAAGATGTATTAAGATTTCTTCAGAGTCGGCAACGCGCACGTGACATCCCTAGCGTTGTAGGCATCCATAGTCTACAGTGATCGTTTACCATTAGATTGGCTGCTTGTTTGCCAAACTTATGAGTACAAAAGTAAAAAAATGGAAAAATATCGTTAAATTCAGAGTTTTCTTTTTTTAAAGTTGTTTAAAAAAATATATCAATGAGTATGTACATCGTTATCAAACAAAACATAGATTGATGAAACTGTATTCCATTGACCCGATTTAGGAGATCAATTCAATCCGTTACTAAGCAACAGTCCCCTTCCCCTTGTTTTCCGCCTGAAAGGTACAGGGTAAATAGGAGCTGAAAACAACAAAATAAATAAAATAAATATCCATCAGTTAATTTATACAAAAAAAAATGTGTCCTTGTTGGTAAATATAATGTAAAATACCTATAAAGTAGGGGCATAAAAATAAGTTTTGTATGCCCTTGTCTGTTAGTATTTAGCGGTGTCAAACAGGGGGCGTCTTGAAGGGCGCGTTGTCGGCGCCCTAGGTCAAGGGCGAAACCTCACTGACCTACATCCTCGCTAATGTGTCCTCCCAGGGTCGAGTGGCCGTCAGCCCTACAAAACTATTCAACTGTTCATTAAGCTTATTCATTTAATTTATATATTGGAGATTTATACTACACGGGTCCAGAGCTAAAATTTGAATCTAGTGATACTTGATGATAAATATTGAGTATTAATATAAATTTAAAAAGTGAGTAAAAAGAAAAAAAAAAACAAAAAGAAAATTAAGAGCTGCCTTTTTACCTACCTACAATCGATGTAAACAGTATTAACATTAGTTTTAATTATGTTCTAAACAAATAAAATACAGTGAGTCAAATTCTAAAGATATTGGATACAGTATTTAATCGATGTGTATTTTCAATTCGATAGTCAAATGTCACTTTGGGTGTCACGTAGTTACGAACTCGTAACTATAAACTGTTGAGTTTGTTAATATAATATTAAACAATTATTTTATTTTGCTTTGAGCTAGAGCGCTAACTTAGTGATTCTCACGGTCGGATAGTATTTTATACGTTCGGAAATTTTATATCAAATAGGTAATTCTGTAAATTATTGGTTGTGATAATAAACTTAACAATGTTTGACATTATTCATGAATTTTAGAAAGTCGTTTATGTATGGTAATAGAATTAATTTTAATCTATTTCTAAATTAATAGTAAATAGACCTGAATATATGACGTAGCACCGTTTAGTCCTAAATTAAGCAAATGTATTGAAAATAGTATTTTTTCTAAATTGGAGGTAGTTATAAATATCGACATTACCTGCGATGCCAATAAAAGAAGGATGTTTTTTGCGTAATTCACTAGAGTGAATTACGCAAAAAAACATCCTTCTATTTATCCATTAGTCTAACTTAAACTACAAAAATAAAAAATTAAAATCTCGGTAATCGCTAGCGTGGATAAATATGACTATTTCTATGATACCTTTTTATTATTGTCCGGAAGTGATTTGTGTATTTACCCTTCTACTATAAACAAACCCACATAAAATGCAGAGAATCTCATTATTTTACATATGTGTCATTTTTCTTTCGTTGTAAGTTATCAAAACACAAATTTTACCAGTGTATTTATATATAATGAAATGTATAAAACATATGAATAAATGTATAAAAGCTGTTTTCGTTATTACGAAGGTACGTAACGGTGATGTTATTGAAATTAATTTGCAGTCATCTCAGTTTTTGATCGAATCTGGAAAAGAGTGAAGAATTTAAGATACAATAGATAATGGGCGTCCAAGATGTCTATGGGCGTCCGAGATGTCTATGTGAAAAAAATTAAATAAGAGATACTATTAGAAGCCTTGTTTACTAAACTTTATTTATTGAACATATTACAAAAATATATGTATACAAATTTAAAAAATATCAACTCGAAAAAGCTGTGTGATACACTGAATTTGTATGCCCTGATTCATTGATTCAGATTCATACGCCTGGTCTGGCTGATTCTGGGAAAGGGTTTATTAGTAATCAGTTTTAATACAACCATTGCTTGCAATATACGCTGTCAAATCCACCTGTCGTGGTTAATTGTTGGTATATTCGTCATAAGGACCTGATTTTTTATGAAATGGATAACCGATCTAGCTTCACTCTTACCTGGGAGATAATGCCATTAGTACATTTCTAAATTAGTGACACAAAAAAGAAAAAATAATACATGCACGTCTTTAAAAATAGAAAGTATTTCTTAAAACCTAAAATATTTATTTTAATTTTAGATGAGAATCAAGGTTAATAGTATATGACGTTTATTTTTTGAGTAATCGTGTAAAATAGTGACAAATGACATATATTGAAATAATAACATCAATACATCTAAATTAGCGCAGCTGGGTATGTATAAATATTAGTGATAAAACAATTTTGATTGATTAGTCGGTAGGATTGCAAAAAACTTTACTTATTTAATTTACGTTTATGTCTACTTATCTACTTATCTATAACGCAATCAAGTCATTCAAGGTTATGAAAATATATTTAGAAAATGAGTGACGCCATAGAATTATATTTATTGGTCTAATGAAGTATAAAAATGAAAATTTAGTTTTATTAAATATAATAAATTAATAATCACCTTGGCTTATGATTTTGTATGTGTATTCGTTTCGTCTTGCAAATACCAATAATAAAATTGTTATAAATATGAAATACTCGTAATAAGTAGACAAAATGTTGTACCTATATACACATATATTGTTTGCAGACATAGGTGGCTGGTGGTGTGACCCTAGCGACCTTGTGGCGACCTTAGCCGCCCACCCGCATCCGCTCCCTCCGACACGCGGCCCTCCCAGGACACTGAGTACGTTTCGCAACCTTGGAACAATCAGGGAAGCCTCCTTTTCAGATTTAATTTCAAACTCATCGTTGCTAATCAACGTTTCATTATTACTTAAAAGTCTTCAGAAAGAATCGGCAGAATTAATTCAATATAGACCTTATTAATAACAATACAATATAATTTAATCAAAGTCTGCCTACGAAATTTAATTAAGGTTTATTCAGATGAACTTCCTTACGAGTTATTACTGCGTAGACGCGTTTCGATTGTATCGAATTTTACTATTAATTAAACGAATTAAATATAGTCTAGTTACATTATTTTACGTTGTTCTAATATTTTCTTAGTAGTTTAGTCAGAAATTGTTTTAGTACGGTGCAGGAATTCCATAGATTAATGTCAGGATCTGAATTATTATGTGAAATTGGAGTATTTAAATTATTTCTTCGTAGGGCATGTAATGTTGTCTAGTAAGCCTCGTTAAAATTGACGCGACTATGTAGGCAACCTAGAAACTCTTGATACCAGAGGGCACCACCCTCACATGTTCAGTACTACATTAACGAATGATTATTGTAGCGCACAGCTACAATAATCATTCGTTAATGACTACCATTACATTAATTACTACCATTACGCTACAAGAAGTGTTCGTACATATGTTGGTAGTGAAGAAATAAAATCCTAGGGAGAAACTACTAAAGCTAAATGTACATTATACCTAATTTTTTTTATAAAGGAGTGGGGGGATAAAGTGTTTTTACTAAAGGATTAAAATTAAGTTCAAACTTTTCATGAAAGTCAGTCAATTTATAACTTGGTAGACTGAAATTTGTACACGTATTCAGGTTTTTAATATAATGTTAGACATATGTTCACATATTTTTGGAAAATCGTCCCCGTACAGGAGTCGCATCATTATTTAAGTCATAGATGGTTATATTCTTTTAGTTTTGTATTTAGATTTTATATAAAACAGAATATTACACATTTTTTTTAACCAGTAATTTTTTTTTTATTTTGATTTTAAGCATTATTTTTTTGTTTGTGCCAGTTTGGATGCCATCGGTTAAGACGTATCGATATTCCTAATATTCAGATATTCTTCATGAAACTGCAGAACTTTTGTTCTACGTCTTTCATATATTGTTCTTTAACGAAGGTATTAAATATTATATAGACTTAATGGTTTAATGGATGATAATGAAATCTTAACCCCGCTTGCGCTAACGGTATACACTGGCGGGGCACCAGTGAAAGATGATAGGTGAGGATGAAGAGGCAGGTCAGTTTTTTTTAATGGGTAAAAATGGTATGGTAGCCCCGGCTGCGCTAACGGAATACGCTGGTGGAGCACCAGTAAAGGGTGATAGATGAGAATGAAAACAGGCCAGTTAGCCCATCATGATGAATTCATCAGGAATTAACCATGTTAGTTTCTAGGGGAAATCACGAGGAGGTCGACCTGGTTGGGTATATTGCTAGCAATGGGATTCTCAGTCTCCATTACTAACAATCCCTTTCCCCCGAGGCAGGTCAGTTAGCCCATCGTAGTAAATATGTCTAGAATTCAGAACGATGGTATCCAGGAGAGACCACGTGGAAATCGATCTGACAGGTTATATTGCTAACAATAAAACTGATAGTCCGCATTACTAACAATCTCTCCCTCCTAGACTTAGGTTTTTATGTCATTTCAATTTTCACATTTTTTTTATAAAGTATCCGGTGAAACCAGGATGAACTTAGTGACATATTAAAATATAATTTTAATATACTATTATCTGGTTATGTATTTCTTGTTATTTCACAAGAAATTTATTATTATTACCTTTTTATAAAATATGATTTTATAATTTTGAATTAGAGATATTGAATAAACTAACATAATTACACTAACATATTATTTAATTATCCTATTTTGTAACCATGTAAAATAATATGCAATCACTAATACCAATAACAACGGAGACGGGAAGATAGTATAATACAGTTTTTTTATGTAAGTAATGTAATAAGGGATCTCGTACGTAAACCAAACGAATGAAGTCTGTCTCATAAATCCAACTTCTGAATTTATTATAACAGTTGCTGTAGGCAGTATTACTGGCTGTATTTGGGTCAATTCGTGTTATTCAGATGGTTTCGTCCTCAATCCCTACGCCTACATATCCTCGCGACCTAGATCTGAATTGTCTACGGAAGACCTCTAGCAGCGACGTATGAGCATATGCCGACCTCCCCAATTAGTGTAAACCATGTGTATGTAATATTACATTCTGTGAGGAATTACTGTGTATTCTAATGCTTATTAATCTTCTTGTTATAAATAAAACAATATATTATATAATAATGTAAGGAATTTAATATACAAATAGGCCGTAACTAGAGTAAAATAAAATACGAGTATTATTCAAATCAATTAATCCTGATTAAAATTTATTTGACCTTATTGACTATACTTAAGATTTTTTCATCGACACATAAATGCGAGATTTGTCAAAGCTTCTATTACCTATCCATATTGTACGAGTATCTATTTATGACGGTCACTTTTCTAAATTTCCCATTCGTGTTTCAACCGTGAAGCAGTTGTGTTTGCATGGCTGTGTTTCGGTTTAAAGGGTGGGATATGGCGTGAATTTACTGGGTAAAGAGGAATAACATCTGAGTCCTCAGGAATGACGACGCATGGGGAGTATCATGGGCGAAACAGTATACTCTGTTATGTCCATGGTACTGCTCATGTCTATAGGTGACGGTTACCACTTTCCATCAGGTGGACCGTCAGCTTGTTTGCCATTCTAAGTTGTATAAAAAAAATACTGTAAAGATTTATAATAAAGTAATGATACTAAGACAAGCTGACGTTCTGATTTCTATTCTACAAATTTTACCCTATTATCAATACACCATTAATAAATGTTGATAGTAATTTTATATTATATACCTAACCCTAAACCTTGCTGTGTACGTGTGGCACTTATTAATATAAACATAAAAAAATTTACAATAATTGTTATAACATTTTAGCCTTTTTTACGTCAGTGGGGTTAGTATTAGTGTGTTCTCTTTTAGCCTAATGTGACGAATTTATCAGTAATTAACCATGACTGTTTGTGGGGAATGAAAGGATGGAACTGCGTGTAGTTAAAATAGTGTATATAATGCCAGCAATGAAACTGTTAATGTTCATTTCTAACAACACCTTCCCCCACATTATTACGTTGCCCGTAATGTAGTTCATTACTATGCTTTGTAATATATGTAGTATTGATACGCTCCTCTGAACTGTAGAAATGTCATGAAAGAAAAATACTTATCCTAAATTAACAATTAACATCTTTGTTCTCACGATGGCATAAGGAACGCATAAGGAAGGAATGCATGATCATAAGGAATGCATAAGGAAGCCTACACACAAGTACACTATGATACAGTGTATTGTTTTGTCTATGGTGCAATTCATGTCTATACGTAAGCGAAAGCCACTTTTCCTCATACAGGTCGTCTGTTTATTTCCCATTATAAATTTACGTTAAATTACGATTACGTTAAATTAAAAGTTCCAATTTCTTTTTAATTATTAGGTATATGTATATATATGTATCAAGTCACCTTACACTTAAAGTATACAAATTCCTTGGTACGAAGATTTAAAAAATCAAGAATCCCAATCTATTTTTTACATTATTTAGTTCATCTATGTTGACAGGAAGATTCCTTTGGCTTTGGAATCATCCTGGCGCTTGTTGTACTTATACAAGTGACTGTTAAAAAATGCAGCTAAGAAATGAAAGGAATAAACACGTCTAAGAGCGAAAGAAGAATGTGCGTTCGTTTGTTTGGTGTAACTCTACCCTTATAATATATATAAAGTCCCTACCTATATTTCAATGACATTCCACGGAAAGAGGACATCGCGACATCGCAAATCTTTTTCATTAGTGAGTGATCGATAAATAAGACATAACAGTGTTGCGTATAGGTTAGGAAAAAAAGCATTAAATATTTATACAATTATTCCCGAGGAGCGAGGATAAAGGTCACCTCCCACGCAAATCTAGGGTGTTATCGGGTGTGAGGGGTGAGGATGCGGGGGCGGCCGGGCACGCGCGGGCACGGTGACCTTGCCCGGCTGTGACTCTGCGACCTTGGAGCCGACCGACCGCGCTCCGCGCTCTCCGCACAGTTCCCTCTGCCACCCTACAACACCACCGCCCTCACGCCCACGTACACCCCCACACCCCCAATCTCCTACCGCTTGTGCTCTACCTCTTGCAAAATTTAATATTATGCCTATAGATGCCGATATAGATAGGGCGGAATTGAAAACTGAAACAGGATACGTTGACCGAATGTTTTGGTTCGCAATTTTTATTTGATATCATGAAATTGTCTATACAACTTATTGGATTAAATAATTTTAATTAACGAGTCCAAAATAGGTATATTGGTATTGTTGTGAAATGTAATATGACAAAAAAACCTCTACCTGTAGCGCGTATTTTGTCATTTACATAATTGGCAAATATGTAACTGGCTATAATTGTTGTTTCGTATACATACGTACGTTATCAGTTGACATGCATCTACGTTAACTAAATTTATGTTTAACACTAACGCATGATTTACAATGCAATTTAGTACAATATTAATAAAATATTAATAATAATCTATCCTGTTTCCAATCGTACCGAGACCCAGGGTCGGCCTCGTCAGACAAGGTCGTGGACAGTTTGGGGGTTTTCCGTATGACAGTGAAGGTCTTCGACATTAGCTATTTGCAACATAATATTATTTGTAACAATAAGCTTCTTTATATGCATTAGTCATTACAGAAGTGACATAATGGGAATAGTTTCAAGGATGCCACTGATAATAAGAACAGCCGCGTATTCATCAAGATATAGGACAATAAATTTATTGTTCTACTTGACCCTGTTTAGCCAATGACGATTTTTGAATAATTTATAGAATAGGTACTAAGTAGGGGGAAAATACATCGAATTGTCTACGTAAAACTCATTCCCGTGGGTAATTCTATAAGTCCGTCCTTGCCTTTATAATCTGTAGATTACAAATTATTTTTGGTAAATGGAAAATTTAGTAATGTATCGGATTATTTATGGTTTATTTCCACCTACTAAGCTTTACTTATGGTGAATCTTATATCCGGGAACCTATTAATAAATTTATCAACTCTCTGGCATTATTATGTATGTAACGATAAATTAAAATACTTAGATATTATATTAAAATTTTGGATATGACCGTCTCTTTTAAATAAGAATAATTTTAATTAAGTATTTAGGTTCGTCATTCGTAGCTTGTTTACATAATATTAGTTGTAAGGAAGAGCATGCCCATTTAAATCGCCTTGTACAACCATATTTGTGTACTAAAGAATAAATAAATATATTACAAAGTGCTTACGACATTAAAGCAAAATTTAAATACTAGTAAAAACAGTTTTATTGCTTCCTTTATATCCCTGCAACAAGATGGGAAGTGCCTTTGCTAGTTAGATGGAACAGATGCTGAGGGCTGTGGACGAGGGTGAGGATGGGGTGGCGAACGACCCACGCCAGTACACGGACGGGCGATGCACCGATGCACCGGTGCAACGAGTCAAGTGCACGGTCGGTCGCAATGCGCCGCTGCATCCCAAGCGACATGCGCTCACCGACCGACCCACGCCCGGTCAATAACATTTGCCCTTCGTGCGGATCCTTTGAACTACGCAATAAGCAAATTGTAGACATATATACAATGTATATGACTTTATTATAAAGTCATAACCTATACATACCAAGAGAATTGTTAATAATAGACAGACACATTAACACCATTGCTAGCAATATATCTTATTTTTTTTTTAATAGCTAATAATTAAAGAATGATTCTGTCTGTGCTATCGGTATACATCGACGAGGCACCAGTGAGTGATGATAGGTGAGGATGAAGCAGGTTAGCCAATCGTGACGGGCCGACGTCATGCGGCAAGTGAAATTACTAGATCATTTTCGCTATAGTAAAAAAAAAAGAAAAACAATATATAACCATTACTTCCAGTACTTTTTATTACGACTAAGGTGTTTATCTCTTTGTCAAATATATATAGACCAGATAACAGAACTAAGTGAACAAAGCACACTAGTAAAAGGAAGGAAACCTGCGATATCTAGGGTACTACTAATACACTATTAGGATATAAGCTAGAGCTAATATCTTTTTTTTTCGAGAGTCCCGTGTCATATAATGGAGTTTTGAGGGACACGGAATGGTAGACCTGCTAATGCTAATGGTATAAATGGCGAGGTACGAAAGAATAGAAAGAAAGAGATGAAAAATATAGTTAAAAAAGCAAAAGACTTTTATACATATTGAGATACACAATATACTAGGAATACGTCGTATGAAAGATACGACATAAACAATATTATTTCCATAAGATTGAACTTGACGAAATTAATAAGCATCTTCTAAAATAGACTTCTTTTATTTCTAAATTCAATAATAGTTTTCAATTTGATTGAATTTTTTATATCAATTGGCATTATTTACCCAATGTTGGTCTCATATTAACTCAATTATGATTAAAGCCGGTATTTTATGAAACGATATCTTATATTACATTTATAAAATTATACATACTAATATATATTGGTTAAATTAGAAAGCTCTTGTTAAATGACATCTTAAAAGATATAGTGAACTTCTAAAGCGAT
This sequence comes from Galleria mellonella, assembly GCF_026898425.1. Lineage (NCBI taxonomy): Eukaryota > Metazoa > Arthropoda > Insecta > Lepidoptera > Pyralidae > Galleria > Galleria mellonella. The sequence continues at coordinate 972,772 of NW_026442151.1, read as the reverse complement.
TTTGATATTTTTTTTGTAATTAATACTTAAAGTTTACTCCTGCATTGTTCCCATAACTATTAATTTTTGAAGTTTGAATCAGCCGTTTGTGTTTGTGACTAAAAATTTATTTACACTCGCACAATATCAATAAAATATGTATCTACGAAACATATCTCGTTGAACTTAGAAGGCACCGTTTTTATTACGAAGCAAAATTATATTTTTTTATAAATAAAGATACATTTATGTATGGTAAGAATACTTAATAAATATTAATAACACCTCATCAGGAATTACAGACGTATGCTTACGTATATGTTTGTTAATAACAACGTTAGCAAAAAGGAACCTGGTGCTTTAGATGGGATGCCCAATAGGGCATGTGTCATGTTTATTTTCCATCAAACGAGTATAATACTTGTATCTTTTGTGTAACCTTCACTATGTAAAAAAATATATTATGTACAGATACATTAAGCGTCATTTTATTTACACATTAAAATCAGGAAATTGTTACATCAGGAAATTGTGTACGTAACATAAGTGAGATAAAACAATTCTGTTTATCAGTTATGTGACGATAAACTATAAAGAGACTTCCATTTATTTCTGAAATATTCGACTTACGTCACATATATTAATTGCTTCGTTCGCCCACGTGAATTTTTGTATGACGTCACATATCCAATTGGATCCAATAAAATTAACTGTAAAAAAATCACATTTGCATTGTTTAATATTGGATTAACAAACGCAGCGCATTACAGTATATATGAAGTCCAGGATATCCCTTATGTGCGTCTATTCCTATGGATTAAATTGTTACGCCTCCGAATTGTGAAATTCCGCTGTTTTTTTCAATCTTCCCAGCCAAATAGATTCGCTTAGTGATGTTACTTAAAATGTTAAATAATTATGAATTGATTTTAATTTATTTTTTTGCTTTAGAGAAAGCGTAATAGTTAGTGACCTTGATTCAGATTAGTATTATAGTCTGATGGAGAGGAAAATAGTTTTTTGGAAAAGCAATTACCTTTTTTTATTTGCGCAACAAAATGTACTTGTTTATCAGTTTGTAATGAAATTTTCGTAATATAAGTTTTCATAATTAATCTAAGTATGGGTCAACATATATGTCGTAGAATATTCTTTCAAATGCATCTGTTGTCAAGCAGAGTACTGACGCTGTTTGCTAATAGATGGTGTAAAAAATTAAATTGCTCTATAACATTAAAGTAATAAAAAAAATATATTAATACCATGTGCCTCAGAACGAGAAATTATAATTATTTACTTTTATTTACAATAAATTAAATAAAATGTGTTTATGAATAAAACGCAATGTCAGTGATGACATCGTTTTTAAAATAGATCATTATCTTTCCAATTATATTAATTATCATTTTTCTGATGTTATACGTCAGTAAGCAGCATCACACAAAACACTTTAAATTTCACAATTTATGGTTATTTAGGTATTACATATTCTTTACTAGATACGAGCAATAATAATTTGGTATTTAACTTTAGGCATAAATCTGATTACAATTTAAAATTAATCTACACAAACCTAAATTTTGAGTCTCAAAAGCAAAAAATGGAAGTTAAAGTTTTGCTTTAAAATGTGATGGGAGGTTGTTATTTACACGCGAATGAAGTCACGGATACATCTAATTTATAAATGAATTGAAATGGTCCTTACTGAAAATATTTTTTATTTAAATATTAGTGTATATTAATTAATACATAAAATTAAATAGTAACCTAGTCCCTACACTAGGAGTGCCTGTGTCGTAAGTGATTAGTAGATATATAGGAAAAACTATTTAATTATTAAGTCGTACTTGAAATTAAATAAGTATTAAAAAAACACGAGTAATTATCACAACCATTATAATAAACCTTGGTCAGGTAACATTGGCCACTAGTTGTGCTATTGAGAACACGGAACTAAAGTGTGGGGTCAGCTAAGCTGGAAGCGGCAGTGCTGAGCGGAAGCAGGACGGGCGCCGCCGCGCGGCCATCGGCCGTGGGTCGTCGACCGCACGCCCTTCTTGTTTTTTCGACAATGCTAAAAACTTGGGAGCCGGTTTGTTCGACAACTTTGAATGTGTATGGTTTGTGGTAACTTATTTAGAAATGTTTTCGCTCTATTTAAGTATGTCTCCTAATGTAGTAATAAAATTGTATTTTAACTATATGAGCAATACTTACCCTACATACAGAATACAGAATCGAATCTAAATAAAATACACCTAAATAATCATTTATAATTATCTAGGCATAATTCACAACTGTTGTCTAGTAGGCATCTAAAATATTACAAACACGCACAGCGCGTTTTTAAACTACCCATCGCTCCTTGAATTAGAACGTGTCGTCATATGCAGTCTTTCCAGAGTATTATTTTAGCAACAAAATTTTATATAATCAAATTAGATTTTTCAAGTTTTAATTTTAATAAGCAACCTATAAATTTTCATTAAGATATAGTAAATATAACTAATACATCTCTGTATAGGTAAATTGTTTCTATCATTTTGCTTATTTCATTATAATTACCTAAATATTTGATACTTAATAGTTCTTATTTAATAATAATAATCTAAATTATTATCTTCGGTGTTATCGTATGTTGTGTTGTAAAATTTGGGTTAATTTCATTATTCTTATAATACTTACGATGGATTAGTCGTACAATGTCTCGTTCAGTATAATTGTTTTCTCTTTTTTCATTATTCAGTTATTATATCATTATACGTATGTCTAGATAAGTGCAGGTGTGATATTTATGTTTTTATATCTGCATTTAAATAATTTTTAAAATTAAATGACTAACGATATACGCTATAGTCGTTTAATAATTGTAATTGTCTGTCATTAAATTTTTAAAAAGATCTATGTAATTTTTGTAATAGAACTTTTAATTAGAGACTGTCTACTCACATCAGATCAACTTTGTAAATTTGTGGTATTGTGGTCCTTATAAATTGTTTATGACTGATTTGGAAATAAAAAAAAACAGAAATAAATTTTACAAGTTTGTTTTATTTTAATTCGACAACCTGTCATTATATTAACAAACAAATGACTGAGCACGCTCACATACGTACATACAATACACACACAAACACACCGCGACCGGCGCTGCATTGCATATAAATTACACTTATATAGTCTTAAATTATTTTTCAGTCTATTGCGCTCTCCTCGTCCGGCGCCGGCCACGCACGCACGCGTCCTAAACGAATTATCACATATAATATATTAAAACGATCTCCGAGCGATAATTATTAACTAATTTTTTTATTTAATTTAAAGTAGGTCGGGGTGGGGTGGCGGAGACGTGCGGCTCCGCGGGCCGGCCTCACGCCGGTAACATGGGTGGCATGTAGGAGCGCGGCGGTGGAGGAGGTGGCGACGGCGATGGTGACTTCTTTGAGAGGTTCAATGGCTGAGGGGCGTCCGTCTCCGCAACATCCACTTGTAGTGCTATTACTGGCTGTGGTGCCGGTGACGCGCCACGGAAACAGGTCAGCAGACCGCCCGCCCTCAATGGACAGCCTTCCGTAGGGGCTCCTGTTTCACCGCGCCGCATGTACTGTTGAATGATATCTGTTCGTTTCAACTGCTCAGGTGTCATTCGTGGGCCTTCCATTAAGCTTTTAGCAAGCACTGAATGTGTTGAAGAAAGTGGTGCCCGAATTGGGCGCGGTGAATGAGCGGGATGCGCAGGGCTAGCTGGATGCGGATGGTGAGGTGGCTGTGGTGATGGCGTTGGTCGCCCTGGCCGTGCTTCAGCTTCACTCCATGTATCACGTCGCATCGCACGAAATTTCTTGTGCGGTTTGTACGCCTCGTCCATTAACGAACTTGCATCATACAGTGGTGGAGCTTGGAGAACGCGTTTGAGCACAGGCATATCGTCTGCAGGAGCAATTGGTCGCCTATCGTCCGAATGTTCTTCAAGCGATGATCGTGGACTGGAACATCCAGATTCAGGCCCAACTATCCTTTCATGTTTTTCATTTCCAGACTCTATACCAGAATCTGTAGGTGAGTCGAGCTTACGATAACGAGGCGGGGGACGAACAGGCGTCACAGTTAGTCCATTATGAGCTAGGTGAGCCACACCCAATGCTTCTTCATCAACGGAGCCTCGAGAATCAAGTCGCCGACGACCAGCCAGTGTTGCGGCTAATAATGGAGTGCCACAGTCGCCTGTTGTTTCACTAGATTCACTGCTAGATACCGAGCCAATAGGGCTTCGAGCAGAATCGTCAGCACCCGAGTCCGCCCATAATGCACCTTCATCTTCGACCCACATTTGTTGTCTTAATAATTCTTTGTGTTCTGTGCGGAATACAACCAACTTCTCTGTATGGAGTGTACTCAGAGTACGTAGGTCGGGAAGAGTATCCATTAATTCGCGTAGAAAACCAGGTCCATCCGATCTATTCTGTGCAATGACAGTCTGTAGACATGACTTCAATCGCGAGTGCATCCTCTCAACCAGTTCAACATTCCGTAGACCAGGTCGGTCTGGCGTTATGAGTACAATAGCACAAAACAAGCCAATCTCGGCATCTGTTAGGTTCATCGAGTTCATGCGTTCAGCAAACTTGAATGTAGAGTCAACGAGAAACCTGGCATTGGCACCACTTTGTATAGAATCACGCTTCATAAGCTGACCATTTAAGCAGATAATGCTATTCAATGGCGCATCAAACATGCAGATCAGTCGCACGAATAAGGCGTCAAAAAGACCGCTCTTCAGCAACGTGAATTTATCATCTTGTGTGAGTAACTGGAAACCGGGTATGAGGCCAGCAAAGTCTATTACGCCACGAATTACGTGTGCAAATCTTTGTGAAAATTCTTTTTCAGATTGTAACTCTGGCGCTGGATTTAGAGGGCAGGCCTAGAACAAAACAAATACAACAGTTAGTGTCTATAACAAAACAAAAAACAAAACATGAAATCTGGTATTAAATTTAAAAATTAGTAATTAAATATATTTGTATACTCACCAAAGTTGGTTGTGAATAGGTGGGACAATCACGAGCACGCTTGCGCATAGCAGCAACGCGATCACGCGTGAACTCGCAGGTGTCGAGATGAGCACGCACCACTCGCGCCAGCAACCGCGGACCATCATCTAATTCTGCAGCAGCTGCTTGCTCATGGGCACGTGTCGTCGACGATTGCTGCATCGCAGCAAGAATTCGCGCTTTCTCGCGCTTTGGCACGCGTCCGAACCGGACGGCTGTAACAAAAGAAAACTCAGTTTAGACTTTTAATGGATTTGATCAATAATAAGCATGTCTCAACATCAGACTCTATGGAAATAAATCCAGTTTATAAAAAAGTGGTAGCTAACAAGAGAAATGTTGAGCAAGGTCGGGGCTAAACATACACGTATAACGCGCTGCAGCTGTCGCTAAGTGTGCATGTATGCAAGCACACATCGAGCCATGTGCACACGCAGCTGATGGCGAGAGGGTAGAGTTCATCGCCCGTCTCACGACTCGCTGCCACCCTTGGTTATTGAGTGTTTAAATCGTGGAGTCTTCCGAATGCGTTGTAGTTAAGTGAACTAGTTCGAGTGACAAAGCGCGAAATGCGAGGTCACGCTAAAAAGTGTTACGACTTTCTCGCACTAAGTACAGCGCGGATCAAAAGGTAGTATGAACCGGGGGCGGCAGTGCCGCTTGCGGCCTTCGTGCGCGAGCGCTGGTGAAAGTGTTTGAGCGTGCGGCTCACTATTGAAAACGAAAGCGGAGAGCGCCCTCTCGCCATTTCTCCCGACTTTCGCTGCGCGATGTGGGCCGTATCGCTTGCACCAGATGTACGATTTCATTGTTCGTGACCTTTTAATTTGTTGATTTATTATACGAACAAACAAAGTAAATTCATGAAACGGTTGTCATTCAGTATTTACAATTATATTATTTACCCATAAATATAACTTTGTATAAACTGAAAATTCTATTTACTTAAAATATCTAGACATCAAGATAAGTCATATGATGGTCAAAGAGAAAAACTAAAAAAATCAATAGATATAAATTGGTGCAAATTATATGACGGTAATCACTGTACCGCCTTTCTAACCTAATCAAATATAGTTTAGTGATGTTTAATGTTACGAAAAATAATTAGGAAAAATAGTTTATAACAAAATATTTTGTATTTAATGCATTTTTTGTTTCCATTATTTTTTATTTTTTATAATACGGTATATTTTAAAAATTTATGTTAATTTTTTAACTGTTTACGTCCATTCAATTTTGTTTATTTTTTTAAAATAAACTAAGTTTAAACTTTAATTAGTTTAAGTTTAATTTTGTATTTTATATCTAATGTAAATAAATCTTATAAAAATACATACGAGCATTGTGATATTTCACGACACCGTTGAGAATGCCTTTGAGGATTGGTAAATCTTCTCCCATATCTGACACCATTACAGTTTTTCACTAATAACTAATTCACAGCCGATGGCCACAGATAAATTGAAGTTGGTAACTACAGGAAAGTTTTTTATAAATTAGATAAAACACTAATGCAATGTCACATAGCACAGCTATTTAATTTGTATATAATTTAACACTAAACACTGTAATCCGAATCGTAGATAAATGTGATCCAATGAGAGTATATTTAAGCTCAGCGCACCGCAATGTAGGAACGGCGTACACTGGAGCAGTCACTGTGAGCAATCGTCGCGTTCTCGAAGCGAACTGCGGAGCGATGTAATGTCATAGCTATAGTAATGAGGGCTGACGACCGGTGCGCGGGCCGGACTCCCTCGCACTGCGCCGCGGCGCGCGCCGAGCCAACCTTGAACTTGATGCGGGGGGGCGATCGCGGTACGCGGGGAGGGGCGCCGTCAATAAACTCCGCGCAGGCCTCTGCCCCCGCGAAGATACCCCTCCCTCTCTACACTTCTAGCACGCGCACTACCTATCACTTGAACCTCGACGATTTAACAAGTTATGCGAATTGAAACTGATTTCCTGAATCTTCTTTCGAGTTTTTCCTAAAACGGAAATAGCAATAGTGAATAGGCGGAATATGTGCACACGTAGCTGGTCTGGTACCTTCCTAGGCTATTACGAGCGAAATGAACAGCGGTATGATTCCAGTTTAGTTTTATTATCGAATGTGGTTTGTCTATAGAATAAATAGTTAGCGTCACTACTTTCACTTATTATTATTTTGACATTACACCGCAATACGTAAAATACCTTCTTAATTTATTTTAGTACCTAAATTAATGACAAGAGGAATTACTCGAACAATTTCACGTTTTAGTTGCATATGTTTTTCTCATATTCATATGTATCATGAAACAAGTGTTGAATTCAGATAACTTTTATATACACTCAACTATAAACCTGTTAATTTGCTATAAAATATCATAATAATTATATATCATGACTAGATTTTTATATAAGTTCCACGTTAAGCTACTTTTCAGACAAAGCGCTGATGTTATTGTACAGCGCCATCTGTTATTGAGTAGCAAAACTAACGCCGCACTGTATGTTTATTGTTTATATGTTTAGTGCATTTATAGAATATGTTTTATATACACATATATATTTATAGTTCTGGAGCTCATTAATAAATTAACATTATAAAAAAATCCTTGAATACCTGAAATATTGTTAGTTTATAATCTTTATCTATTTATTGACCGTAATTGCATATTTCACTGTATATTTTCAATTTCTTTATTAATATAATATATTTTTACATTTTTAGTTAAAATAAAATATTTCAATATTACAATTCTGGTTATTAAAATATTTTTATATAGAATTCATGTCTAACAGATTATTCAATAAAAATTGCCTCATAATTTTATCAATCTTTATCAGGCAGACTTCAGGAAGTCGTAAGTATTAAACACATTCTAATCTTAAAATTGTGATAGAAAACATGGCTGTATTTTTATCGGAATGGTTTCTATATTTTCAGAGATTACCTTCCAAACAAACAATTTTTATCTTTTCATAATTTTACTACAGTAATAGACATAAATCCCTAGTCATTCTATTAATATAAAATACCTACTAGGAAAAACTTATAACTATCAATTCAGATATTCAGAGAAACTATGGGAGGGCAACGAACTGCATTACGAAAGTGAAAATATAAATTTCACTCTCACGCTTACGAAATGGGCCTTTCTCCGCTTTCACCACGCGCGCAGTGCGCGATCGGGTAACGGCGCGGCGAGCAAGTGTCGCAACGAGCAGAGCGGAGCGGTGCGGTTGTGGCGCGGCCGTCGACCCGCTTAGCGTGCGCTCACCCGCGCTTGCATAACCGACCTCCCACACCGCTCCGCCCCCGCGTGCAGTGTGTCCACTGCGATACCGCGGGCGCCGCGCTTCACGAAATAGGATCTGTTCGCAGCAGCACACGCGCGCGGCGTCCCACTTGGCGCTGCGAGATGGCGCACGGACGACCTTCCTATGCTAATTGCGTACGTCCACTGTGACTATGTGCGTGCACGTACGCTATACGCAACATACATAGTTACTAGACGTGCAACAATTAACGTCCTATTAAATACAGTTGCATAATTTTCGCTAACCTAAAACTAATAATTCATGACCTATTTTCTTAGCACGTTTATTACATCATTCTAATATAAATAAATATTAAGCGTTATCTTTATCTATTCTTAGTTTTCTGCTCAAAACCATATTCTGATAAAATAATGAATTATTTTAAATTCGGCCGGTGTTATTGATTTATTTAGTTATTTTTTAAAAGTTTTGAAAATATAAATTTTTATTAGAATGACGATTTTATGAATTGCTCGATTCAAATTCATTTTTAATGGAATAATTAATAAAATATAGGTCAACTCACCATCTCTGCTCATGCCAACAGCTATACATTTTTTCAATCGGCAGTATTGACACCGATTTCTGTTGATTCTAAGGATGGAGCACTGCTGATTTTTCGTGCAGGGTCTGTACTGGATCTTCTGTTGTATGGAGCGCCGAAAGAAACCCTGGGAATCACAGCGGCAATTAGAGTTTCTCTCGAGGTCGGAGCTTTCGTCGCTGGAGCACCCAGAGTCACTGGACTCCCGGCGCGATTCCAGCATGCTCACCAGCACCGAATGCCGTTCGCGCAGCTCCGCGCCGCACGACATGGCACGCACCATTCACTATAGCACACACTCGCCACAAACACCACCACTCGCCTTGCTAACTGTGCAATGACTGTACTGTACAATAGGATATCGCGCAATGCACCGACACCGATGGCGACTGACAGCGGACTGTGCGGGCGCTGCCTCGCGCGGGGCACAGTTACCCGCGCGACCTACTTGCAGGCCGCCGACCCAACCGAGAAAGTGAGAGTGCCCCCGGCCCCCGCTACCCTCCTACGCGCTCCTAACGGTCCACGCCGCTCTAGAATGCGCTGCTGTCGCTGCACCGGTGCGCCGGATATAGGCCGGGCGCATCCCGGCGGCGTCGCGGCGCGCGGCCGTTCACCCCAGGTCATCGACCGTTCGATTGCACAACCGTCATGCCCCTCCCCACTACACCCTTCGATACCCGGGAGCTAGGGCGCAGCCCGTGCAGGTCGTCGACCAGATTTACGTCCGATGACGTCGAAGTCGCGTCACGGCCTACCTCAATGCGCGCGCGCTCCTATAGGGGCTGTAATGATCTAATTAAACGAATGACTATAATCTCTAAAATATATCTCTACAGATTAAGAATTGAACACCGAATCTATTACGATACTATTGGTCAATACGTTATTAATATTAAATAACTATATTCCTTCCTAGGCACGGACATATATAAAAAAAATCGGCAAAGTTTGACTGATTTACTATTTAAATTTTTTTAGTTCTTTCGACTTTTTAAGATCAGTTATTGCTATTTCTTTTTAAATTGTTATTAAATACATTTTTATTGCTGCTTGTAACTGTATTTTAAGAATAAAATACACGCAACTAATTACATAGGTATCAAAATATTTATTTAGGCGAATGTTTTTTTTTTCTAGATATCTAGTTCTATTTCAGTGTAGCATAATTATATGCTGCATTTGCTACTAGTAGGTTTATACGGATACTACAATACGGAGGCTGCGCGGGCGAATAGTAGAGGGCAAACGTTGAGAGGGCCGGGCTATACGAGAGGCGTTCAGGTCGGTGGCCCAATTTCGCACTGCCATCGATCCATTGTGCGCTGTGCGAGTGGCCCATAATTGGTCGCAGCGCGGGCAGTGACCGACCGCGCGGTCGTCGACCCGCTGCCGCGAAAACAAAACTTCCCTGCCCGTCTCCCCGCTCTGTTCCTCATCACTTCGACTATGATAAATATCACTCGAATTATATTTCGAGTACGAGCGCCGGCTTAAGAATGGATACACGTAGTCATTATAGGTACGTAATAGAAATTGGACACTAAATAATTAATTAATAATATTTTTTAAAATTTCTTTAAGGGTATCTACTGACCAGATTTCATGCAATTACAAGCATCTGTCTGTTTGTCACGGATCTTAGTTTGTACCCAGATTTAAATTTCATGCAAATTCATGTAACACTATATTCAAAGCTATAGAAATTACTAAAGTTTAAAAAAAGTTTTAAGGGTATACAGGAAAGACGGCTAACGTATGTTTTTTTTAATGCTGTTGTAATTCATAATTTTTCTTTGTAATTTTTTTACCTGTATAAAATTATGTCATATTAATAGCGAAAAATATAAAAAATAAAGTGTAGCTATTAAAAAGAATGACGCGTGTCCATTTCAATTAAATAACCTCGATATGTCAACGACCGCTAACTAATTAACACGGTGACTTCGTTTTGAGTCCTAAAAAATGTTATTCTATTTGCATCCGACACTTACTGAATTGCGCTAGAAGTCTTAATAGTAATCACATTTTAGGTCATTTTGATAGTGAGTCATTTTACGAGTGTCTTAGGTAGTATAAAGATATTCCCCTGTTTGTTTCAGTTTATTCTTGAAAGTAGAACGCTGAGATTATGCCCATTACTATACATTGTAAATATAAATACTTATAATATAATAACTTTGCATGTGTTGTACTTTTACGAATGGACTAGACTAGACTAGACTATTTTATATAAACACTTGCTACTGTCCATAACTTAGATGGTGCGGAAGATGTTTCAATAACCAAAAATATTGCTTAATGGATGTTTACACAGTCTATAAGAAATATACCTGTCTTGAAATTAATTTTGTATAATAATATATGACATCAATTGTACTCGACTTTTTATTAAAATTATAAAATAATTAATAACATCCACTTTTTATATAAGAAATGTAAAATGTGGTAATATTAATTACGCATTTACCAAAGTAGAAAACATGATCATCACGCTGTCCATACTGCAAAGGGATTTGGCATGATTTTATGGTCCACCGCCTGGCTGATATCGACTTTTTAGGAATATTGTTGAAAACATGATCATAATTCATACAAAAATGTGTTTACAATAAAAACGATATTATAAGATGACATTCGCGAGAAATTAAATTAAGGTTTTACGAGATCACATAATAATTGACAAGCAAACTGAACTATAAATAATTTATTACCTGTACTTTGGACTATTCGCATTGCATAGCCATAGACGATGTACTCGTTACTGCACTGATTACTTTTGTGCTGTCTGTACTGTAAAGTTTGTACTTAAACTATATAAATGGAATATGCATTAGAAATATATTGTCCGTATTACAATATGTGTATATATATGTTATAGTTTCGACAATGCTATGTAGGTCACGCTCGCCATTCGCCTATCTACGAGTATATTTTCGACATAGCGCCGTTTCTCAGTCGCCCGCCGATAAGCGATCCGTTGACATTTTTATCATTAACGTTATATTGACATAGTTTGTATTTTTTCAGGATTGTCTACCAGTAACTCATTAACTGACTTTAAAATTATTGTGTTGCATTTAAAAATTGTAAAAGATAGACAGAAATTAATCCGATTGTACAAGATTTTTTTTTTATTATAATGAACGATAAAATAGCTTGTAATATATTAATTCATAGAGCTATTAAGTCAAGTACGTAAATAAAATAGAATAATATAGTTAAAGGGAGTAATTAATTTGCGACAAATTATCCATGATAACAATTAAGTCCAATACATATTCAATACAATTCAGTCTAGGTACAGGAGAAAAATAACTGACGTCCATGTCATGTATAATTACGTAAATTGGATGATTACAAAAAAACGTAAAATTAATCATATGGATGGATATTGATTACTGGCAAGCAGTGTAAGCAACTGTCGCCGGCGGCAGTCGCAACTCACTTTGACAGCACAGCAGGTAACGGTGCAGCGGGCAACGACTCCTTCGTCACCGCAACGCCACACTGCTGCGATCAAAACAAGCTGACGCATCGTTGCTGTTTCCGTGGAATCAACCTCATTCACTAAAGTCACATAATATATAATAATACTGTGATACTGTATCTTAATCATTCAAAGAAATGTATGAAAATGTTATAAAATATTCATCGTCTCGTTAATAAAAGAAAAAAGATTGACAGAAACTAAAAAGCGGCACTGAAAATGGAGGTTATTCAACCAAATACGATTATTTGAAACCAGCCGTTGACGTTTCGTTTCAGTCGTGTTGAAATATTCTTACAAATGTTGTATATCAATATAATGTCTACATAAAGAGTTTAATATTTTTGGTTTATGTTAGTTTTCGTATAAGAACATGTCTTGTTATACGATTTTTTTTTGTTTAAAACAATTTAATGTAAATGATTAATATTCCTGTACAAAGTTCTTGTACAAATAGTATTGTATAAGCTTGTGAATCTTGGTTTTTTATTTATTTATTCTGCAATAACTTTTTTTATTATTTGTTTTAGTATAATTTTTAAGTATAATATATGGACATTAAAGACTTAGTATATAGTTTTGTTACGCGATGTTCTATTTGTGCAAATCTGATCGATTTTAATAATCACTTTTTTAAATTGAATAAGTTTATTATATTTATTTTATCAATATTCCATGACATTAAATTTGAATAATAAAATCTTAATTAAAATGAGTTAAATTAAAAATGATCCATTATGTTATAGAGTAACAAATATTTATTATATATAATTTAAAACACAAAGTAAACACTAGAAATATATATAATAATATTTCATTTACGCGTTTCGGTAAGACAAGTATGAAACATACATAACAGTTTATCCTACGTGCCTGTCGGTGCAGATGTTTAGCTGATAACACCAAGCTGACTCACGTTTGTGATTCACTTCCTGTTCACGTTCGCAAATTTATTTCTAGGTACAAAACCAATAACGTAATCTATAAAGGTACCTTACTAGCTTGTACATTGTCAATATATGCTAAGTTACGAGCTCGAATAAAACAATGAAGAAAACAACGGGATATTGTTATGACAGACTAGGTTTTTAAATTATGTCCTAGACACAGCTAGGTGGGCAAATAAAATTAATTCAAACGTGATCACGTGATTAACCGATCAGATTTCTGTATATGGTTTTAGAACGTTTTTTTAAGTTCATTGAACTTAATCTTTATTAAATAGATAGCCAATGTGATAATTCTAACACGGAATATAAATGTATATTATAAATGTTGTACAATTTGTAAATGTAACAGTTCAAAAAATCATTCATAAAATGTAAATTAGCTAAGTAAGATTCAATAAATATGTACATAATATATGGGGGACAGGAAATAATAAATGCAAACCAAGAGCGCGCGATGCTCTCAATAAATATGGCCGCTCAAAGATCAATGAACTTTTAAGCTGACAGTTCAAAAATAATGTGGGTTACGTTCACGTTGCGCGTACATTCGTTGTCCGTAAAAGTTGTTTACGGGCGGTCGGGCGGCGTGGTGCGGCGCTACCAACGGGGTCGACGTCCGCGCGCCCTGGGCATGCACCGTAGATTGGTGCCGAAAAATAAGCGACCCACAACACGCGGAAATAAGTCGGCCAACAAAGAACAAAGAGCAGATCCACTGTGTTGTCGTGGCAACTGTATATTCGGCTACGCGGCAACACTGGACTATGAATTAAAATTTGTTTCCATTTAACGTTGTTTTTGAAATTATTTATGAAATTAATGAATTATTAATTAAATAAATATTTACATAATTACTTGTGAAACATATCCAAAATACGAAACTAAAGATTTTTTAAATAAATGTGATTTAAAATTGATAATAAAAATAATAATTCGTTTACGCTTGTGTCTAATAGTAAGATAATAATTATATTAATATAGTAAATATTAAATAAATAGTGTTTATGTTAAGCATTTATGTAATTTGTAATCAAGTAGTAACAATTACGATACGAGTTCGTTGACTCCGATGCGTACACAAACGCTCGTAACTCATTGGATTTTACACACTACGTCGTCATTCAAGTCTACACCTTCTACTTCTACTCGCACTACGTAATAGCAGCACTGTAGCGGTATTAAATACAGCGCCATCTAGCGTAGAATAGCTGAACTTTTATTTTGTGTTTCCCAATTCTATCGTTAGTTGGCGCGCGTGCTACCGACATCGAAAGTTAGTTGCGTCATGTTATGGATATTAGAGATAGTTATAATATTTTCTTTTTGACATTATAGCTACGGAATATTATTTAATGCATTATTACGAAATTACGCATAAAATATTATTTCATGTAGTTCTTACATAAAAAGACTGACTGAAATTAATTGTTCTATCAATGTCATAAACTTTACAATTTGAATATAAGTGACTACGTAATAATATTTTATAACTTTGCTTACGTTACTAAAAACAATTTCCCACGAGGACAAGACAACGATTTTCAATCGAAAGGTCGCGGTAAACATTAAACTAACAAAACGCATGTAGAAAAAGAATAATAAGTTAAATACCGAATAAAACATTCGCGAAAATTCACAGCTTTTAAGGTTCGTTTTAAGAATAAGATTCGCTTAGTCATTTGCCTAATCTCTGAGTGAATCTTATTATCATCCGACTCGTTCAACGCTGCACAATGCACCAGACGTCCGTGGCTGAAGGACACGCTTTGTCCCGTCGAATGTCGACTATAAACCAGACTCGGCGTTTAAACCAGTTTACAATAAACTCACTTCACTTGCACTCCTATTCCCGTCTGCTTGCTCCTTCGCTCCGAGTCGCTTTCACACTCATGAATACGACCTTTGACAGGTCGACGCACGGTCTCTTGTCAGTAAATACAAATCCAATCTAATTGAGCTTATATGAAAGTCAACATTGTAAGCAGATTCTTTTAAAGAGGGGAGGAGAGATCATAATGGTTTATATTTATTAAGAGAAAATAAGTTAAGTGCACGTATATAAATTTAATTAAATTCATATTCGAATAGAATAGACGAGGAAGTAATTAACATGAATTGCAGTGCTCTTGAGCGTTCACTGATCACGTAATGTGCTTTCGCTAGATGACTTTTACGTACCAAAACTAACGACTTTCGCGATGATTATTTCTTTTATTTATTATTCCTGAATTAGTTTTTATATTTTTGTTATATAATTTTAATAGTATAATCTTAATTATTTTAATACAATCATACATTTATAATAAATGAATAATAGTAATGACAACAATATATAAAAAAAAAATATGGGACGCGGATACCGTTATTGTTGAGTAGAATTTATAAAATAAATATTGTGTCTTAAATCTACCTTGTAACTCTCTGGGTACCAGGAACTTGTAACAAGCTGCATGTAAAGATGTATATTTTTGATGACCTCGGTTACTGCACGTATGCAGTTGGATAGTAATCGAGTTCAAAAGGGACAGCTCGTTCCCGTGAGATTGTTCCGGAACAGGTATCAACAACAAAAATAAAATGTGTCTAATAGAATTGGGGCGCACGGGGCTGACCGACGAACCGCCAGGCTGAGGGCAGCAGGTACCCGTCTACAGTGTATCCGTCAACCCAAAATGTATAACAAGTTTACACGGTTCATTTAATGTAGCTAAAGTACCTAGTAACGTGAGCGTCAATTGGATTACCTATACATTTCGCGACAGATAAGGTCATCGGGTCGGCTTTGTTCAGAATGCACAGAGATTGTCTTCCGTAAGTAGCGACCTTGATACTACTAGTGCTGAATATACACCTGTTGAAATTTCGCCTTTGTGGTAGGGGTGCGGCATATATGAAAAAAAATTGTCGTCTGCAACTATTGTTCCTGCTTTCTTTAAAGTTCTATACATTGGAATGATTTTTTCTTGAAGGTTAAAACATTTTAAAGGCTAAATGGTGGTAGTGACGTAATAAAAAATATAGTGCTGGTGAGCATATATAGACACAGCTTTTAAAAGAAATAAATGTTCATTGTCTAAACAAATAAGTATGTATATTTACCTTGCAGCCCTCACAGGAATGCACACCGTAATGGAATCCACTGGCTTTGTCACCACAGACGCGGCATAGCACCGTGGTACCATCAAATTCTGTAACAAGAAAAATATTATTAGTACAGTCTTATTACAGAATAATAATGTGAATATAGATTCACACAGATGTATATAAGAGTTGCAAATATTATTAGTTTGGTGCCAACCAAACTCATCAAATGCTAGTTTAATCAAACATCCTGGCTTGTGTGGTAGTTATGTATAATAAATATTTATACGCCAATGCACGTGATTTCGGTGATAATTTTGACCTTGCGGCACTGACTCTCGCCTGTGATAACAAATACGCGTATATGCATTAATACATATTTGCATGGATTGATAAGGTTTTTAATGCAGTTTCTTTAAAGGTTGTGACATTACGAGTACAAAACTGTATACGAGGTTTGGATATTATGAATATCGCTATATTAGTTTCCTTTGGACATTGAGGGGCGAAAAAAAGGTAATTACCCATTTTGATATCGTGCAGACCAGTTCGATATCTATATTAATTTTGATGGGATTCTTCATTTTGATGTTACATATTTCAGAAGTGATATTTGATATATATATATATATCGTTATTTCACCAACATACAGATATTGTAATTAAAATATATAAGTACATATTATCCATCTTTACAACGAATGGTCATTCTTCCAACATTTTTCAATTTTTGCTTATTGGACGCGGTAAGAGCATGTTTTGTTGTTGGAAATCATTCGTGAACAATTTCGTATTAATTGACATACTTTGACAAATATTAATGGATTTTTTAAGATTTACTAATACTCAACTGTTTAGAGTTTACATTTTAAGTAATCATATAAATCATATAAAATCGTATCGTAAATCTATTTAAAAGTTGTAGCCGGTTTCAGGCAATTTATAAAATATGTGTCAAGCATTTATTTTACACTTGATTGTTGATTTAATTAAAAAAAAAAAAATTACACACTGAACGGTAATTACAACTAGTACAAAGTATTGTCACCTAATCGATACAAATAGTAGTCACTATAGCTTATTTAAAAAGCATTACTTTTCATGATAATAATAAACATAAATTTATATCTTGAATTAGGTATAATAAAAAAACACCTTTTCTGTAAAATAGAGGAACATATCTAATCTGTCGCATTAATGAAACATATGACGCAACAGATTCATGTTGCGTGCGTCAAGGTGATACTGAATAGTTATTTTAGAAAGTACCGAGTCTCTCTATTCAAGTTAGATAAAGTCAATGACCTCTGTAATGCGACACGATATTATTAACGGAATGATAAGTTTTGATTTGAAATGTAATCTAAGTAAAACATCATTTTGTGATTATTTGTCTGCGGACATTGATCGAACCCTTAATTATTATCTAACAGATAATTGAACAAAGCATTAGTACTGTCGTCAAAGTAATGATTTAATACCAGTGTAACATTTAATGGGTAAAGTAATTTATTTAGTAGGTCAGCTATAGATAAAGACCCGGGGCAAAAATAACAGATGACGTTGAATCAAATAGACGTGCGCCGGTGGGCACACTCGGAATGGAGGGGCACTAGACCCCGCTCTCAATCCGGGAACAGGTTCGTGTGACGCCCCCGACAGCTCTCACTTTCCTCTTCCAGCCATTTATTTATTTGTTAAGGGAACAACTACTACGGGCCTTTTGGAAGGTACTTTCTATTTCTGGCGTGCACCACTCGCCGCGGGTCGACGTTCGACGCCGTCGCTTTCTACAGTGTTACTTTCTTTTTTCTAGAGGCGGCGTATGGCCGCCCTCGACGCGTAATTTCGGTCTCATCTCAAACAGTACTTTCATCAGTGCGTGTTCACCGAACGGCTCAGGTGGGGATCACAATAGCGCAGGGAAAGCGTTGCGAGACGTAACTGGTGCAATTGCAATAGACTCAGTAGCGTGCAGCCATTTCTCCTCGTGTGATGCAACTTGCGTTTTTCTGAGTGGCAGCGTGTGTGAGAGTCATTCGTTCGTTACGTCAATTAAAAGGCGAGGAAAGCGCGCGAGAAAGTCTTAGCACGTAACGCGAACTCCGCCCAACCGTGCAGAATACTCGCGCGCCATTCTGGCCGTTGCAAATCTGTGTCAGGGCGATGTTTGTTTGTAAATAATTTGCCCGTATATGTAGATATTTGAGCTATAGAACACGTTTGATGGAACGTATTATATATTTAATCAGGTATTTAGCCACGTTACAGAATTACAAGATTAGATTACAGATGGACGGATGGAAAGGAATGAATCTATCGATAAAGATTTATGTAATGTAGGTAGGTACGAGTATATAAATATATACTAACTATCATCAATAAATTAATAATCAGATGATTGATATTTCATATGTATATAAATACAGAAAATAATTTTGAATATAGGTCAAACAATGTAAATAGACAATGACAAAATTAAGTTATGTGAATTATCAACGAAGTTTTTGAAATCATTTCCTAATAAGATAATATACATATACGAATATATATTTGGCAAGAATTCAAGAGAACTAAATGCATGAGCGTTTTACCTCGCAGCTAGTAATGATGAACGTGTAGTAGTTGAGAGAAAAGTAAAAGTAACACCGGCGAACAGCTGGCACTACGACAACCTGTGCGCTAGTGTGCGTATATACGATGTTATTTTTATTTATCTACTTTCTTCCTTACATCACAACAGATCATCATCGCACCATAATATTATATTGGTATCCCTGTGCTCACGCCACGTGGGCTCATACAATGGTGTAACGGTTAACTCTTTGTTAAAATTAGTAAAAAAATCACAAGGGAAAATGTCATATAGTCAATCAATAAAAACGATAAGATCATTAGGAACTGAAACTAAATTTATATGGGGTTCACGCAGTTACGGTTTGACATCGGTACCGTTCTGTGTGCGAAGGGGAGTTATAGATATTACGATTGATTAACTATAGGTACCATTACACAATACAATTCTAATTGTTTTTCGTTGGACCCTTCCATGCAGAAATTTTAAAACCAATCCATCAACATTCGTTCTGGTTGTACTATTCATTTAATTGTTACATTATACCCTTTCCTATTTTTAAGGACAGAGTAGGAAAACATTAATCAATAGTTTTAAATTTACTGGAAAATGTCGTTGTTGATTAATTTATCTACAACATTTTCATAACAGTTTTATTTACTTTCGATTATTTTTTTGTTTATGATTGTTTTGTTGATATTTTTTATTTATTAAACGTAAAATATTTCGTAATATTTTTTTGGAATGTAGGTATGTTTACTTCTAGTATTGTTCTACTTACACCTATTTCTCTGAGATTTTTAAGCCAATTTGCGTGATCGTTGTTTTACATTTAAGATGATGCCAAACTACAAAATGTTTTTAAATTTAATTGCAAATTGGATACAGCTATCTTTCCTATGCATAAATAACAATTTGTTTATAAAGAATAATGATGCAGTAGGGTGGGTACCCATTGACCAAATACTGTACTTATTTTCTTTATGGGCACCGTGTAGACGTTAACAGTCT
The DNA here is from genome assembly GCF_026898425.1 of Galleria mellonella. NCBI lineage: Eukaryota > Metazoa > Arthropoda > Insecta > Lepidoptera > Pyralidae > Galleria > Galleria mellonella. Next base: position 952,779 of record NW_026442151.1, on the reverse strand, counting down.
ATGTGAAGGTGTGATATAGTAATTAGAAACTTGTTGCGTGTTGTATTTTCAAAATTATCTCATAGTTAGTACTTAATTGATAATGTAATTAAACAGTGTCAACCTTAGATATTTACAAACAAGTTAATCGTTATAGACAACTATATCTTTAATTGAGAAACCCTACCTATATGCAGTTCTGGTTCCCGTTCTTTGTGCACTGGACTCATAATTCTGTTGTCAGCCGGCGCAGGCGCATCGTAACGCCCGTAACTGCTGTCCGGAGACATCACTAAAGTCATATGTATTAAACGATTCAATTGTCCTCTTTCACACTACACTACACGTAAGCCACATCCAAGCCTGTTGGCTCCCTGACACAGACGTCCTCCACGCTCTATCACCGAATATAGGACAGGAGCGCATGAGCCGAGGCGCGCGGCCGACAAGACGCGAGGGATGAAGGTCGCTCGTCAGAATTCCGCCACTGCGCGTGCCGCGTGCGTCTCACTCGAGCTCGATCGACGAACTGAGCGAGGGCCGCGCGCGCTCCTGCTTGAAGCCGCGCGAGCCTCCCCTTAAGAGTGAAAGTCTGCAAAAAGATCAGCGCTCTGTGCGATACAATCGCTTCGACGATGAAGCGTACTCCATCGAGGAAAATTCGCCTCTATTGACTGACGAAGCCTGACGGTCTGCGCCTCGAAGCGAGGATCGGCGCGCTTCGAACTCCGGTCTCCGAGGTCATTGCCGCGCCTTTAACGGACCAATCGCGAGCGCGCGCAGACGTGCGCGGCGAGCGATTGGAGGGATTTTTACCCCGTACCCCGCAGCCCGCTTCTCGAGCTCGAGTTCGAAGACCCGAACCTTGCGGCGCACCGCGGCCAAGGTCGCGTGAGAGCGGCACGGACAGAGAGTCCGCCAGAGTGTTCGAGTGGGACGCTGGCGTTGTTGGTTGCGTCACACTACAAAAATATTTTTGGTGATGGAACGCGAGTGAACTTGAACACGAAATCGAGCTAATGGATGGCAAGCGCAGCGCTGTGTAGGTCGCCGCGTGACGGAGTGACCCGCTGCCGCCTCGGCCTGTCGGCCTGCTTGCCCGCTTCCCGCTTTGTAATACCTACCTACCTACTTCCGGGATTTTGAACAAACTGCCCCCGTTTGCTCTACTTCTAGGGTTGCCAGGCATCAAGGTACATCAGGAACTACCTTCAAAATAATCTATCTTTCAAGTTTGAAGGAAACTTTATAATATTTTGCGAATAGGTATGATAAATATATTAAAACCAAACGTTCTTATTTTAAATGAATAAATACAATGTAAGAAATACTTATTTATCTAGACTAAGTTGATTCAAATGAATGTATACAATATACTAGAAAGATACAACAATGAGTAATCCTAAGCACATATGATATGGTAAAACTATTAGGTGTAGGTATACAATGTATCTGACAAATACCTATTACCTTCCATGACGTATACTTCCATGTCCATGTAATAAACCTAAATTACCTCAATTAATAACATAATACGTAATGTAAGATAAATTCGCATCAGTATACTTACATGATATTGGTAAACATGTTTCTATCAACAATTGGTACATAAACACTATTTTATATAACAGCGTAGCTTAAATAAAGTCCTTGAATTTCGAGCTTTATGCAAAAGCAGTAGAGTCTAATTTAGATTATAGCTATAGTTATTTATAAAAGATCAAACGAGTGGCAGTGGGCGTCGAGGCGGGTGAACGACCTGGAAATTTTGGCGCAGGCCGGTCAAGGCCATTGGCGCGCAGGCGCTTTGCGATGTTAGAGCCCGACTACACTTGATGTAATGTTATAATATAAATCATTTTTGCTCTAATTACATTTTACATTTCCGCAGTTATATTACTGACATACGTACTGCATAATAAATATCATACACCATTTTCTAATTAGGAATAGGTAGATAATAAAAATTTTTACTTACTTGTGTATTGACTGTGTATATTTTAACCGATTACGTCGCCAATATTAAATTTATTTTGAAGAATATTTGTGCAATCGATAGGATTTATAAATTTTTAACGATACAAGCTGGCATTTTTGTCAAATATTTATATAATAATTATACGAGTTTAAATGCATAACATGTTTACTTTTGTACGTACCAATATTGTTTAAAAAGCTATGTCTTTTTCTGTTTTATTCATTTTGATCCGATTTTAAATGTATTTACAATTTTTATGTAAGTACCGAAGAAAGGAGAATTTTTATATATTTTTATAAATGCATATATTATACGTATAAGAATTTATTGCTGTGTGGTTCCGGCGGATGCGACTAAGGGAACTTAATGGTTGGGAGTTGGGCAGCAGCGTCCCTCTTAAAACATCACCAAAGCACAACCGTAAAGCAATTGTCTCTGTATTTCGGTTTAAAGGGTGGGATACGGCGTGAATTTACAGGATACAGAGGAATAACACCTCAGTCCTCAGGAAAGGCAACGCATGGGGGGTATCATAGGCGAAACAGTATACTCTGTTATGTCCATGGTACTGCTCATGTTTATAGGTGACAGTTACCACTTTCCATCAGGTGGGCCGTCAGTTTGTTTGCCATTCTAATTTGTATAAAAAAAACTGCGGTCACTAATCCGCCTATCAAGTGTGGCAACTCTGGCAAAACTGGTAAGGGCTGACATCATCATCACCATGTATAGGAGTTAAAAATGTTTGTATGATCGTATGAAGATACGATTCGAAGGAACAGAGGGACGTTTAGATAAAATTGCTTGATAGATTTGAATAAGTAACCTAGTGTTGTTAGATCCGTGCAGGCTTTATAATGAAAGGTTGAGTAGAATTCCCAACCTAAAATTTAAAAAAACAAAGATTTGAAATTAATTTTTTATTTTAGAATAGATAAAAAAGCCATCGGAAAAACCAGAACAATTTAGTTTTAAAATAGGGCGTAATAATTAGCAATAATTAAATAATTTGTACTGAAAATAGGTTAAATAAAATTCAAGTAATGATCGTCACAATATTTTAAATCAAGTATTCAAAGCTTTTTGAAAATATTCGAAAACTCCGCGAATTTTATAATACATGACCTTATCAGGACGCTTTAAATATTCAAGACGTTGTTTAAGAACTATCCAGGACATCTCAGAACACTCCAAAAACCAGAACATGTCCTGGGGAAACAGGACATTTGGCAATCCTAGCAAGTACATGCATGGTTTAATTATTTTAAATCGTGTAATAATGGCGGTCTTGAACTATTAAAATTATGAAAAACTACCATTGAAGAAATTTGTATGTCAATTTTTCGTAGCGAGTGGGAATTATCTGCCTACTAGACATAGGATATAAGGATAAATATTCTTATGTAACCATAAGACATTATTTTTTGAAAACGATAGAGAAATTTTGGATACTCTAGTCTACTAGAGACTACTCGTAACTAACTTCTTATTTTTGTATTACATTATTATTGTTGTATTTTAGATAAAAGATCCTTTTTCTTTTAATAATTTTTTTATGTAGTTCCGTTTTTTAAACAAAAAAGTGATAAAATAAAAATCAAAAAGTTTATTCCCAAATACAGAAAAAGGGTTGTGTGTAGACTGGTAACACATGTGTAGTGTATGCTAAAGCCACAAGGTGTTCACTCAATGCGTTTTATTTATATTTTTTGTCGTAATTATTTCGCTTCAATACTTTCCCTTTTGCACAAAGGGAAGCATTTTTGAAAGGTTTCGCAAATATCCTCCCACGTGCACCCTAAAACACAACTCTTTAAAAAAAAGGATCAATTGATGTTCTAAAAAGCGACTGAAATATTTTTTATACAGTATGTTTTATGTTACATCATAAAATTTAATTTTTGGTACAAGTAGTAGGTATCTCTTTCGCAGATAAATGAATAAAGTCGATTCAGTTATAATATAGTAGGGGAAAATATTAATATAATAAAAAAATCATATTTCGATAATTATTGAATGAATAAATAAATTCGAAACAGGAACATGTATGACTTTTTTCTGTTCTCCATAACATAATAAAATTGTAAGTAGACGATGTCTGTATATGGGGGATATTTAAAACAATAAAATGTGGGGTCTTAATAGAAATAATAGATATGAAAACAATATTTTTTACAATTTTTTTCTATCTGTCTGAAATTTTCTTCCTGTATCACGTAACAACTACAGCACCCAAATCAATTTCAATAAATCTATTCCTGAAGATCTAATTTAAAATCTGTATATCTTGTCTTGATACACTAATTAGAAGTAGTCTATTGTATGGTTTTTCTATTTTACACGTACAAAGTAGCTACATTAGCATTTGTACTTTAAGATATAAATTTCATTACTTAATTATTTTATACTCTATGAACAAATAGTAAACCAAATTTCCTATCAACAATCTTCTCAGCAGTAGTTATATCGACTAACGTCTATACCTATTAGTCGTATGTTGACCTTCTACCTATTTCGATAATGGTCTTTAAGTGGTTAAACCATCGAAAAACTTTGCGACATATGTGCGTAACGATTAAACGTGAAAGTGAATAGGAACCCACTTTTTTACTTCCTTCCGTTGCCCTCACTTTTTAATACTCGGGTGCGAATATCAAATTTCAAAGCCAAAATCGTATATGTGTGCAATCGAAAATACACTTTATGTAGTAGGTAGTATGCCACATTTACGTTTGTTTTCAAACTTTATAAAAACATGGAGACAAGCGTCGTCAGACGGTAGCCACATGTGTAGTTTTCATTGTTCAATGTGACCACAGGCGGGACTCACTTTTGATGATCTCGATTGATCGAAGCATTTTTTTTACTTTTTCATAAAAAGCAAATTTTGCTTGCTATAATATGGTTTCTGCTATTTTTTGCGTTTCCGGATTATTATTGAAAACCGCAAGTAATAATTTAAAGTTTCTAACGTTAAATAATGCCTATGTACTTTATAATTTTATAGCAAACATTTACAAGTAAATACGGTTCAAATAAAAATATCATTAACATTTTTGAAACCAACAAAATATACTTTTTTGTACGATACACAATACATTGAATAATGAAGGGCTCAAATAGAAGGATATAATACGAAGGGAGCAAATGACCTTCGCGACAGCCGAAGGACACCCGGACAATGGGCAAGCGTGCTCACCGCCCGCTGCCAAACGGGACTTCTTATATATTTACTATCCCGTCATAAATTACTTTAACAACATTGTTCAAAGGTGGTCAAGGATCCCTTTTTACGATCACAACCGCAAGGCTTGTATTGAATTATGAGGTGTGATGTATTTATTTTGATTCAGTAAAATAAAATGGGGGTAAATATCACAATAAAAGAAAAATACAATGAAAAACATTGTCACAGACATTGTTGTGTTTAAATTTAATTCCAACTCATTATTTAATATACTTGCGTTAGGTTATTTTACTCGTACAAGATGTTACTAACTTGACACATTATAGAAACGTGATAATTATTAGTTCGTGATAAAATTTACGCGAAATGGAAAACACCCGTACACAAACTAGGGCGAGGTTGTGGTTTCTTACTTAAAAGTATTATTAATACGTTATTATTATTAAGTAAATGTGCACGTGTTTCCTAAATAAACATCGAATGTTAAGACGCAATAACATTGTAATTGGATGCTGTCGGTTTCGTCGGAAATTTCTGGGAAGTACGAATCGAGTCACGAGGAGCTTCGTCTGCAATCGCTAGCGAATCGGTAGCCGAAGCCGAATGTTTTCGAGCGAGGTCAAGGTCTCGTTGAGGCAGCAACAACTGATGCGCACTACGGTAACATGATCCAGTCATTGTTATTGTACTTTTGCAACCATATTTACCGTCATATTAATGCTTACTTATTAATGAAATACTATGACATGACCGCAATCGTAAAGACTTTCTTTAAGTATTACATTTGAATTATAATACATTATATGTAGAAGGACATGCTGATTGACTGACTGATCAAAAGAAACTGCTGATTAAAAACATGAGACATTCATAGAAGTGTTACGTATGTTCCTAAGGGAGTGGGCACTATGATGGGATTTTTTCAGATTCAAATTTTATGCATACAATAAAACATATTCTTACTAAAATTGATCCTGTAAAGAGTAAATATTAATTTGTCATAAACTATCATAAAATAGACAGATAATCAAAATTATGACTGGGTCTTCTTTTGTCATTATATGTTTCTTTTGATCTTTATTTTTTTTTACAGATTTTTATCGTTGACAGTTTACTACTAATATATTTTTAAATAAATATTTAGATAATTTTATTTATATTTGAAAAGACGTTGAATAGAGCTTAAATTTAACGATAATTTTTGTACAATTCTTTATTATCGAAGACCTACGTACGTACTATTAACATTTTAAAATTGTTAATATTTATAGGCAAGAATATCACTAAAATTATGAGAATAAAAAAGAAATTTTAAAGATAATAAGAAAAGATATTATTTTTTGTTTATTTGCGAATAATCGTAAATAAACAGGTAAAGATTGTGAGCGAACAAAATCATTGAGTATATGTATATATAAGTAAAGTTGCAGGGTAAATTTAAGTTAAAATTTTTCAAAAAGAGCTTATGAGCTGGATTCGGCGAATGAAGCCGATCGCCACCGAGTTTTTCCGAAGCAGTGCGAGGTCAGCGCGAGTCAATTACCCCACTGGCTGATGTGGAGTCGCGACCGTCAACGACACTGCGCCCGCACAAGCGTGGTTGACTCCGCCATGATATTGTTTAGTCCACTCTAATAAAATATTTTTTCTATGTTTACTAAAGACGACTAATTTAAAATTGTCTAGGTCTAAGTTACAACACTACAAGGTAAGCAACAAGGTAACAAATTATCAAAAGGGGTATAGTACCCTATCAAATACAACATATAGGATGACATGATTGTACAGTAACGCAGTATCAATATCAGTAAAATCTTCTATAGTTTAAAAATAAAGGGGTGAATAAGTGTCGTCACACTGAATTTATCGTTCTACCTAAAATATAAGTATTTTCAAAAATCAAAAACATCACAGACTTCAGCTACATCCTAAAAAGCCAGTAACTTCTCTAGTGTAGCAAGAGTTCATGGCCAAGTGTATATGCTTACCTCTACATAATGAAAGAGTGTAGAAAAACCTATTGAACATGAGCTCTACAAGTCTCTATCTACTAAAAAAATGTCTGGGAACTGCCTATGTATTTAGTTTTCGAATTGATGACGAAGATATAAAAACCTTTAATTTAAATATTTACCGTTTAACGTATTAATCGACCAGGTAGAGAGATATCTGCGCTTTCGTAAGTGGTAAAATTTAGATAAGATAATGAATAATCTTTATTCAAATAAACTTCCTTAAAAACTTTAAAATCGCCATGATGACATCACACTCAACGTTCTCATAGACATAGGTGGATACTATTCTTAATCTATATGTAGACATAGATAATTTTGGCAGGGCTTTTTATATTTCTTATCCCTCTATCTCAGCCAAACAACCTTATATAGCACCTGTAGAGTTAAGGAGGAGGTTTTATGTTCGACTTTATATGACCAGAGGGACTTTTGTACAAAAGTCGTTTACTTAGGCACCTCTGTCCCATTCGTGGCTGTGTTTTGGTTTGAAAGGTGGGATATGGCAGTGAATTTACAGGGTACAGAGGAATAACACCTGAGTCCTCAGGAATGGCATTGCATGGGGGGTATCATCGGTAAAACAGTTATGTACATTGTACTGTTTATGTGTATAGGCAACGGTTACCACTTTCCATCAGGTGGGCTGTCAGCTTGTTTGCCATTCTAAGTTGTATAAAAAAAAACATTTCTTTAGAAATAGTAGTTATTATCTTCAACTTGATAAGCTTTTCCTGTTACCCACTATAAGTATCTACCCATTCTGGATACAGATAATTATTTTCAAATGACATCTACTCGTAAGGTGACAGATCTTTCAAAAATGAATAACCCTTGCCTATTAGGTACTAGAGAGATATGAACATCACCATGGATATAACTAAAGGAATTGTATCTTATATATGATTTCTCTACATATTTATGAATCGGTGTTGTTTAATAAAACAGTGATTTATTCGTGGCCATTTATTACCGTAAATAGACGAGCGGTAAAGATATGACAGCATACAGGCCGTGTGATCCGGACGAGCTCAATCGCGGCTGACCTCGGTTGATTCGGCAACCCGTGGCAAGGCCAAGGCCGAATCGGGTGCGTTCAATTAATAGCTCAAATTGCCTGGGGCCCCGCCACTGCTGCCCAACACCTATGGTATATTTATTTTCAACCGACTTTAAAAAGTAGAAGGTTCTTAATTCGATTGTATTTTTTGTATATGCATTACGGGATTTATATTTTAAATAGATTTTGATGATATTTTTAAATGTGTCTTGATCTACATTATATTTTATTAAGATTAAAATTGGAATTGTTTGTAATTTTTTTTTAATTGTAATTAACTACAAAAAAATAATATTTATGGTGGTTATTATTACACATTCGAAATCTGGGCGCTTTTTATTTAATTTAAAGGTTCTGTCTAAACCTCGCAATTTCTGTCACTCTGTCCGTCCGTATTTCACAAGTCTCTCTCATATAACTCGTAAATGAGCGCAAATTATGTGAATATTAAATTATATACTCTTATTAAGTATAAAATTAATTTTTTATACCTTTCAAAAAAAAAATTGACGATTGTCAAAGTCATTATTACTGTGATTACAGAATTTACCTTAAATACTGCTTAGCCAGCACTTAAGAAATTGTTTTAATCTGCTACCCAAATTTTATTTTACCATTAAAAACATAAACGGTTACTTGATGTAACGTAATAAAGCCTTATAAATGCTGAAAGTGTATATTTAGCGTGATATCGTTAATAATAAATGAGGCGAAGGAACTTAGTAAATAAATATGACACTATTGAAAACCGAGCTAGGAATAACTTCCTCGTTCAAATATCGGAACATGTCAATGTCAGACTACCGAATTAAACACAATGTCAGCCTCAAGGTAGCGCCGACATGAGGAAACTGTAGGTTACCTACACTATTCTAACGTTATAGGTACATTAAACTAATTTGCACAAGGCTACGTGACCTTAGATATACATTTATAATTTTGCTAATATTTTGTTATAGTATTAATAACCATGAACGTTTAAGGTTATCCATGGTTATTACACTTTATAGCTGATCACATTTAGATTCTGCTAATAATTTTTACAATAATTTATTTATAATATTATATTCGTAGTGCAAACTGACATAACTAAATGAAGATACTTTGAAAATTGGTTTGAAATTTTTCTATGAAACAGTTTTGTTGCAAAAGAGCCAAATTATGTCGAGATATAAAAAAAGTCTCTTAATTTGGATAAAAAGTATTTTATAAAGGTATATAGAGTCCTTCCTTAATTAATGGGAAGATGTTATAATAATTTCTTAAAAATGCATTAGAACTAACTGAGAACGATACGATATGCCTTTTTCAATAAAATTTACCACGTCACCTTGATATTTACAACACTCGACTTCCTGCTGTTTTAACTTTTAGCAGAGGACAGACATGACTGTATTCTATTTACTTCAATGTAACCAGGTATAGCATATATTACATAAATATGAAGCAAGTACCTAATTAATTGTTCGTCAGATTTTTATGTCTCAGTAATATTTATTTGATATTTAATTTGGAAAATATCTTTTTTTATATATATATTTTGAATTGATCTGTCTTTCTCTATTCAAAAGCATACAAATTACAGAATAAATGAAACAATCCACCCTAGTCTGTCGACCGAAACACGAACGTGCCAATTAGAGCATAAAAATCGGATATTGGACTTATAAAGTTCGAGTATGATAATCATCGAACGTTCGTAACCAATAGTAAATATTCACATGTGAAAATGGTGAAGGTGAAAAATGGCGAAGTTCTCTTCACAGTATCTCTGTGGAGGTGAGTTAGCAGGCTCAATTTTATATGATGAATGAATATGATTGATGAACCAAGTTGTATAATCACTATTTTAGCGCGCAGCAGCGGTACTGCGGGTATTAACTAGTATATGCGCAACGCCTTGTTACGTTGCACTACTCACCTATCAACACAACAATGTATCACGCACAAGAATGAGGAAGAATTCTTATTTCCTGGTATTCTGTTAGGCATATGCTCTAGTTTGACACGTACATAACAATCTATTTTTTTTTCTACAGTTTTACGAGACTTCAGTAGGTAATATATTAATGATTGTATATTAAAAAAATGAAGTCCTCTTCGTCATGTACTTTTTTTTATTAACAGGTACATTTTGGCTTGTACACTGGCGTCAAAAGTTTGTAGTTGAAGTGTTATTTTCTTAAGGAGTAATATTGTTTACTGATTTTGATGTCATTAGTTAAAACAAATGTGCCAATAATTTTCTGCTTTTGTGATATCATTTGTCAGTTGTCATCATCACGAATATGTAATGATTAGGAGAGGCGTACACCGAGCGGGTGCGAGGGGGCCAGCGGTGGCCGGGCCGGGGGCTCCGGCAGGCTAAGTCGCAGCCGGAATATTGCGCAGCATTTGCTCCTGAAAACGTGTCCAAAGAAAGTTCACGGCCGCGCGTTGACGTTACCACCTGCCGCGCCCCGCACTGCCGCTGCCGCTCCACCCGCCGCGCTTCCGCACCCGGCCAGCCTCCGAATTCCCTTCGCTCTTCACGCCTACATATAGATTCTTGCAATATCCAAGCTAATCCAAACCACTCTAAAGTTTAAATGTTTATTGTTGATAAATTGTTAAGCGAAGTTTACATATGTATGTTTAGAGCACTTAAACATATAATAATCTCAACACATTAAGGTTATTTAGTGTGATAGGAACTAGCTAGATTTTGGCAGCTGGGATTTTGGCAATTTCTATCGTAAAAGCACTGTAATAAACGAGATTTTTTTTTAAATCGAAGTCAATCTAATTATTATAATTGTCAATTTGTCATAATATTGCAAACCGTATGTTAAGTTTTAATAATTACTACATACTATAAATAACTCTAACTCTAGGCTATTCTTTTTCTTATCCGCGCTAATAATAAGAAAGTATAATATCGATTAGATGTAATACGTAAAAAAATCTTAAAGGAAGTAAGTAAATAGCTAATACCTTATAAACATAAATTGTACCATCATCACTACATATTGAATCTCGTGCATTATATAGAAACTAACCTAATTTACTTAAAAAGAGGGAAGGAATTTTTGGTAATGGCATCCCCATTAGCAGCAATAGTCTCTATTGCTAGCAATAAATATTACCAAGTCGACCTTTATGCGGTCGTTCTGGAAATCCGAAAGACCGATGATAAGCCAATTAGCTTTACTTCATCCATGTCGTTTCATACTTCCTTGTGTTCCCCGCCACTGTACGCCATTAGCATAGGCGGGTGTACCGTTTTATAGTTTAACATTTAAAAACTTAAAACGATTGTACAATAACGAAGTGTCATCTTCGTTTAACATTCTCTATTAATATAGGAGATTGATTGGTTCGCATATTTGCTAGGTAATGGAGGCTGGCTGGCTGTGGTACAGGAGTTAGAGGCAGGGGGGACGGACATAAAGCGGGGGCCAGGGGGTTGGCCTTGGCTCGTTCGTTGGCCGCGGTGGCTGGCGGTGGCACGGTGCGCGCGTGTACCTACCGCCCGCGATAATTTTGGCAGTTGTGCGCCAGTTGAGTCTACTGACCCCGAAGTTGTTTGCGACGCAAATGATCCCCTTGACTTTATTTAAATCATCCATCCAGGCAATTGGCTTTTAGATAAAGCTAAAAATTAAAAGTAGGCGGCTAACAAAATATTGGATGATTTTTTTAGCTCATACTATCTGGTGCAGACGTGCAAGAACTAAAGTATTGCGAAACCTCATAAACTCTGAGCGCTATAAGCATTAGAGTAGTCTTGGTAAATTGCCAAAATGCTGGTATAAATTATGAAGTATTAGGTAAACAATCACTTGTATGTTCTATGTATATAGATTAATTACCCAAGTAAGTAAAAGTTAAACACATTAATTATAGTTAACGTAATTTATAGTTATCAGTATACGGCCGGTATCATTTTTATTCTATATACTTCCAAATATCTTAGAAAAATATATTTACAAAATAATCTTTGTTTTTAATAAAAAAAATGAAGGATGAAAATACGAGAATTTATAGTTATTATTAAAAATATATATATATAAACCGCATTCGTTATATTATACACTTTGTTTCAACGAGACAATGATATTTGTACCCAAAGTATACAAATGTTTTTACAAATTTTGTAAAAATATAATATTTAGACAAGGATTTTGACTACTACGTACTTTTTATTATATCAATGTTCGTAATTTATGTTTTAGTTTATTAGGATATTTAATTTTTTGTGATGATATGATGATGGTAAGTGATTACTACTTTTTTTTTAATGGGTGAAAATGGATTGGTTATCCCGCCCGCACTATCGGTATACACCGACGAGGCACCAGTGGAAGATGATAGGTGAGAATGAATGCAGGTTAGTTGGCCCACCATGATGAATTCGACTAGAATTAAACATGATGGCTTCCAGGGAGAACCACGTGGAGGTCAACCTGAGAGGGTATATTGCTAGTAATAGGGAAGTGACTACTACTGTCCATGAGCACCCGAATTGCAAGTCTGCCGGCCTTCAATAAAGAAAAATACTCTTTTTCTAGAAGGTTATAATTTATTTCTATTTAATTAAATTCTACATCTAGAACTGAATGAAATTTAAAGAGCATATTTTTCGTGTTCAGCTTTGATACAACGTTTCATGTAATGTAAGGTAAATCCAACCGTCGGTTATTTCATCAAACTCAAGTTAAACAAAAAATACATGAATAGAAAACATCTGAGATTCTCACGTTTACTTCGCAACTTCGCATCACATCTCCGGTGCTGTGGCGTAATCACGCAGAAATAACTATTTATATAACGAAAGGGATAGACGAAACTATGGTGTTTATATGCGAGCGTAGTTTGCGGAGAAAGTGGCGTGCATTACCTATAACCAACTTTCATTTTATCAGAGACCGGTTTCTATCACTTTTTTATTACATGGCGCCCCCACGTGGCTTGTGCTGACAAAAACAGTTGAATTTAGGTTTAGGTAACTATTATATTACTTGTACTTCATTGTGTCATCTTATTTACAATAACAGATAAAATTAAGATAATTTCATAACAGTTTAATAATTCATATATAATAATTTCATAAAAACAATGTGTAAACTGTTGGTTAAGATACGAATCGCGAATACTCAGAGTTCATTAAACTGATTGTCAATAATAGGACATGATAACCATTTTTGGTATTGATGTAATTATAACAGAGAATTTAGTCCTTCTAATATAGACTTTGGTATAAAGAAGGAAGGTATAATATCGTTCTGTCAATGATAAAAATATTAACAAAGATAACAGCAGTCGTTAAACCCAAAATGGTTGAGCAACACTCACTTTCGTAAACTTAATATCACAGAATAATAATATGTAAGCGATATCATTTTTGGCAAATAGCAGTAATACTAATAATTTGTCGGCGGACCGACATTGTACGCACACTTCCTCGTCTTCCAGCTGGCGGAGAAACGTAGCACCACATCACACCTTGTCATTGATAAATAAATATATAAATGAAAAATACATTTACAAAGCTTGTGTATCTAATTTTAGAGATGTTTGATAGTATTAAAATTAGTCCAGAAACCCTAAAGTTAGTGTGTGTGTGTATAAATAGTAGTGCTAGAAGTTTCAATTTATGATCGAAAGATATATTTTTATAGATTTACTTGTAAAAATCCGAGATTAATATAATGGTTTTAAAGAAATACATATTGTTCAGCGATCCTAATTTGTTTAGGTTAAGTTCTAACTAGGGTTTCCAGATGCGATTTTTCATTTTTACCCAGATGTAAAATACTTTTTTTCCAAATCGATGAAAAAGTAAAGGAAATCGTACATTTACTTTTACCCAAATACAAACTTTTATCGATTTTCACCATGTTTTGACAAACGAATAATAAAAAAAATCCTCTTGTATACATTTTCTTTTTTTATATATTTTAAATATTGCTTTTACGGTTTCAAACTACCAAAATTGACAAAAAATTTACCCAAAATTTTCTATGCTCATTTCACTTTTTTCCAAACATTTCTCTAAGATTTTCTCTCCTCCAAAATTTTACAAACAAAAATTTTTATCCTAATCATGAAAAAAATATCATATCTAGCAATGCTATTTATGCCATCATTGTGAACAAATTTTATTGTTTAAATTCAAAAAGGCCTGGAAGATAACAAAATTTAGTGTTTCTTTGAATTAAAACTATCTTTAGTAATGGTAACTGGTATAGATAATTATAATACAGTATAAATCATGATAGTTATCATCATGGTAAACTTTTATAGAAAACCAATATTGGCAGAGAAATCTGGGCGAGAGTCAGAATGACCACAAGAAAAGTCGTTAAAATACCTCTGATTACACCGTCATGACTTATAATCGTCATGCGTAAGTATATTTATTTATATTATAATTCTTTTATGAAATATTAGTTAGATTTAAAGGAATGGGCCATTATTAACAGGTGGTGTCGGCGACCGCGCGCGCGTGCACTCAACTCCGCGAGTGCGTGTAACGGTGCACTACGCTTTCGACATTACAGTGTACGCTCATTGTACTATTACACTAGCAAAACTAAATAAAAAAATAATATTCTTATTTACATTTACATCTATCATTAATACGCAAATAGTCCTTTTTTAAAGTTATTATTAATAAATATAATCAAAAAGTCAACGTAAAAAACGAAACAACAGATCATTCTTTATATACATATTTTTTTAGTTATTTTTTTTATTATTACTCGTAATATAAAGCATGTGATAAAAATTATAATAACATTTGTTATTAAAAAAAAATCATGCATTCAATAAAGGCATTGTTATGATTTCATTCTTTGGTTTTTTATCGACTTTAAACT
Source organism: Galleria mellonella (assembly GCF_026898425.1). Lineage (NCBI taxonomy): Eukaryota > Metazoa > Arthropoda > Insecta > Lepidoptera > Pyralidae > Galleria > Galleria mellonella. The sequence continues at coordinate 937,703 of NW_026442151.1, read as the reverse complement.
TTTTTATTGACGCCAAAAACTAAATTGATAATTAGTCTGTAGGTTTTACGTGTATGTATGTATATATTATATATAATAGGCATCTCTTACATCAGCATTAGTAATTATATTAAATCTAATAAAATTACATAAACGCTTTTAATTGTCATTATATATTGTTTTATGTTATTGATAATTGATATTTACTCAGTCCTGGGACTTTAAGTAGAGACTTGACCGCTACATTGTATTCTTTGCTAGAATAATGCAGTCTGATACAGTTAGGTACATTTTTTCAAGTTGTGTGTGATTTATTCTGGAGCAGCAAATTATGAGGGCGATTAAGTATATATTTAATATATCGTTTGTTTATGACTATGGTATCTTAAAGTTGTTTATTTGTAAATGACATAAAACTATAATGTTAAGAAATTTTATTGCATAAATAATCAGGAATAATGTCCTTATAGAATTGTTCTCCAAACACTTCTTTGTTTCTGTATGTTAGGACAGTTTTTGTCCAATTATCACAATTTCTCTAAGAATTACTGAACAATAGATTTTAAAACTTTTTGTGATGTCCATTATTCAATAATATGATAATATAATGTGAGTTAAGATATGGCTTGTCCGATGGTAATGACCTATATTGTAGACAGATCAGTAAGCAGCAAACCATCTGCTTCTATTTAACAATAGGTCAATAGAAATCTACTAACCCTTATGCTATCTTACTTTTAATCTCGATCTTTATAATTCCAATATGTGTAAAAAAATTTGCCCTTTTTCGCAAAAAACCTCAGGTAAACTTAAGTTCAATTATTGTTAAAAAATCACGATTCAACTTCGCCTACCCCTTCATTCGATATCGGGTTTCACGAACAGGTAACGTCCAACTTTTTGCCGAATGTTGTATCTTTGTGCAAGTTTGCAAGATATTCAACTCTTCTGTGAATTTAAGAAAAAATATTAGAATTATTGTTTAATCGAAACCTTTTTGGGGACAAAAAATGCCTGCATGGTAGTTTTTAAGAATAGTTTTTTAACTTCCTTTGTTGCTTGGGATCATAACCGACATTCCCAGATAGAAGATGTATTGTATCGTCACTAAACGATATCACGATTAAGGGATGCCTTTTAAATCTGCGTCTTAATGATAAAATATCAGCGGGATGCCTTGCAATATTTTCATAATATTTTATTCTTATAATAATTTAGCTAAGTATATTCCAAGATTGATAAATATAATATCAGCTTTTAAAACGAATAATAAATAACAAATTTTAATCCGGTGAAATGTGAACGCTACAAAAAATACACATCGGAAAGAATAACTATAGAATTCGAACTGTAAAGTAAGAACAATACTGTTAATGTCCAGTATTGAAACGTCATGGTTTGTCCAGTATTGCAATTATAAATGTAAATGGGCGACATTTATTACTTTAACAATAAACGTAATGTTTTTTGGGTTTTGCGTAAAAGACTCAGCGGGTGTCTTGGTCTTTGGATATCATTACTGTCGTACAAAATCAGTGTAGAAAGGAATTTTTCGTGAATAGGTCGTTATACATTTCTTTTCTATTATTACAAAGAATAGGCACGTAGATTGTTATCGTTGTGTCGGTTCAAGTGTGGCCAATACAATTTTAGTAAGATTACACAACAACCGCAGTGTGGTCTGTGTTTGTGGCGGTTCGCAGATTCTGGCCGCCAGTCGCGAGCTGGTATAGGGCGAGCCCCGTTAGGACGGGGTGACTGACTCCACCACTGCACCTTGGTGCATTGTGCTCTAACGAGAACACACCATTATGTGTAATCATAAAAGACAAACAACTTTACCGGTACTGTTCCCTGTTCGTGGCGATCGCTAATGCCTTGACTCTTACCTGTAACAATTACAACAAAAACATTATTCCACGTTTATAATATCTCATAAGTTTATAATATAAATGCTATTTGAATTTGCGATGATTAAAAATGTTGAGTCCTAGTTATAAATTAATGTTTCTAGATTACCTATATCTGATTTACCTGCATTGATTGTTTCATATTCCGTAACGTTTGTTGTATTATTACAGAGGCCGTTCACACTTAAGAGAGTCATTCTATATGCTAATGAATTGTATTGTTTCTAAGTCAAAGTCGATTAAACAGTATGCATACATTAGTATTTAAATAAGAATTTTAACTGATCTATTGAGTATTTCTTTAGTTGGCACAGGAAACGAGCAGGGTCAACGTTCGGAATGGTGTCATTCACTGTCGAAGGTGGCTACTGAACCCGAGCCGGTCGTCCTTGAAACAGCCACAAAAATCGCCAATCACCAGCACACTTAAAATTTTTGTGTTTCACGAAGCCGTATTGAGCACACACGCGCACAGATATAGCTCAAGAAAGTAAACCCACACCAGTCAAGTGGCGAGCGTAAGACATCCAATTTGGTAACTCTACCAACTACCACATGCAAACCCGGAGTCAACGGACCTCGTCGTGAAAACTGAACAGAACACGATAATTACGTCGGACTTAGATTAAGTGTATACATGTATCACTTATACATATTATGTAAATATCACAATTTACTTAGCATAACTATTGTCTAATAATATTCAGTCACCTAGACATGTTAAGTTTTTTAACAAATTGTATAAATGATCATAATAAGGGTGATGTAATTATTGGACTACACTGTAAATATTCCATCGTTGTTTGTGGGTGCAATAAAAAAATATAGTCTGTAAAATAGGTATTTAAATTTGTTCTCTGTGTGTCATTGTATGTTAGACTGTAATTGAATTGTATTTGTAATAATGTTTATTTATAAAATTAGTGACGAACCGTAGATTTGAGTACTTGAGGCGTTTCAATTTCCGCTTTTGTCTGTTGTGTCGAATATAAATAGTTAAGTTTAGTAGATGGTCTAATTTCCGGTTAAAATTGTGTATTCGCGAAAGAGCAACGAAGAGGTAATAATAAGACATACTCGTATTATGATCGAGGCCTCGGGCCAGTGACCGCCGCCGAATCTCAAGGCCTGCGCACATCGCAGTAAACAAGTGTCGGCCAACGACGTAGATAAATTCCCCCACCTATAGACTGATGTGGCTTACATAACTATGACTAGCATACCAGGTACAACAGCTCGCAATCATGAATTAGCAGTACCAAAATAACACGTCAAAAAATTTTATATATATATATATATATATATATATATATATATATATATATATATATATATATATATATATATATATAAAGTATAAAAGTACTCGTATCTACTGAATATTTAAAATGTCAAATAAAATTTGAAATGAATATACTTGACCTAATTATAATTTTAAATATATGTCTATTTGTTATCTATTAGCCCTTGATATTACATATTTTATAGTATAAATATGTTTTAATCAATTAATATTTTTGATGTTTTACATGAATACTACCACTCTATATCATTTTTGTCATTGTATTGTTGTTTCTTTTGTAATTTATTTAAAGAAGATTGTATATTGTTTAATATATATTTGCTATATCTAAATGTGTAATAAGTAACATGATAGTGAAAGTTACATGAACTTTACAATCACATATAATAAACATAATAAACTTTTTCACAATATATAATTTATAAATGTTTAATATAAACACGCTGTAGCTTTGGAATAAAATATGCAATTTACAGCCCAACAAAAATAGTTTGTACCTATCTATAGGAGTGATACAAAAACAATAAATACGTCTATCCTTGAATCGAAAATTAGGTGATCGAAAGTTCGATATCACATGTAAATGAAGACCATGCTTTATACATGAACTAGCTGAAAAAACACCCGTGATCGTTATTCGATTCTTTTCAAATTTACACATTTATATCCAATATTTTAAATAAATTTTCGTTCCTATATATTACTACGAAGAATAAATGGTACTATTGAATAACTACTTTTATTTACCTAATATAATATTGGAATATTTTATTTTTTGAGAGCCACTCACAATAATGTTGGTATTAAAACATTTACATGAATAAATGCAAACTTAATTGTTCCCCTCAGAGACAGTTCCACAACGAAATGTACACAAAAAATAAAATAATAGTACATGAAGCAATTTTTGCAAAACTTCATATAACATGTATGTAATAAAAGGATTAAGTGGTGCTATGTGACGTGTAACACCCTATTTATAGTGCTACAACAGTATTCTACGTAAGCTACAGCCCACGAGTGGTGTAAAAAGTAGTTCTGGGGTGTGCGTAAAGCGTAGGCGACGATGGGAAAGGAGCGGACGACACGGTCACGGAGCCACTATACCAGCACACCGGGCTGATAGTTCTTGAGGTTTCTGGGAGACGAGAAATTGGAGAAATGGTCCAGTGGACCGACGGTCATGGACACCGCGCGTACACGAATCTGCGCCACACGGGTAAGCTTAATTCTAACGGCACAATGGGCTAGATTCACAATGAAATGTATGCATAATATTGTATAAACATATTCAGATGCATACATATGCAGTCTCTGTTGTATTAAAATAACGATAGAAAGTACAATGATAAAAGTGTATTGTATTGTATTCATATAAAACATATGGAAAAAATACGCATTTGCTTGCTACATGTGTTAATTCCTCGTGCTATCAAGTTCAACGACATTTTATCATTTTACCTTGAAATTATCGTCACTACAAAAATATCTTTCGAAGTAACAATATAATATGGTGCTATTTTTTAATACATGTTAAATATTTCAACAATATTAAGTAACTCCTACTTATATAGTACATTACTTACATCTTGTATAAAATATAAATCTATTCTATTTAAAATAATGTTAATTAGTTACCGTAGTTACATATACTTATACAGTTTGGTTTAAAATCATGAGATTACGAATTATATGACCGATAAATATCAATACGGTTGCCATATTAACAAGATGATATATTATATTTTTAGCAAGCAGTCACAGAATATACTGTGCTACTCATAAAGCTCACAAAATGTGCCAATCGTGAGTTGAGAACTAAGTTGTTATGCTTCTTGTGTTAGAAGTTATACCGAATAAATGTAAACTGTGTACTTTCTTCGCGCGAATGATTATCAAAATTATAAAAATAAAATTTTGAGAAAATGGAACAAATCACATGATAAAAATTCTTAGCGCGCATTAATCTTTATACTTCCGAATAAAGTACAATAAAGCACGTTGAAGGAATTGTTCATAAAAAAGTGATAAATGTCATTTGTCCAGAAGCTACATTTGGATATTGTGAATTCACATTTCCATTTGTTAATTTTAAGAATACTTTTATATGTATAAAATATTTTTTTTGTGTTAATATATATTAAAATTTAAAGGAAATATCAAACACATAAGTTTCAATATTTAATTTGTTTCACGGCATAAATATTCGATGATACATATACACTGAGGAGTTGCATTTAATAAAATATTTTTGTTTATTAACTGATATTCATGTTAATATATCCTTACTTTTTATGAATGTGAATTGTTTATTTGTTCGTCATGAAACTTGGCATAGGATCTATTCCTTACTTAGACACACGCAGACGAGTATAGCTAGTAGTAAAATTTGATAAAATCCAATGATGACAGAGTATGATTCAGGGCTCAGTTCAAGATCCCTTTATATTAATTGTATAATCATGAAAACATATATAAAAATGTTATAATGTATAATTGTTTTGGTAACATAACACTGTCATAGCGTATACTATACTGGCTGTAACACACGAGTGTAGCCTGCGTATCGGTGTACTTAATTCATCATTCCTTCTGTTTAAGCGTTATTAAAATAACAAAAAAAAAAAAATGAAAATTCGAACATCTCTATACTTTTTCATTTATAAAATTAGTGAGATTAGTAGGATGATTAAGTGGCACATGAGCAATTCTGTCACCTGATATTTCACTGTTCTTCCTGGTTTGACTATTACGTTACTACCAGTGAACAAGCGTCGGTGCCGGTATAGTCCATAAAGTGATCAAGTGTCGTTTGAACACGCGATTTTCTAACAATTGCGCGACGAAGCACCGATGGTCGATTTCGATGCCCTCTTTGAACTTTCTACCGGTTTATCTTCATTATTGACACACAGTGAGTGCTACTCCAGCTGAGAGAATTATGTAATAAGTAGTTAGGATATCATAAAATATCTTACGGTCACAAATACAACTTATTGTACATGAAAGATTTAGATTAATGGATATTTGGTTAAAAAAGCAAATTGTAACAATTAGAAAAAAATATGAGTATACTATATATTGTGTCAGTATAAAATAATATTGTATATTATTTATATGTAAAAAGAATAATATTCTATATTGTTTATATTTTTCCTAAATGTTAATTGTAATTGAATGGCATTGATGATAATGTCATTAAATTACATTTAATGGGTATTATGTATAATGTTCCACACCTAATATCACAGTGACGTTCACTATACGTCTCTCTTCAATACAACTATGTATATACAGTAACTGGTTTATTGATGAGCACTATTATAGTTGATAATGTCATACGTATGCGTAGCGTGTAATGTGACAGGATTCGCACGGTGAGGAGTGCACAGGCAATGCACTACGATGTGCAGTGTTCGAGCGAGACGCAGCAAGTTCAATGGTATTTGATATAGTACACTGGAGTTCTTTAACCCCTTAGCCTACCTGCGATTCTTGCGAATGAGGCAGCCCGGCCGTTGTCCCTGAATGTACACTATCAAGCACGTATCTTTATAGGTCGGTGCTAGGCGGTGTACCGACAGCGTATAAGAAGCATACTTTTGTAACTATATATAATTTAAAAATTTTGTTCTACAGTAGACACCAACTTTAATTGTAATAAAATCCATATAGAAGCAAAACTTACTTGCGGTAAGCTCTATCGAATGTTAAAAGAATTATAAAAATCGGATCATAATTGGCAAAGATATTTCGTAATACACAAAAACTTACAGATGAATAAGAACTTCTTTAGAAGCGTTTAAAAATACTGTGTGTGTTGAGCATTGTTTAAGTACTATAAAAGAAATTTATGAGCAGTTGCTATTTCGCAGAGTATAAATAAAAAAAAAATATATATATATAACTATATTTTTAGAATAACAAGTTGATAAGAAAGTAATGCATTCATGGGGTACCGTCGTCAAAAAATGCACTACGGCATAATTGCATAGCATAGTGTTGAGTGAAGAAGATAGTGATGTAACCTATCGCCTATAAATGCCAATCACGTTGGGAGCCAGTTAGTAGCATGTCAATTACCTACATAATCTAGGATTTTAAAAATTCGCAGCAGGTGTAGTCGTGAGGAGGGAGCGTGGGGGAGGGGTCCGCTCGGGCACACTGGACTGGTTTCCGTTGTTTCGCAATAACACGGGTTCAGTGACGCTTGCGTACTTATAATTGCTGGCGTGTCATGACTGCTCTCGACCCCTTCACTTCTTATAACATAACCTGTGATTCGATATGGTAAAACGTTTAAGATGGTTACCATCAACCTTATTTTCATCGAGTTTAGGCTTTTTACGTCGTGCCGAAACTTTCGCTAGCGTTTTTATCGTCGTAATATATTTCTTAACTAAAACTATATTAGTACTAAAATAAAAACAGAAGAAATCTCCGATATATAGGTATTTTTTTACAAGTTTTCCCTGAGAAATTAAGCATTTTATTAAAATGTAATATTGAAATTACGTTAGGTAGGCGAAATATATTTCTCAGGGTAATTCCTACGGAAAAAACAATAACGAGTTTGTGCATTAAACTTAGGTTTTTATAATTGGGTGTGTATGTTGTTAAATAATTTATATACATGATAATATGTTTGTTCTTGTAAATGGGCTAAATAGTTATGTAAATAACAATTATCATCTACTACCGGCGTATAAGAAAGAAACTTAATAATTATTATGTTAATTTAGTGTAAATAGTTGTGATATAAAATCAGGAATAAGGGTGGTTGATAACTTTAATAGCACTTTGTAGAACTTTGTAAGATAACAAACCAATAGTTATGAAAGGAAAACAAACACCCGAATATTTAATCATCCACTGACCTACAAAACAGATAACAAAGAAAGTCAACAAATACGGCCAATAAATAATTTATTTAGGTACAAAAGGAACATTAATAATATTTTGGTATTGACCTCTTTACAACAATAACTTTACATGTAGATAGAAAGCAATATGATGTCAGACTGGCTTGGAGGTAAACAATAAATATTAATATAGTAAAGGAAATTTAAGATTATTCGTGAACAGACCTATTTCTTGAGTATTAGTTTCAACAATGTGTGAGTTTTGATAAGAAGGTTACAAAGTCTGCATAAAGACGGGCCGGCAGTGGGTCTGGCTGATTACGTGAAAGCAGTAAAACCAAGTTGCCATAGTGCGAGTGCCTGTATGCTGGTAGTGGGATGGCGCCGCGGCGTTGACCTCAGCCGCGAACGACGACCCAGCGGTCTGTGCCAACTAGTAACCAACTAACTACACTCCATATTGATGCTTATTATAACCTCTTACATAAACATGTGGTGAATTTTCTTAACTATTTCAAACTCAACATCTTATTCTCCCCAAAAGTGGCTGTACTTTACTGGTTACAAATTTTGAGTCTGATTATTCTGTATATTTCTCATTGCTATGAATATATAGATTTCCTGGTATTGGACTCCAAATATAGTCTTCCATCTTTCATTTTATATTCATTGTATTGCCTCCGATAAAGAAGGTCAAAGTCCAACCTATCTTGATGAAACTGTTCACCTCGTTCTTCCGAAAGTTAAATAATTCATTAAAAATACTCGAAAACACTATTTTTCTTGACCTGAATTTCTATTGAATACATTTTAATTTATTTGATTTTTTTTTGTTAAATATGAAAAAATCTAATTTTAATTCCTTCAAACTCTGTAAAACATTGTGTTTCATTCAATATATTACTTTAATAGGTTAATTTACATAGTACATAATATCGACGAGTTTTGAAATCTTCATCTAAGTTTACTATAATATAATATTTTATTGTAATGACAATACGAATCTTCTAAAGAATATATATATATATATATATATATATATATATATATATATATATATATATATATATATATGTACATACAAAATTTGGAAATAAAATCAACAAATGTCCGGGTGCAGTACACTGACGGTTGTTTCGTAAGCGTCGGGTGCCGTGGTCGATGACTTCGAACGTTCCAGTCCCATCTCTCCGAGTTACGCAACCGCGAGAAAGTTGACATCCGTCGTGTAACGTTCTGGCCAACATTTTCAGAGCAAGTCGACGCAGCGAGAATGCATCAATAAGTACATATTGCTATGCACCTAATAATGTCTAAACAGTTAAAAAGATTTTTTTGTGTTATTTTTTCAATCTTGAAACGTTAGATTTTATTTAATTTTATTTGTTTGTGTGTTTTATAAATATGAATATAATTGGAAATCACATCAGTTATAATCCAAATATTAAAAGAAACAATTATTCATTATTTTTTCATTAACATGCTACCAATATTTTATAAAGCCCTAGCAGCCTGGCCATTGCAGTGTCTTACCAAACTTAGTTGTAAATTCGAACGTTTCAAGGGTTTTCTTATAATATCACGCTAATTCTTGATCTAAGAGACAACGATAAGTTATTAAAAACTAACTAGAATCATGTAACTATCACTCAAATTTGTAGGTGTTTTAATAATAAAACAGCCAAAAAAAGTGTGGTTATCATGAAATGTCATTGCCAGAGTGTTATCAAATCCGAGGACATTTTTATATAATTCTGGGTCAATGTACCGAACTGATGTTTTGTTCGGCTTATCAGGCCGCGCTGCTATCAAGTAAGCTATGTATGTCACTGATAGTGATAATAATGCTGGTCCCCTGTTTGTTTCGTTTAAACAAAAGAATAAGTATATTTTGTAATTCAACAGGGTTCTATGCTAAAGGTGAAGGTTATCAAAGAATAATAAGGAACATCTTTACATTTTAACTTTTACCACTGAATTAACAAGGATTTTTTGTAATATAAATTCTTAGAGATACGAGTTTGTTGTTTTCTACTGCTTCGTAATAGTAATTTCCGGAAAAGAAAACCAATGTATTTTGTTATAATTTATTTTGTTATTCTAATATTTGATATGCAATATTATTGTAAAAAATCCAAAAATTTCGTATTGGAATTTTAATATTTTATTCAAAATAATAATAATATTTAATATACATATTCCTCGTTTTTACTCATATTGAATTACTCAAATTTGAATGTGATTTTATAACATGAAAGTAATGTAATCACTCTATTCAATATAATATAATTAGTCATATTTCAAAGTAGATTACATTTAGATACCCTAGTATACTAAGATCTAATTGATATTTATGTTTCTAAATTGATAGTTAATAAAGGTCTGCAATCAATATTGTGAGGTTCTTTTTTAATTCTTGAGTATTTAAGATAGTTGAATGGAAAAGAGGAAATCTTATGTTCAGCAATAAATGTTGGATCGATGCAATATTAAAATAATAACAAATAAATGTTAACAGTGCTATGCTATAATTATATAAAAATATTAGATTTTTTTTATAATAGGTAAAGATGGAATGGTGTCTACATTTTCGGTATATGCGTGCAGTGTACTAATGAAGGATGATAAATGTGGATGAAATCAGGTCAGTGGGAACTGCGTGGAGATTTACCTGACACGATATTGCTTGCGATGGGTCTATTTTTTTTATGCAACTTAGAATGGCAAACAAACTGACGACCCACCTGATGGAAAGTGGTAATCGTCGCCTATAGACATGAGCAGTACTAACAAACCCTTCCCTCTAATATTAGAATATTAGGTTAATATTGAAAAAAATTAAGACACCTTGGACTCAGATTAGGTTGGTTAAATCAATCGGTCGGTTGGTCGGTTCAGTCTGCAAACCTAGTATAGTATTATATTATCTGTGGCACAACTAAACGAATATGGCGTACGTATATTTTAAAAAGTTTCATGTCAATGTACCTAAGGTGATTTGCGTGAGTCAATGTTTGAGTGACGCTATTCGTGTAGCGGTTGTCACAGTCTTGTAGTTATATATCTGTAAGAGCAAACAGAATAGACAGGACTACTTACTGTACTGTGTACTGTCAAACAAAATACATACATATATAAGTTCCGCTCTAGTAAAGAGCTACACCGAATATCGTAAGTATACGTACAAAGATTAGATTTCCTCCACGGATTATAAGAATAATAAATAAAGATAGTGCCCAACAAAAAAAGTTCAATTTCAATTGTGAAAACTTCAAAACCAGTTATTTTGATCTAAAATCTAAAGTACTGAACCGATAACTGATAAAATTTTTACAGGACAAATCTGTAAGTATATTCTTTCAGATAAAAAAAGAATCCAAATCGGTTTAGAACTGACTGGAGTTATGAAATAATGATCATAAAAATACAACCAAATTTAGAATTTCCTTCTTTTTGAAGTCGGTTAAAAATAAATCCCTAGAGATGTATTCTGTATAAAAATAGTTTGACAATAGCAAATAGGTTTTCACTTTCATAGTATTTATGGTAGAAAAAGATTTAATAGGCAACCATCAGATAATTATATACTTGTTTATGGTAATATGACCGAGTTAACATATATGACGTACGTATGAAGTATTCATGCATAATTTTGGTTCTATATATAGGTATACAGCCAACTGAAATTGCCTTAATGTTGTTTTTAAGTTTCAGATTCAATGAAATCGACTTGGCTATTTTTAGATATGTAAGCAGTAGGCTCCGACAGAAAATTTTCAGTTTAAATAGAAGTCAATGGTTATTGCTTTTAACCGAGTTCTTAAGATGGTAACTCTCGTTTTTTCTAATTCGCCACAGCACGATACGTTAGAAATAAAACAGCATTTCAAAAATTTATTAATGTGTTTTCACTTTTCGGAGAAGGAAGATGTCGTGTAATGTTTTTACGAAGTAATAACATAATTATTTATTATCAACATGTTTCTTATCTTTTTTCGAAACCGTTAATGTAATCATATGTAAACATTACCTCTATATTACATGTCATTACGGCATAGGTATTGACGTTAACATATCCATGAATAAAATAACAATAGGTAAGTACTAGCGTTTATTTTTAACCTCCGACGCAAAAGAGGGGTGTTGTAAGTTTTTATCTTGATACACACATGGATGTGTGTCTGATGTAGCATTATAGCTTAATAATAAATGTACCGTTTATAATGGGATTTTTTTAATTGATATGTAATGTTACGAGATGATTCTAATTTATAAAGATGTGTTCAGGTGTTCAAAGACTATCAATACATTTTCTACTTGACGAAGGGTTTATAACAAATTCCACAAGACCTGAATCATTATTTGAACCGCTATTTTGATGGTATTTCCATGATATACCATCAATACATAGAACCATGTCATGACATAGAACCTTGACTGTGGTGAACGATACCCAACTCCTTAGCAACTTACAGTGGATATAGTATGCTTGGATGTAGTTTGGGTATTCGTTTACTCATTTAAATAATCTCAATGAGTAGATGTTAAACAAATAAATGATTGGGGCTTTTTCATTTTATAGGTTTTTTTCTGTCGATTTTTTTTAATAATAAATTTCTTGTTATCATCTTGGAATTATTTAAGTCTTGGTGATGTAGCAAACTAATACACTGTCTCGCTTACGATAGTTGCAGGTTCGATTCCCAAACAATCAAATATTTGTGTTCATGAGTATATCTTTATAATTGTCTAGTACGAAATAAGGTACCAATAATATATACTTAACGTACAATCGCTGCTTAGGGTTGAGACTAGATAATATTGTCATATGTAAAAAACTATAATGTGGCTCATAAGCCACATTATAGTTTTTTAATTAATTGACAATCTCCTAGTTTGTATTTATGAGTATGATACAAAAAGAATGAATATCTACCATCCGCTCTACGTGCGATGATTATATATAGTATGAAGCTATTACCCATTATGTAGGTATGTTTATAACGCGCGAATCTGTTCGTTGAGGGTGAGTGACCTACTCGTGGTAGATATTTGTACAATTGTGTTTGTAGATTCGCTTCAAGGACATCGTTAACGTCAGCTCTAGTAATCGCTTTATCAAATAAATCAAGCGATTTTTGACCTTATAGCATTTAAATAAACCTATATACCTGTACATAGTTATACTAATTAAATATAGGTATTTTATAGATTAGAATACTGAGGCGCCGAATTATGAAGGTCAATGAATCTTTAGAACGGACTCGTTCTATAAGAATAGATTAGAAGAGATCAACAGATTATACTTACTATGAAATGGGTACATACCAAAGTAAAATCTAAGTAGATACTCTACCTATGTAGGTAGGTATTAATAAAAAGTGAAACAGATATGTCTTATACATACGTTTGTATATTACATGAAAATGATGACGTACTTGGGATAGAATGGAAAATAGAAAATACCCTTCTATAAATAATAATAATATAGGCGTTGATTCGGAATTGGCAGATGGCAGAACTCTTAATTAAAGAACCAAGACAGTGGCATATTTATTCTCATGGTAGAGGTTTGGGATGAGAGTGAAGTCCCTTGTCAGGTGGATAAAACTAAGAGGGACACCTCTGATAGGAGATAGCATCTACTAAAGCAGAAACATATGTGATGAATTGATGATGTAATAAGAAAGAATATAACGTGGCAACACGTCTAAAGATCCGATTAAAGAAATAAGGCATTAGAATCAAGAAGTAAAGCAAAAAGATTGCTGGAGGTAAAACTCTATACTTACCAAGTCGACGCAAGTTTGTAACAGTAGACTAGAATCCTGTCATAAGAAGAGAATATTATAATATATAATATTAGTACACGACATTGACAGTTAATGACATCGTCAGCCGTGGCCGTTCACCCCTATCAACGCGACTCCCTACTATACCCTCTATCCATCCCTATTTTTTATCTATTAAAATGTTATCAACGATATTTATTTTTATTACCTTTAACTTTACGTATATTTATGTACTTAGAAAATCATAGAGTTATTTATTTTGTTTGTCTTTATTAATATTATAAAGAGGAAAGTTTTGATTATTGTTTGTTTGTAACGGATAAGTCTCAAAAACTACTCAAACGATTTTAAAAATTCTTTCACCTATAAAAAGCTTTATTATCAGCGAGTAACATGGACTACATATTACTTTTGAAATTCCATCTACCATGTGAAGCCCGGCCGGATACCTAGTTAAATATATAAATAATAAAAAACGTTCTTTATTTTTACATACAAATGTATTACCTATCTGGAAGAGATCGGCGGATGATATAGATTGACTGATGATGGTATAATAAATCCTTTTGTTTTTATTTTATCTGATATCAAAGCATGGCTCGATATCATCAATTCAGGACGTGTCGCTCGATCCTATCGCGATGTCCGCACAGGATTGTTCTAGACTAGACCCGTACAGTTACTTAACGGTATCCACCCGTTTCCGCGTCCACGCATTCGCATCTGCATTGTATATTATTTATATCGATATACCTAAAGACATCCAATTTCAAACTTTACAATTTATTGCCATATGAAGTTAAAACGAGCGCGATCCGACTCCGAAGAGCGAATCGAGCAGAGGACTCTACTTCATTCTGGCCATAAAGTCAAATAAGTATATCTTCATTGAATTAAATTGTCAACTTTGTTTTCGAGATGTCTCTATCGATAGCCGACTAGGCGATAAACATGTAAGCTCGACAGTCACGAAGCTTAAAACAGAAAAACCTGACAATTCAGTGGCTTGTCTAGGTGTAGATACGGATCCAACGACATATGGCGCGGGTGACGGACGACATTTAGTTTCCGCGCCACTGTTAGAGCCGATATAGGGGAGTCGCGCACGCATTGGCATCGGGCGGGCAACGACCGCGGGAACTTGTAACTACATAGAACTCGTCAAGCTCATAAGGACGCAAGTGACGCAACTGTAGCACTGAAGGCTGCTGTTCCGTCGTTGTGGCACCGCGAGCGATGTTTCGAGCGCTTTGAACCCGCACTCGACAGGGCACAGGCGTTCTTCGCAATACTGATAGATCTTCCGCATTATAACGTGTTAATTTTAAAACGATATGGGTACCTATTTACAGCATAAATTTATACCTATCTATGATGTTAGTCATGTGTCTATTATTAATACTGAAGTCATTAATAATCAGTGTAATCGTTATATCAATTGTTAATAATTATTTAGATTTTTAATATTTGATAATGAATCCTATATCTTAGTACCTAAAGTTTTTTTTTATATTTTGACACGTTGTGTAGTAAGACGCATTTTGAGTCAAGTGTAATAATAAGAAGCACTGACCCATAATTTTACAGGTAAATATCTAAATTCATTTTGATACTGCAGCATATAATATCGTATTTCTATTACGATCGAGATACAGATTTCGACAAGCACGAGTTGACACCGTGACCGCTGAAATTAGTGAGTGGGACCACAGTGAAAATGGAAAATTGCGAGTTGCAGCGCGAGGGTGAGGTGGCGGCATGCCAGGGGGGGGGGTCGGGCATTCGCGTGCACTGGCCTATATGCAGTGCGACGACACGGCGCCCGGGAGCGATGCACTCTAAGTACATACTCATAGTGCTGGGTACTCCACGCATACTCGGGCGTACACACACTTTTTTTTATCTATGCAATGTAAGGCGACGTCGAGTCTCTTTCATAAAAACTTTCAAAAGGTTGCATTAAGATTGCTGAAGGCGACTGAAGTGATAAACCAATGCTATACTACGATATAAGACTAACTTTCTTTAGAAATGAGAAATAATAGACGCAAGACGCATGTATTTATAATTTGAATTTCCTAAAATATTGTATAATAATTTTCCATCAAACAACAATAATGAGATGTTCCAACGACTTTTGAAATGGATAATTAGATAAGATAATTGTAATATATATATTCGTATAAACAACGTTGTTGTTACCAATGTAAATAAAAAGTAAATTAATTCTATGTAATGTCACGTGTATCTTTAGAATGCGTAATAGGTACAATACGTAAAAGTGGAACGGATATTGGTGCATTACAATGGAATATGCGTAATGTGCAATAGAGCGGGGTGACCGTGCACGGCGCAGGCGCAGGGTGCAATGAGGTAACAGGCTCTGTTCCGGTCTAAATGCGCGTGAGTCACCGACTCACTGCCATGCATCAACGCTGACCGCCTAAACCGCAATATTCTCATGATAATTCCGCGGTAAATTTGAGATAAGCAGTCTCATAAATATTGTGTACTTTTTATTAAGTTAGTATTTAATATGTAAGATAATCTGTGAATTCGTTCCTGTGGAAAACTCCATAGGTTAAAGTCAACTGCAACCTATATTAATCAGATTATACTACAAAGGTGGCAAACAAGCATACAGACCGTCTGATGGTAAACTCTCACTGTTGAGGCGGCTAGTATATGGGAATATTTACCAAATTTGCAAAAAATTGAAATAGGTAATAGGCAAATTTTGAGTTACCACTTTGGTAAACCTTTAATGTATAAATTCGTTGATAGATGTGAACAACATAGACAACATGGAACAATAGCACCATGGACAATACAGAACATACTGTGACGCTATTAATATTCTTCATGCATTTTCGTTTCATTATGGTGTATTTTTATATTCCACGTTGTAAAACAATATAATAGAAATATTGTTATTCAAACCACGGATGCTCAAAAATAGGTGCTTAAAAAAACTAAGAGGGACCTAGGTCATAATGTAAAACAAACATGCAAAACTTCGAATTTTGAAACAAATTTTCGCTCGACATTTTGATAGTGTAACATTTGATATAGAAAAATCTAGGTACGTATATTATAATTTATGTCGACATATAGTATTTTACTCTCTATACAAATAAATATGGTATTTATAATTTTATGAATAAAAACGTATTCGTTTTATCCTAATCCAATTTTAGTAAATTAGAAATACAAAAGAAAAATGAACGAATATTTTACGTGATGAACAATAAATATTTTAACTATTTCATTAGTAATTGAGTTTTAAAAAAAAATATATTTATTTATTATTATATTTATATATTATTATTATTATGTAATTCGTTATATTATTACATGTCTCGAACATTACTTACAATACCTAACAAATACCTATGTGAACAAGAATTAATACGCGCCAACTAAAAGATAAAGTTCATTGACCGGCTTACTAAATACGTAATATTATTATGACTATCAAAAATGCATGACTCACCTGCAATCTGTATATGAGAGGAATTTCCTTCACTGTTCAGCTCCATTTTAGTTTTTAATGAAATTATTACAACTTTAAAGTAAGGTTAGGATCGACGCGCGGCGGAATGTGGATTGGCGCGAAAGCATGATGGGGGGACGCAAAGATGTCGCGTGGGCGAACAGGGCGCATGCGCCCCCGTGACGTCAATGAATAACCCCCTGCAACACCCTCTGCTCGTAATACCTAATTATTAAGTACTTAATGTTAAAGTATTAACTAACAGCTACTACAAAATTAAGAGTATGATATTTGAGTACTACAAAACACTAAATGAATAATATAGCATCATTCATTTGCAAAATTCATTGTCGTGTCACGACTCATCGTCTGAGGAAGAGTTTCATGTAAAAAATATTTGCAAATACTGTTAAGAACAATGCTAAATTAGGTAAATTACATTATTTATTTTTTCCAGGGTGTAAGTGACGTATGGTAAGAAAATGTTGGTTAGGTGGTGGTGGGCCGGAGTTCCCGAGGTCGACAGAGTTCACGGCCATTCAGTGCTGCCACCCCTGCGCCTTCTACACCCCATTTGCCCACCCCCACACCAGCCGCTCAGAACCCATATGCTCTATTTTTAGTTCCTAGCTAGGTTATATACAAATATACTCCTGTATAATATCGTTACTATATTTTTCTAATAATCATAAAGACTGACCTTTAATACTGTTTATTTAACTACATTATTTATTAATCCTGAGCATGAATTTGCGATTATTACCCAAATTTAATTTTTTTTTTCAAAGTAACTGTAATATTAAGCTTTTTTTTTGTTAAAAAATCAGACTTGTCATACTTTGTTACGCGAAGATTTTATGCGACTTAATTTTACCTATGCCCTTATTCTCTTTTTAATCTGTCAAATAAATGTAATACTTATAAGGTATATCTTGTGAATTAAATGCTATAAAGATAAAAAATAATACTATCACTACTTTTACTTATGCATAAATTAAGTAATGGTTGTAATACTATAATAAGAAATAGAATTCATTAATACATTATGTAAATGATCCTTATTTATTAGTATTATTTATTTATTATATTTATTTTATTGGCGTCATTTCTGAACCTATTTAGTTATCAATATCTGACAACTAGCGACATCTATCCAAAAGTTTTGTATAATCTATTCGATACTAGGTGGCGCTAAAACAAGCTTGTTTCGTTGACATCGATCGTAAAGCACATTTTATTTGATACCTTTATAAATATTTAAAATATATATATATTGTTGATAATGTTGAATTTATTATGATAATAATTATCTTAATTCACATGATTATGTCAATTTTAATGACTTCTAATGATATCAATCAAATGATACGTAGTTAAGATTTTAAATAAATTTAGATGACATTTTTATTGTTAAAGAATAACATTACGGTTATTTAAGTGAATATGATATGTAATTAATCTAATTTATTTTTTTATTGGATAAAGTAATAATATCTTATTATTATTTAAAAGATGGATTGATTTTATTTCACCTGACATGAAATTTATATATATATATATATATATCGTAACATTTAGTAATCAATTAGTAAATTTCTCTAATGTAATATAGGCCACAATTTGACGGGGTAAAGAGGGGCTGAGGTCGTTGCCCTCGCTCCCTAACCTACTCTGGCAGTATTTAGAACACGCTCCCGCTTACCGATACAGCCTGCTATATCTGGGTCAGCACTGACTCATGTCATGACCCACTACTTAATCATCAACATAGAGTAAGCATAACGGTTACGTTATCATACTAAATGACCATACATATAAATAATATATAAACGCTGTCGCTTTGTGCGGTTAATGTGAATCATCGGAAATACAACATACAAAAACCTGTTGACCAATATATGTATGTATATTAATAACAAAGCCACGCCAAACAAGTTGCTAAGTATGAATGAATGATTTCTCTGATAGGTAGATATTTAATTGTGCTATACATACATGTTAATAGTTGATTGTTAAACATAAACAATGTGTTTACATGAAGATTGCGTGTTGATGTCTATTTATTGCATTTATTACAATTTATGTATAGAGTGCAAATAAAGCGTAACTATAATCTACAATAAATACACTCAATACTAAACGACAATAACACTGCATTGTAAATTAATAAGCGTTACTAATTATAGAACACTAAACAAAAATTATAATGACACAATAAACTTTTGTAAACAAGTAGAATTATATATATATATAAAACAGAAATCTTAAATTCACAAAAATACAGTTGGATTAAGAAAATTTTTTTTATTTGAATAATAATTTGTTTTTAATTGGAAAATATCGAAAGAAAATTATAGCTTCCTGCTGGCTAATACTATATGGGAATATATACCATAATATTTTTAATGCACATACATTTTAGTGACCCGCACACTAGTTGACGGTAATCCAATCAATAATAATGACGGTTCCATAGATATGGATTTATTGACATGACGTCATTGGAAGTCAGGAGTGAGAGGAAATTTAGCCCAGAGAATAGATAAAAATATTCTTAAAATAGTTTGAAACAGTTGACAATTAAGTACGAAATCTGTTCTGTGTTAAAGTAATTTAAGATTTTATTCCACAAAAAATCCGACTTTAGCCGCGGCAAAACCATTTTGGTTTGAAAATAAAACTACTGAGCTGATATTGACAATAATATATACTATGTAACCAATCTGAAAGTATATCCTTTCAGATTAGAAAGAAATTTTTCTGAATGGGTTTATAAATAACAGAGTTATGAGGTGACAAACATAAAAATTTCTCCTTTTTTTTAAATCGCTCGAAAATAACTTTAATAACGATGCGAAGATCAGTCGGAATCAGTAGTACGAGTTTAACACAGTTCGACGTTACTAGTACGTTGTATTCAGCGAATGGTTTCAGAAAGTTAGATTTCCACACCTCGGTAACTTCATGTGTTTAGCCCAAATTTCAGCATTTAACCTGTTTTTTCAAAATTCCCCCTTTTTTAGACTACTACAAAGAATGTATTTGGTTTTTACATGTGTGCAGTAATTTCAGCTTAGTGATAATTACATTGTTAATTATCATTGTTAATATTTAAATTAAAATTAATTATAGTATTAAAATAAATTATACTATATTATTATAGACGGTAAGAGTTAATTATGTGTATTATATATATAGAAAAAGAATGCTCGATACTAAAATAAAACGAATGTTTGTGTACTAACATGGTCAGGTAAGCAGGTTACGAGGAAAATATCACACGAAAAAAGAGCATGACTGACATTTCTTCATCGTGTAAGGCCATTGGCATAGTTACCGCTCATTCTGCCTGTTACTATAGCCTATTTATGCCAATAATTAATTCATATTTTATCTTAATAATAAAAGTAGTCAATGTGCTTTCGAGTGCATGAAAGTTTCATGAAGTTGCTTTTTGCACTAGTATAATGGGTATTTTCCGCCAAGTGTGCCTGGGCGCGAGGTCCGCACGGTATGACGCGAGCGCACATCAAATTGAGGTCAGGGCGGCGCGGCCGTCGACCCGCAGCCTCTCGCGGCTCAAAGCCCTCTTACCCCCACTCTGACAGAAACCCCCATTTGTCCTCGCTTAACTTGCTACTTTTCCTTGCAACTTTCGCTGAAGGCGACGAACGTTTTATACTCATATTAAGCGGTCATTGAAATTCAGACAGATAAAGAATGTAGCGTAACAATATGTGACTGCAATTTCCATTGTGACGAGACATTAATAGTCAAAACGTGAATTGTAATTTATATAAAAACACCTTATTCTTATGGCTTATATCTTTTTCTTCGATATTTAATGTTTATAGTACAAATATAATATCAACATTTAATTTTATGTATGTATAATATATAAATATGCATTTTGATTACCCTGTGGATTTTGTTTGCAGTCAATAGGTTCAAGTTTGCAATGTTTGAACACATAAATTGAAGAGCTAATATAACTAAAGGGGAAGTTAGGTTCTCAAGTGATGATCCTGTATAGGCAAACGTAGTATAGGGCGACCTCCAATATATGGAGTGACGGTTTCAAATTTGTTCCAAAGAATAAACGAACTGCTCTTGAGCTTATCTAATGATAGTGACACTTTACGAAAGATTTATAGAAAAAGTCTAAATATATTTTATAGTGTATATCTACAGCTGAAATTATGATTAAGTTTTTTTAAACTATTACGTAAACGACAATAGGTATCTAAATTTATTAATTAATTCAAAATATATAATTTAACCTTTACTAAGTTTCATAGCAAACGCTGTATTATAAATGTTAATATATTTGTAAATAAATTAAAATAATGTTTTAAATAAAATCTATTATTGTTACATATTATTGTTAAGCTCCAACATTACAGGGAAGGATTAAGTGTGATTTAAACAGTTATTTGTGTGGTTTGCGCGGGGCGGGCAGCGAGCGTGACCCAATTTGCGACTAGGTGAACGAACTCGGGGCCTTGATCGCAATACCGAGTCCGTGCTGCTCATGCTTTGCGCACCCCTCACACCGTCTGCTGCCCGCTTTACCGCATGCAGTGTACGTCACACACAACACGCATTGTTCTAATAATTTCGAAAATAAACTACGATAAAAAAATTGTTTTACACAGGTTTAATTTTGGAATGATATTAATACACAATTATTATTTTAAATTTTATATACATCATTTCGTTAAAACATTTTTTTTAATGTAGGAGATTCATATCAAGCTCTATTGAGTTGTTAATATAAAAACAAGAGGAATGTTACATAATAACATTTGTATTTTCCTATATGAAATAAAAATATATAAACATACATAACAATACATACACAACATTACATTATACACAACTGATTCTTTTTTTTTAAAGGAATTTCAGTCATACCTGTCAAACATGTGTAAAGTCTATAAGTTAGGTACAATACTGTAGCATTATGTACTTATATCAAAGTACTGAAACCTATTCAATGCAATTTTTTAGTAACTGGCAATAATTTGTAAACGTATTTGTTATTAGAAAAATCAGGTGTTACATAATGTTCAGGTTAGATATTAATCTAGTAATATGAGATCAAGTCTAGAAACATCTATTTTCTTGTTCTACCAACATAAGAATATGATATGAGTAAAAGAGATAGTTAAATCTAGTTAGCAGCTGCGCGAATAGAGTTTACGCAGGGTCTTGCGAAAGAAGTGTCGTTGCTATTCACGAATATAGAAGTATCGTGAGTAGGAGTGGGACAACAGCATGTTACAAGGCTTCGTGTGGATTATTATTAGAATATCGGCGCTAGGTTATTCTGAGGCGACCTAGATAGCACGGGGCCGATGACCGCGGGCCCTCCGGCTGCGCGCGCGGCCTCTAAAATAAAATGGCATTCAGCGATGGGCTCTACTTGCGAAACACGACTCGACCATGATGTCGAGCGCAGAGACTGATTCCTCTTTGCAAAATAATGCAATCACTATTGATTGACTAATATGTTTGTTTTGCGATTAAGTATAAATAATTAATGATAGGTAAAATTATAATTGCACTTTTTTTTAAAGCTTTAATAGATCAGTAATACCGATTATGTGATTAAAAAAATATAATGTATTTACTTAAATATTTTTCATTTTATGTCATTTTTAAATAAACAATATAATTCTATGTTCAACATGACGTTATACAGAAAAAAACATATATAGATAAAATGCAATCAGAGTACGGCTCTGTGCTTACGGCAACGCGGGAGCACGGGCCATGAGCGGGGCAGCGGGAGGTGGTGGTGATTAGCGACGTCGAATATAGCCGGGAAGGCCGAGGGCAACGAACTTTGCTTGACCCAGATCTGTGATCCACACCGCGCGCCCCGCGCATTCCCTTCTTACCGTGAGACGCAGGAAAGTGAAAAGGACATGCATAATTCCTACAAAAATGTTTTTTTAATGTGCTACTGAAAATAACCTAATACTATAAATTGATAAATATAGATCGCGGTGTTAAAATGTAGATATAAACTTTAATAAAAAAATAAATATATAATGTAACTGATAATTTCATACATTCTACTGTCATAGATAAAAACTAAGAAGTTTCAATTTGAAACTAAGTTGTGTGTTCTACACGTTAGTGCACAAAGTCTGCACAATTCACAACACAACAAGCGGACTGAAGTCTCGAATGACATAATGGCAATATCAATCAGCTGATTGTTCACAGCTCACCTGCTAGGACTCTGCCGAGGAGCACGTCGGAGTCAGTCGGTGGTGGTGGTTGTGGCGGTTCGGTATTTTCGTAGGGATCCAGGTGATGGTGCTGAGGGCACTCTGTCACAGTCATATCTGGTAACGGTAGCGACGGGAGACGCATGGGCCGGCGCGAGAGGGGCGCCTGTGACCGGCAACGGCGTCAACGCGAATGGCGCGCGGTGCGAGTTCGCTACGCCGCCCGCCAACTCGTAGAAGCCTCTACGAGCCGCCCGCCCCTATGGACTCCCCTTACAACATCCCTGAGATCCGCGAATGGAATTGATTCAGTGTTAATTATTCATTTAAGTATTACAAGCTTTTGTTAATGTAGGTACTTACGTAAACAAACGCGGAGGATGAATTTTAATTTTTAATGGTACAATCGTCAAGATTTTCAAACGACAATTATGTATTTTATTATGCTTTTAAGAAATTAGACTTGTGAAATATATTCCAATTGTGTAGCAAGACACTTAAATGTATTTTGCTATTTATAATTTTAACTAGTTACCCTTGGTTTAATATCCTTTAATATAGCTGAATATATATTTTTTATTTAGTTTACATCTTTATAGATTATCTTTATTTATTAGCAGTGAAGAATCGTTCAATTCTATTAAACCCAATATCTGAAGAAAGCGAAATAATATTTCAGTATTAAATGCCGAAATTTTGTCCTTAATCACATAATATGGTTCACGAGACAATTTTCATAAGGGCGAAATTAAGAGTCTCTGGATATGCATTCACGAGACGCGCGGAATTCTGATACACAAAATTTTATATGTACTTTAGTACGTAACACGATGACTCAGGTGTATACAAATTGTAAATGGTTTTCTTCGCCACCTTCCGTAGAAGGGCATCTATCACACATATTAGATGGAGTTTAGTTTATAAGAAACCGTACATTATACCGATACTTACTCTTAGAAAATAGTGGTTTAATTATCACCTTAAAAAAATTTATGAGGCACGAAAGAGATTATTACTTTCCATCAGGTGTACTGTCACATGATTTGCAATTTCATGTACTTTCACCGAAAATCAAAAAACGATTTTTTTGCAAAATCATAAGTGCAAATATTCTTAAAAACAAGCATTATAATACATAAAAATACACGAATAGAAATCTTCACTCTACTATGAAAAAGTTTAGTTCGTTATACTCGTATTTTCAATACCATAAAATTTGTATTCACAAATGTTTGTATTTTGTAGATTCAAGTGATATGAGAATGCACCAAGAGAATGTTTTTAGAAATTTCTATGAAATTTCGATGAAAAAGTTGGAAATTCTGCCTGCCCGTACCGAGCCGGGTATCTACGATGTTATGTATTTATAGATTAATTATAGTTATTCCATAAGATATCGCCGTATGATCCCGGCTGAGAATGGGCCTCTTCCTTTCCCGTGGATGTCCTAAAAAGCAACTAAGGGAACTTAATGGTCGAGGGATTGGCAACAGCATCCCTAAAACATCACCAAAGCCTAACTGCGGATACTAATCCGCCTGTCAAGCGTGCTAACTACTATCAAAACATATCTTATGGGAGAGGTCTTTATTCAACAGTGTACAGTTAATGGCTAATATGATGATTCTATAAGATATGGGTATTTTTTGATGACTAGGTCCAATTTACTGATTCATCACTATCTGTCACAGCTACCTAATGTCTTAATACTGGTCACGTAATTTTTCCCATTTTCCATTACACTATTATTAGTAACCATTAGTGTTATTTCGAGTATTCCTCTTGAACCGGTGCATCGTGCATTATTTTCCTATTCATGTCTTACAATTTTACCAGAGGGAGACTTTGTACAAAAGTCGATTGCTTGGGTACCTCTGTCCCATTCGTGTTTCAACCGTGAAGCAGTTGTGTTTGCATGCTGTGTTTCGGTTTGAAGGCGTGAATATATAATAACACCTGAGTCCTCAGGAATGGCAACGCATGGGGGTATCATGGGCGAAACAGTATACTCTGTTATGTCCATGGTACTGCTCATGTCTATAGGCGACGGTTACCACTTTTCATCAGGTGGTCCGTCAGCTTGTTTGCCATTCTAAGTTGTATAAAAAAAAAATTGCGTGAAATAGAGAGAATACATTGTATCTCCCTGAATATATTGTACTCCCATATATTCTTATTAGCATGAGTAGGCACTGTCTGCCTAGCCTCTCCTTAAAAATACCTACGCATATTACTATTATATGGACATTTTGTAGAAGTTTATTATTAGGGACGATGAGAAGAATTTTAAAGAGAAACGTTTTCGAATCGTATGTTCTTTAAGAGCAAATTGTGATTGGAATACAATTTTTTCTATTAAGCAACAGAGACTATGACAGTACTGGTTGTTTTATATATAAAATTCTTTCCACAAACAATATTAGTTGTTTTGGTTTATTACTTTAGATACTTTAGACTTTGTACGAACTCGTAGTCACCTAAATGGATGTCAGTATCTTTATATATTTTTATTGACATATTTGTCGCTAAGGTTCCATGAGAAGTAAGTGATAATTTTCTATAGCTTTTTCTATTTAACAGCCATTATACCATTATATTAAACTATGTTGAGGATAGAAGATAAAAACATATATATGTTTCTCGGTATTTTCTAAATTTCAATACCTACTCGTAAATTACTGAATTTATTATTATGATTTCTACAAGCAAAGATACGTACCTAATTTGAATTTTTATTCAAGTGAAATACTATCTAAACGTTACACTGTTAGGTTGAGCACAGTTTTCTCCTATAGGAGAAGTCAATCAGAACGAAACCTAAAAACAAGAATGTCTGTATACATGATCCATCCACGACTTAGCTATATTAGGAGGAATTGTATCTACAGTGGATATTACCTATGACTATTAGATTTAACAGTTGCAGAATGAAGACAGGGAGGAATTCAATTGAAAAGTTCCTAAGAGCATTACTGCAATACAGATGCAGAAGACGCTGGGCGTGAGCATATGTATATTTAAACAGTTATATTCTGTCTAGGTGTTTAGTCACATTAGCATTATAGTTCATCCTAACTGTTTAATAATTGACTTTGATGCATTTACAAGGTACTGGACTGATTTATCCCAAGCGCGAGTGTAGTACTTGCACTACCACGTAGAACCTTGCACTGGTGTTTTGTTCCTTTAATCACACAAGGGTGACAACCTATTGCATATTTATAGGGAAATAGTGGTTTTATATGATAGGTACATGTAGATATGGATAGGATAAAAATACTTTATATTATTACATATAAAATTTTATTATATATAATTAGGTATATGTATATAACATACATGTTTTTATGTAAAATTTTGATAATGAGAATAATCGACTTGCATGACATTACAATAAAAATATTTCCGAGATAGGTTAACATAAATAAAGTCTGTGGGCGAAGTTCGTTCACCGAGGCACTATCTTTATAAAACTGATACAATATAACAAACAAGTAATAATCGTCGACTGATATGATTACGACAAGATCGGAAGCGTCCAACCCAACCCACTGAACTGAAAACCTAAATCTAGAATTGGCGAATCGTTTGGTGAGCGGAGAAGCGAGTTTATAGGCCAAGGCAACCAATTATGCCGCTAGGAATCTGTTCACGTATACATGTTCTATTCTGGATATTACATATTTTTGAACACTTCATATTAACCACTAAACAAATAACCATTACTGCCACCAGACAAAAGACCCGGATCCAACTTTTTTAACAATCAGTATTACTGAAAATTAATAAATATATTGTTAATTTATATGTATTGTATTACATGTAAGTTAAAACGGTAGTTATTATATTAAAATATTGTAATATGTATATTCCATATAAAATCTATTTTATTTGTGTTCAATAATAATATAAATAATAAATAATATATATATATATATATATATATATATATATATATATATATATATATATATATATATCTCTGTGTGTGTGTATATATATACATATATGTATGTACGTACATTTTTTGTGAGTGTTTAGTATAGTTAATATTACAAGATACAACGTAACAATAAAAACGAGTTGAACGACCGCAGAGTAAGTTTGAGAAAGTTTTGATGTAATGTTAGTAGAGTAAACAGCGGCAGTAGTAAATAAAAGTGATAACTGAGACATACGAAGAATATCGATCAATACAGAGACGTTATTATTGTCAATATACTTTTTACTCTGAAGTACTCAATTCTACGCGTTCATTATTTATAAATGACTAAAATAAAATGTGCTAATAAAGTAATTGTTTTACAATCATCTCTATGATGTTTCCTTCTACTACATAATTTATTTCGAAATCCAAATACTGAATTGTAATTATTTAATAATCCATTATATAAACTAAAGATAATAAAATGAAATTTGACAAAACATGACTTTTAATTTAATCAAAAAGTAATAAGGTAATATATAAAATTTATTTAACATTTGCTAATAAAAAAACAATTAAAAAAATTATGACGATATGAAATCAAAAACGTAACAGTAATAATAATAATATTACTGAAGAAAAATACACACCAATTAAGAACGTTCTTTGCATATAAAAAATAAACAATGTTTAACAACCCAATACAGTAGTGTCATCAACGTTTAATATTAAATTATCCCATTTTTACTTACAGAAATCCATAAGAAAAATGAGAATAATATTTTACATTATTCTTCACTCGTCTTGGTAAATTGTACTATGTAAAATTCACAAGTATATGAGGTCAGAGTTCGGGTTAAGCTGATCCGGGCAGCATCAGGTCGCACTGACGTCATCGTAGGTCGACCACCCCTGCTCTATTCCCTGCCATATACATACCCAATTCATATTCATATTGTACTGGTGCTTAGCATTTAAAAGCTCATTAGTAATGCATAAGAATATTTTAAAATTTATTTAATGACATTAAACCTCGCTTCACTTATACCTTGAATTTAGACTAAATTATAAAGATTCGACCTTCCATTTAAAATATATATTGAAGAAAACAACGTAATAAGTTGATCGTATATTTTTCAATATGACAATTCTAATTATGGAATATATTTTATTAAATGCTAAATTTATTATTTAATCAGATGTATGGATGTGCTTATATTACTTCATACAACAAAACTGCAATTTTCACCTAACATATTCGACATTGTCTATGCGCATAAACATGTTATGTGAACAAATGTATTGGTATCTAATTTGTATATTTAAATATCTTTAATATTGCTTGTATCAATTTAATATAACAGCAGTCGCATAAGCACCTAATTAATGTGCAGCTTAGAAACAGGGCCCGTGGGTTGTTGACCTCAACGTGGAAAGTGGACCATAATGACACCACCACTTTCATTTTCGCACAACTCTCACCGACGCGAGTTGAGATCGAAAGTGTACTACTTTTGTTAGTGCGTGCGCGCAGGCCAAAGCCCTCCCTCCCACCTGTCCCCTCCAGCGGTACAACTTTCCTGCGATGGACGCGCTTTCTTCTGATACCAGTGAGCACTTGTGCAACTCGCTTTCTAATTGCATTATGATCGCGATGTAGTTTATGAAAAACATCATCTCGCTGCCCTACTTTCTTAAACAATTGCATAGAGCGTAAATCTGAAACGTCGAGATCGAGCCGTCAAGAGATTAAATTGATTTGATACCTTCGGCATTTTGATTTTAGACAAAGGTAGTGGCGTTATAAATAAATATTTCGTTGTTTATAAACGAATTAAATCTGTTCAACCGCTTTTATTTATTTTATAAAATATTTGTCAAACCTATTATAGAATTTGTAACACATATACTCACATTTAATGTTTTGCTTTAATAATTACAATACCTACATGTCTTAAAATAGTATAAACGAAAATATCACTCCAAATACAAAACAATGATAATTTCAATCAGAGGTTAATACCATGATGAATTAATTTATAAAACAATTAAGTAATTTGGAATATGAACACAGAATACATAAAAAACAACGTTAACCTTAAGTGCGAAAACACGGTTATATGTATTAATTTATTTGATAATTAACAACTGCTTTGCCCTTTACTGAATTTTTTTTTAAGTTAGAATTGTTTCGATTTAAATTATAAATAATTATAATTAATAACACACAGACTTTAAAATCTTACAAAAGTTTCATTAATATGTAACTATTGCTTACAGTTTTATCACTTTCATCTTATTGACCTTACTAAAGTGTCAAAATCGGACTAAATTATATTATCGATGTACGATTATCCACACTAAATTGCAGCGATGTCGTTAAATAACAGTTTTTATGCACTAATAAATAAAAAAATATTACTAATTCTTCGAATAATATTTCATGTAGATGACTTAGCAATTAATTTTTTTTTTTATACAACTTAGAATGACAAACAAGCTGACGGCCTAGCTGATGAAAAGTAGTAACCGTCGCCTATAGGCATGAGCAATACCATAGACATAACAGAGTACACTGTTTCGCCCATGATACATCCCATGCGTTGCCATACATGAGAACCCAGGTGTTATTCCTTTGTACCCCGTAAATTCTCATAACCCACCCTCCAAACCGAAACACAGCGATGCAAATACAACTGCTTCACGGTAGAAACACGAATGGGACAGAATTTCAGAAGCAAAGGACTTTTGAATACATAATTTTGCCATCATTACAATTTTAATCAACATCAAAATTCATTCGATGAATCCTCATAATATTACGAGTACATTCTGTGACATTATCGCCAATTGAAAATGGATAACAATCCAAAATAAAAATATTCCGATAACATGCATTATCTATATAAAAAATATTTCTTATAACTAATATATATATATATATATATATATATATATATATATATATATATATATATATATATATATGTATGTGTTTTTCGTATATATACATTAAGTACAATTATAATATATTAGACAACATTTTAATTACGCGTAACTGTGTTACATAGCAATATAAGCCGGTGTTTCCCAATAATTGACCTACCATAAAAACAGGTCACCAAGGGCTGTATTCAATGTAAATTAGTTTTTTCCTCTTGGCATCATGGTATATGCATATGCATTCTCGTGCCACAGGAAATGACTTGAAAACTACATATTCAGTGTTTTGTTAAACGAATAACGGGACCAGTCATTGTTTTGCTTCCAGGGTCATCACTGGGCTATTTTAATTGATCATAGAGTGTTACTAACATATATAAAATTTACTAATACTGTATTGAAAATACCGTATCTTCACTCGTGTGCATTTAAAAACTTTCATGCTTCAGAATGAGTGTGAATATCAAAAACCATTTTTTATCATTTTGTCTGCATATTAGTGAAAATTACAAATTAACATCCGACTTATATTGAATATGTAGTTATGTTAATTTAAAATTAATTAAAGAAAGATTGAGTTCAATTAAGTGTACACGTGGAACCTAATATCGCAGGATGCCACAAAATACACGTATATAAAGACTAGATCACAAAGGAATAGAAGTTTAAAATCATACAAGATGGACATTTTGCGCTGCAAAAAGAACATCAGTCGTAACAACAACGAACGATGTTTCGTAGATATGATTTTTTAATTTAGAACGCGCAATTGTATGTACTTTGATTCATGGTAGAAATAAATAGGAATATTATGCCAACCGAGTCATCATATATGTTTCTACCACTTTACACATTTCTTTTTATTTTTGAGGGATTTTGCTTCATTATGGAATTATTGAGCACTTTATAATTGACCGTAAACTCTTAAGATTTGGACTGCAAACGAAATACGAAAGGCAATAAATTGAATTACTAACGCGGATGTCTTATTACATAACAATAATTGTGACGCAGTAGGTATTACATCTTGGTTTGTCCAATGACGGTGACAGCCCTAAATAAAAGAGGTCGATGGCCCTTTCATGAATTCGTTTATTTTTAGTATATGCTGCATTTAAAGTATACCGCTAAAGATTTATTAATTTTAATTCAATATTCCATTAATTTAAATAAATTATACACATAGATCATATATATATATATATACATACATACTGCTGAACATGGGCCACATGGGGGTGTGAACTCCCTTGAGGGGTTATGCCAGTAGTTGCTACGTTTGGCCGGTGGGTTGGCTTTGATAATGTTTTAAGAGGGATGTTATATATAAATATATTATTATGACCCCAAAATTTATATAATTGTGATAAAGGTAAGAACATAGTTATGATATACAGAAGTACTGTAGTAGTAGTACAGTACATATTGGATAACATTAAATAATATCTTTTATTAAAAAATAAATAGTTTCATAAGTCGAGAAGAGTTGTATTTCTTAATACTAATTTATTAATACCAAACTCATTTCTGTACCCAGGACCTAGATGCGTTACCATTATGACAGATTTCTTGGTAACATTCTATTAATGCAAAACAGCCTTGACATAAGTTTACACTAGTACACTACGTAACTATTCGAAAGCTTAAATTAATATATTTTACACTTTTTCATTCCACGATGTCTAATACGAACAGAACGTTACCATATCCGTAACTGTTATATCAATCGTCTAAACTTTTTTGGAAATCTTTTGTAGGAATCAATGCAAGCGATTTGTTATGTGCGCATTTGAGCACAGTGGATATAATCGCGATCCGAATGTGGAATATATGTGCTTTTCTTAATATTGGATTGCTTATTTACTTAAAATGGAATCATTGCCAACTCGAATAGTCCACTTCTCAAATGAAGTGCTTTGTCGGCATGCGAATAAGTGACTAATCTGATCGCTTCAGATAAAGCTAACCGTGTTGCCGTTCAACATCTAGGTTTTGGGAACGTAACTCCGTGGGTTTGTATGGATGTAGGCTTAAATGTATGTATGTATGTCAGAATGGAACGAGGGCGCCGACGCACTCAACTCTTTGTTTTTTATTGCAATATGTCTTTTGATCGAAACAATATTGATTGGATCCGTTAGGATGCCACTACAATCCATAAGTTTCGATTACAAAGCGATCCAGAGTAGTGTGTATTCAGTTATATTAAGTACGGCTATAAATTTATACAACTTCATAGTAAATAAAATGTCACGACTATAATTCCTGATACCTATAGTAGAAGCATTGGTCGATTGTCGTCATTGTGGTGAACCATCACTCGTGATGACCATTACTCTTCAAGTATAATAGAACCCAACCTTGTAATAGAAGATCAGGTTTTTCATAATTACACTGTGTAGTTTAATTCTGAAAATTTCCACAAAAAGTTTAATAAACTATCTGGGCTTTATAATATAATTTCACGAAAGTGATGATTTATTTTCAAACAATATTATTTTAAGAATATTAAGTTCATTTTCACGGCTATTTCATAACAATGAAAAACAGTTATTTATAGTCAGGCAATATAATGAAGGTCGTCCATGTACAAGTGTTCATACATAGTAAAACGATAAGATTTATTGCCAACAGTAAAACAGGGTCACTGAGTACTCAGATGCCACCATCAGCATTCACCTTGCATGAAAGAACTGAATAAGCAATAGTCTCTCGACACCTGTTATTCAGGCGATGAGGCTAGTGTTACGTCTTCATAGATGCTGTAAGTCTGTCACAAACACACGAAAAAATTTTATTTTTAAAATGGTAAATGCGGGAGTTTTCATTTACATAGTATTTATTTTACTATGGTATAAATAGCATTTATAAATATATTTATTTATGCTATAAAGATGTTCAGATGAATTTTTTTTTCATTGTTTATATAGGTTTATTGGCATATTTAATATTATTTTCGAGGGCGAAGTAATGCAACAGCAATGCGCAAGTAATACCCCTGGTGTTATTGGCGTCCATAGGCTACAGTGACCGTTTACTATTACACTAAGTGTATGCTTGTTTACCATCTTCGTGGTATAAAAAAAAATTTCGCGGAAATTTATAAATACTCTTATTTTGCGCATAGCTGAAATCTGTGGTTGCAACCTGGAGGAAGGTGGGCATGACCCAAACCTTAAATATGCCTACATGGGTATGTGTTTTAATATTATAACTTTAAATAAGTTAAAAAGAAATAAACTAAAACTAAACTAAAATAAGTAAGTATAATTTCATTTCAAAATATCGGATTTTGGTCCACGCTTAAGCTTGAGCGCTTCATCCCAGTGCTACCATAGGAACAAAGAGCTATATAGTCGAGTTATTCATAATAGTATGTGTTAAAAAGGATTGATTTATAAAATTAAAAAATAGAACAAATAAAGCTATTTTTACTGATTCGTAGCTTAGTTTGGAAACGGTGTTGTTCCTATGAATTAAAATGGATTTACCCTAAATTTTAGTAATACGAGTATGTTTATCCTCAAAATCAACCTTATGTCGTCATAATTTAAGCATTTTATCTAGTTATACTATGTAGTCAATGGAAGAACTTCTGTGTTTAAATAAGCGAGAATCTGTAGATAAAATTTATATTTCAACACATTTTCAAGCTCCCTTTAAGTTTATTAATTATTTATGAATTAGTTTTCAGTACGCTGTAACCTTGTTATCGATTCGTATGTCACGGATAGTTGGTAAACAAAATGAGTTATAAATTTAAAATTTTATTATTTCTTACCGTGACAGGTGTTAGTCATATTAACTAGAGTATAATGTCAATGAGCATATAAGTTGTCTATTTTTTATGACCAAATTAAAAAAAAAAATTAAGGCCATTTTTATCTTTCATTCATTATTTTTTAATATTTTTGTATCTTTTGTAGAACTATATATATATTACAGATTAATTTCTTACAATTTATTTTGTAAGCTGTAACCAAAGTTAATATAGGTACATTTTTTTAGCTCGAAATCGAAATATATACATTAGTTCAGTATAGAAATGTTTATTGTTCATATATTTTTAGGATATTTTGATACATAATATATAATAATAATTATGCAATTTGTGATTTTGTGATATTTGCATAATTATATTATTATAGCCAGAAAATTATAGCCAGGAAATGTGATATTGAAATTATTTTATATAAATGTAATGTAAACATAATTTTCTTCAGTGAATCGATAGGTTTAAAAAAGAGACAAGTTTAGTCTTAATAGTTTTAGAGATATCTTGGCCATTATTATTGATCAATTGAAACGAGTCTTTATTATTATGAACCTTTTGATTACCTTTACCTTTGATATCTTTTGATAGAACCAGTCAACAATAATATCCCGGCATGTTTTCCGCAATGAAACTAAAAGTAAGAGGTTCTTGGTGGCAATTGGCAGCGCAGTGCAGCCTTGATCGCACTGAATTGGCAATATCCTGGAGCTACAAGAAGCCCGATTGGCGAAACCTTGCGACCCGCAAAAGTCGGTCGATGAACTCTGCAAGGCCGGCCCGCTGCCGCTTTCTTTGTTCGTGGTGTCGCAACTCTGGGCTCGGGCATAATAAGTCTCGGATCACTTTATTAAGCCTTCACTTCACTCATCTAAACTACAATCGCTTACACCCCATAACCCAATTCCACGTTAAACTAATACAATTAAAAATATTTACAAAATGAACCAATTAATTTTCCGAGCCAGATGGCTCGTTACTTAATCGCTACCGATGTAACCGCATAATTATTCTTTGTTAATCTATGAATAATTCTAGAACGCATGGAACGACACACAGTTACTTACCTTGCTTTTTGTAATCAAACTAGTTAGAATAGTTTCGTGTTTAAGGCTTCGGATTTAATAGAGGATAATAAGGTACCAAATTAATACGGCTTCCATGTGTTCTTTTTTCATAAAAACACAAATAGCATTAATAAAAACATCTCTAATTACTTTATCCTATTTATATAGATCTAGTATAAATACAAAAGCATGAATAAAGACAAATTTTATTACATTTATTTTAAAACTGTTTAATGTGGATAGATCTGTTCTACTACTTGCAGCTTCTATGAAGGCACGTGCAGTTAAAAAGTACTTGTATAGTCAATTTATATAGTTCGGATAGACATAGTTAGACATATTTAGTTCAGAAATTCATAGTTATTTAAAAGACCAACAGTGTTCCTAAAATGTCAAAAAATAAGTCATTATATCATTATAAAAAAAAGTACCTTAGTATTTTTTTTTATAAATTTTATCTACTAATGTATATTTGACCTACATTTGTTTTCTGAGCAGAAACAAATAAGACAATATAACTACAAATGAATAACCTTGTGACTTGCAACTATTGTTAGCTCTGACGTCGTATCCTATGTATGTACATATTATCTAGATAAAGTCACCTGCAGTCAGTATTATAAGTATACGGTTGGCAAATAAAATTTTCCATGAAAAGATCTAGAGTTTCTTTTATCATGGGAATAACGATAGTAAGCAGGATCTTTGAAATGTTACATAAGCGATACTTAATATGTAGGTAAGTACGCTACATTTACGTAAGATGAGCCTATTCAATCACTTGTTACTGTCTACATTATTACATAAACAGTTTCGCGTATCGTTCTGTTAAGTCGTTCTTCTTTGCTGTAACAATGAACACGTAACTAGCACTAAACCATACCACTGAACTGTATGACTGGTTGACGTCATATTAAGGAAAATATCGTGATACCTATTTCTTGGAAGATGTAAGCTCATAGTTTTATCAAAACCTATTAAAATCTATTT
Organism: Galleria mellonella; assembly: GCF_026898425.1. Lineage (NCBI taxonomy): Eukaryota > Metazoa > Arthropoda > Insecta > Lepidoptera > Pyralidae > Galleria > Galleria mellonella. The sequence goes on along the minus strand of NW_026442151.1, from coordinate 901,428 downwards.
GTTTGAATATAACTGAGTACAAGACTAAAAGAGTTTCAAGAATATAACATGTGTCATCTTTCGTACTAGAAAAATATTAATAATAGGAAATGTTCTTTATATTACTGAAGTGGTAATAGCAGTTATTGTACCCTAAAAAAGCACCAGTGCATATTAGCGGAAGTCTAAAGTAACTTTTCACGAAGATTCATTTACTTTTTACCATAATGTTGTCCAAATTACACATTCTTAAAGTTCTAAAGATAGGGATAAATCTATCACCCACTAGTGAGGATAACTTCTGAGCTAACTTCTGACGTATCTTGGCAGAGGAACAGATATGATTTAATTTGAAATTGAAATTTGAATCAAAGCGAGAATCTTTATATATTTATAAACACAGTGCTTGTAGCCTTTATGATATTTTTCTATATAAATAATTTTTAATAGATATATATATATATATATAGTTCAGTGTTTTACAGTATGATAGTGTTTGGTTGGTATATATTATTATTAATAATGTCGTGTGATCGAATGAATAAAGGCCATGCATTTACATTTGCTGCTGGAGTGTTGTTTCGCAGTTATCGTAATAGGTTCCATGGCCAAGTTGCAAAAAGCTGGCGCGTGCGCAGGTAAGTCGACGCGCCTTACTGCCATTGGAGGAACGAGAGGGAGCGGGGACGAGGAGGGCCACTTTCACCTAGCGAGGCTGCGCGGGCGTCGACCCCCGGTGCCCTACTCCGCTGACCTACTATGAACTAACCGAAATACTATTCACTTTCGTTTCTGTAGAGACTATCATTAGGCTCGAGGATGCGTCTTACATTACCTCGCATAGTTGCACCATTATTGCAAGAATTATATTTTTTTCAGACTGCTGCTAAAGCGTCCCCGCCAGAAATGGTGGGAGTGCGTTTACAAGGCGGAGATAGTAGCAAGTAGAGAGTTGTTAGTGACGGCGGCTTGCGTAAGACTTGTTATTGATGAGAGTGAAAGTGGTGGGCTGCTGTCTCCATACTAATGAGTGCGAAACGGGTGCGTTGGACTAGCCACAGCCGGCTCCGGAATATGCAGCACTGGGTTAAAGTGTCACACTGCTTTCTCATCTGTTACATAAGTGTTCACTTTTGCTTTTTTTATATGTACTTTTATATAAACATTTTGAATAAACACTGTTGTGATATTTTTTTTTCTCTTTTTATACTCCGTTTTTTAGTTTAGTATTTGCTTCTTTAAATTTATCAATTTATTTGTGTATACAGGTAGTATACAAATAAAATTTATAAATAAATTATAATTTAGTTATGTTCGTGTCATATGTCTAGTTATAATTATAAAATGGTGGAAGGAAGGGATTATTAGTGATGCGAACTGCCAGTCCCATTACTAGCAATGTGCCCTGTCAGTTCGACCTTCACGTTGTCCCCCCCGGAAACCATCGTGCTTAATTCCAGGTGTATTCATCAATAGAATTATAAAATCGCTGAATCTAGATGCGTCAGAAATAAATATAGAAAAATCAATATCTACATTTAATTTTCACATACATATCTATCCATATGCTTATTGTATGATTTATGTTACATGGATATGTATTAAAATTTTTTTGAATTTTGATATTAAAATAGCCGCTGTGTATATAGCGGCTATTTTAATTTCACTTTCCTTTGTATTTTTTTATAATTTCCATTCGCTATTCTTAAACAGTCATAATTACAACAAACAAAGATTCAGCTTTTTGGCACGCTCTGCATAATAAATAAAATTTATTTTATCTCTGAGCATCAAGTTATAATTCCCGCCATAAATCTAATCGGTAATTTCCGTTAGCATTCGGTTAACATTCGGCTCGTCACCATCGTTCGCAGCGTTATGCAGCGACCTCGAGCGCCACAGGGCAACGAACGCTGACTAGGCCGAATGTATTAACCAAGTCCGACTGGGCCGCGGCCGCTCCCTGCCACTCTGCCTTTGAGATCCAGCCTAGGCTGCCTCTTACTGCACACCAGCCTATACCTGCACCTCATTATATCAAGGTGAAATAAATAGCCTACAATCTGAGTTACAATAACTAGTAGCGATGTTGTTGTAGAATGGTGGATAAAATATTTCATGGCTAAATCAAGTCAATCTAGGTATAATATGATTCAATGAGCGTCAATATTCAATTTGCTTTGCATGCATTTTAAAGCAACAAATGAAACAAAATGTTTAATAAAAATAGGATATTTGGCGCCAAGGATAATCTGATAAAATCATATCAGTCTCCGTTACTAGATCTTTGCAAGAAAAGAGTAAATTTTGGAATATGAAGTAAGTACGTATTTTCATCACCGTTGACAATTATAAAACTTTTACCAGACAACTTACATGTTAAATATCGCAAAAAGTATTTATAATAATTTATATTCATATTATAATAAATAAGTCTGAGAATGTGAATAGCTAACTTTCATAAATTTCAGTATTGTTTTTTGATTAAAAAATAAGGATTAAGTGAATTTTTGTTTTTAAACTAATAATGAGGTACTCATTATAATAATATATGTTAATTAAAGGATTGAAAATTACGTTAAAAAAGTTTGATACAGCCCATTTAACTGAATTTAAAAATTAATTATGTACAGTACAAATATCTAATGAGTACACATTTAATGTTACGTTTTATATTATTATATTAGAAGCAAACTCAAAACAATCTTAATATTTATTGAAACCCCATCGCAAAAGAAGGGAGATTTAAATTTTAAAGCCTTTGTCCGTTATTTTATAACATCGGTGTAATCGCAGCTACCAAACGAATGGACTGATTTTTATATATGTATTTTAATTTAAAGTATGTCAGAACAGGGTCAGAGCTTTTTCAGCAACTTTTCTTTTTCATTCTTTCAATCCTAAGGCATCTATTTAAACATTATTAAAATACCAACTATTGGCACAACTGGTTTATACAAAAATAGAGCGTCCATATTCGAATAGTTTAGAATGAAATGAAAATCAAAGCATAAATTGCAATGTTTGCTTATGTATATGCTTAGATCCTTAATTTATGAAATTAAATCCTTAATTTCAAATCTCTCTTAAAGAGATTTCAAATCAAGGTGTAGTTTTATAATGGTTATGTGTATTTGATCATTATACCAAGTTCAACTTGTGGTATCTATTTAAATACTGTTTCAATACAACACGAAATCGTTAAATCTCATGGTTCTGGTAATACAATAAATGCTGTTACAAAGCTGTGAATGGATAAATTGATTTTACTTTCGATTACACTGTAGCTATTTAATACGCATTTAAAACCAGGGACTACGAAGGCTACCATGTAAAAGGACAACTGCATTTTTCTACGATCAGTGCTATATATAATCGATTTTATTACGAATATAATTTAATTGACATTTTCGATTAAAAATATCATAATGAGATTTTACATTGAGAAAAGTTATATATTTTGATGTTAGTGAAGTATTTTGTATTAAAAAAAAATCAATTTTACAAATCTTATAACAGAATGCACATCTTGGAAGAAGGGTGAAACTTACAATGTAATTAAATTACAAAATTTTTAAATTTAATGATATCTATGACCAATTTTAGTTACTTTAGACTAGATCGGTCTAAAATTCAGGGTCTGGAGAGAAGACAAATTTTCACTACATTAATAATGGCAGTATAATAACTTTTCAAGCCTTTCAAAGATCTACTATACAAATATATACCTATTACGTATTTATTACAATGGGGATAATTCTGAAGTAATATTACTTGAACTTATATCTAAAAGTAAAATATTAAGGTGATAATTTAACGAATTTATGATGCGATAGACCATCAAGAACTAAGTAAAAAAGTGGTCCTCGAATAAATATATTATAAATTTAAAAACTAGAATATATCAACTATATAGACGATACAACTAGAATAAATAACTATATACTTACTGAAGATACTATATTTTGAGACTATTAGATAAAATGTAACCTCCTCAACTTGATAGACGTTTGCAATATTCGAACTTTTGTGTTGGGGTTTAAGACGATTGTGACATGCGTGACTTGGAGATGTTCGATGCAATGCAACGATAAGCCCACGGTTTGTTAAATTCGCCAACATTAGAATGCGAATTTGCTCGCGGCGCACGTTTGCAAGATAAGTCAGTCAGGGTCGGCGAGGGGCCGACGGCCGGCCATGCACCCGCGCCTTACGACACCCGCCGCGCACCGCAGCGCTGCCCCCGTCGCTCACAGCGAGCGACATAACTATGTCAGCTATGGGGGAACAACTGAAAACATCACGAAAGAACTGACGAAACAATTTGCATCGCCTGCATACGTGCAATGGCTAGAAATGTACGATCCTGCGTCACTGGCGATAGAAATAAACACTGAAATGCGTGAAAACATTACTACACCTACGCCTAGTGTAAAATAACAACCATCTCTAACTTTGCATATTTACAACCGAGCTTTACTAATTGGCAAATTACCTACGTTCAAAACGCAACGGACAAAGAGAATAAAATTAATTCAGTGCTGTAGTTTTTTTTTTTTTTAAGTTTAAATAAAATTAATATTTTCTAAATCTCTTTGTGATTGTGGAAATGAACATGTATTTGTTCAATTAAATCGGTTCAATGTCTACGGCCTACTTATTTTTAAGTTTCATCATAAGAGAATCAGCACAGCATTGACGTCAGAAATGGCCAAGAGCGTGTCGGATAAGGATTAATAAAGTTCTGTAGATTTTCTAATTTTATTTATTTATTTTTATGTACAAATAGAGTTTTATTATTTTTGTTTAATATTATTTTTCAAAAGTTCATATCGAAAGAACGAACGATAGAAAATTAGTTTTATACAGGTAAAATATCTAGAAAAAGTGGAAATTTCAAATATTATAATTAATAAAATATAAGTGTGTAGTAACCTATCTATAATATATCTATTTGTACATTACAAAGAAATATAAAATTATCAAATTTTGGCATAAATATAAAAATTTAATGAATATCTAAAGTATTTTATTTGGAAATTGTAAATGCATAACGTATATTAATAAAAAAAAATCCTAGCGTTTCTTTACTACTGTACGATCTATATAGATTAAAATATACCTATATAAAACTGATTGAAACTTATGTTACAGTGAAACCTCGATGCAATATTCAACATGAACTGAAGAACACGTCTCTGCACGTGTTGTTTTTTTCCTTTTTTCACGTACATCTATGTAGTTCGGATCATCAATAACTTTGTTTATTGGATATATAAACATTTTTTTTTTTGTCTCTGATATAGACCGTTATATGCAATATCATATACTGTATTGTGACAGAAAATAAATGAATAAAATATTATATTAAGCAGATAACAGCCTTTTACTCGAGCTACAAAATATCATAAAATATATAGTTTAATCTAGTGTGCAGACTTTTCCTTTCAGCTTTGTAATAGGGCTGTAACACGTTCTTATATTGATATAAAAATATCTTATTGATATAAATATAGAATAAGTGTACTACTAGTATATAAATAAAATCTTTTTATTGATCTTTTTAAAAGTACTCTTGATACAAATAATTAAGATTTAATTTTGGAAATATAGATACAGATTCAGTAATCGACTTACTTTATATTTCCATTAAGAAATTCCTACTATTAAGATTATATACTTGGCTATATATCTATTAATAATATAGCCTCTTTAATAAAACAATGTAGTTGTTTGTAATGCGATCCGCATACAACAAATTGTCTCGGTAAATATATGGATGCATATGAGTAGATAAATTGGTACGTATATACGTATACAGCGTTCATTATTCTAAGAGGGTAGTGGTGGAGGGAGCGACGAGCGACCTACTTGTAGTTCGACGACCGCGGGTATTTTTAGCCTGGGCTCCCAGATCTTATACACAATGCATCCAACACATATTTTCCATTGCATTTGCTATATGCAAACTCTATACGATATATTACTGTATTGTAATTGTATATCTAAAGAAAGAGCACTCACCTTTCAAATAACTATCACGTGCATAAACATAAAGTGATTATCCAATAGTGTAATGACCGCACTTACCTGAAACAAAAGATTATTATCAATCATCGATATCGAATGAAACATAAAGCATCCTATAGTGATAACACAAGCGACAATATAACAATTGTCCGAATCAAATACTTAAGCAGCAAAAGAAAAAAAAATGCTGATAACAATGATTAATAGAAATAATTGTGGTCAATAATTATGGAATTGAAGTTATTTTATTTTCACGATCGGGACTTAATATGATGCGATTACGGGTAAATAGTATCTACATATCTGATTTTTGTAATGTTTTATATTATTTCCATATATTTTTTTCACTTCGGTAATAAAAATAAAAAATATAGGTACTATTTACCTGTAACAGCGTCGCTTTAAGTCCTGATGGTGAATTTAAAATATGTGTAAACAACTAGACAGTTGAAAATTAACTATTGTCAATTGCCAAATAATAAACTTAAACTACAATTTTTCAAAAATAATATGCAACTAGTAGACAAATACATGAAAATATAAATAGTTTATCACAGACTGGGGTGGTGTTGAAGATAAACATATGCAGGTTGTATGATGACGCAGTATGAATACAATTTAGTACGATCTATCTCATCAACAAAAAATATGCATGACAATTTGTTTGCTTCATCTGTTCAGGCTTTTAAGTCCGACTTGTGTTAAGTTTAGTCATAATAAAATTCCTAAAATGAGCTATCACGATATCGCGTGATAAGATTTTATCACGTAGGTGGTTTAGTTGTTCGCAAACAAAATAGGTTGCTATTAATTCTTAAACCTTGGTCAGTTCTATAAGTAATATATAAGCTGTAAGGATTATACCCACTCTCGCTTTTGTAGAAATTAAATCAATATAGCGACGGAAGGATTAACATTAGAACTATGTATAGTAGATATATCTATCTAACGTAGATGTACTTACGACGAATACGTAGGACATTTTAAATAAATTAAGTTAAATTTTTTATACTCAGAATATTTTTAACAATACCAGAGATAAGATTCAGCATATTGTGATACTACAAAAATTATAAAAATAAATTTTATTCTAAATAGATTAGACTATTGTGATAATAATAGTGAAACACTTCAAACCAGTTCACTACTGTCGGAATCAGCATATTCGCCTAATTGATCACATGCGTGTAGTCGAATATGCGTTTACATGGAATGTGTCATAACTCGTAAGGTTTAAGTTGAAAGTCGTTTGTGTTGAGCTGGCGTTCGAGTCATTACGTTGTCATCGTCCTAATTTTGCAGTGTCCTCGTTTTTGAGGTCAGCTTCTATCGGGGCAACGAACTCGTGCCCTTATCGCGTAGGGAAAAGCGGGGCGAAGCGAGCGGTGTGCGGCTATCGATAGACCAAGTCTCACCTACTCTACGATAGATGGCGTTTTTAATTTCTTTCCAAATTGGAAACTTTAACTCGAACAACATTCAAGATTAATATTAGATTAATATGATACTTAAATGAAATGTAAGCTTTTACAATAAAGATGAATAATTTCACAGAAGAGTAAAGTTTTATAGGCTTATTAGACTCGCCTGTTTAAGAAGAGTTTTTCGTAAAACTTGCTGGTCGCATTCTCGTGTTTTAGTCAAATACCAATCTTTCTACCAGAAAACATATTCTTTAGACTCACTCTCATCATTACCATGCCATGAATTAAAAAAAATACTGTCATCAAGAAAGTTAACCAATATGTATGGACTCAACAAACAATAATTTCTTATAAGATAGAAATAAAAGCAGCAATATTATATATTAAAGAATAATAAAAACCGTGCCCGACCAAAAATAATTTACCCCGATGCATTTATACTGTAGCGAGCGCTACGTCAGAGCCAGAGTGCATAATGATCTCGTAGTACCTACATCGTAGCAAACGGCTACGCACACAAGCGCGGCACGCTCGTAGCATCGGGCGCGGGTCGACGGCCTGCAACCAGGGCAGCCTTGCTCTGTCCTCCGCGCCCTATTTCTGTCGCCACAGGCCCCTGCCTCGCGCACCTCTACCCGTGATCACCGGTTTTCTAACAACCCTCCAAGTCAAAATTTCATCGTTTCATTTTCAATGAAAATTTGATTATGTTTCCTTTTACAAACATCTCGAACACAGCAAGTATGCGAATTTGGGACTAATTTAATTTGCAGGTACCCAGATCTTAAGATCCTATCTGCTTCTAATGATTTCCCTGAAATTTGATTTTAAGAATTTAGCCAAAACCAATTCCATAAAAGAAAGTAATACAAGCATAGCTTGGTCGATATTATAATTTTTTTGTTTGTATTATTATTACTTATATACGTATTTCTTCAATTTCATTAAATCTAATGAAAATTAATCTTCTAGATTTACAATAAAAACAAAAAGATCATTTAAGGGAATAATTTTAATTATCCATTTATATTTCTAATTTATTAGATACAAGGTATTAAAACAGCAATTTTAATTTATTAATTCTTGGGAAATAGCAATACAAAAAAGAAAATAAGAATAAACAACTTGGTACAAAATAGCCTCAGTGTACGAGTGTAAATGGAGTAATGAACCCCATTAACTGCAGTTAAGCTTCTACATCTACAAGTCGTAAACAACTTTAGTTGGCTTGTAGCTTGGTAGTATCTACCTTCTACCTAATAAAGACTAATTGATTTATATAAAAAAAAATACATTTTTTTTTTATTAATTTTCAAAGCATTCTCTACTAATAACAAACTAATTAGACAATAGACGATCTCTTTTTAAATTTTGAAATTGTATTAATTTAACACTAATATGCAAGTAATACACATATGAATAAAATAATTATTATTTTATTTTCTATTTTTCAAAGCAAAATTCAGTTTCAAATATTTATGTCAAAAATATCGACAAGAATTTACTATGTGTGTAACTTCGCATTTGGAATTTACTCGTTAAACAATAATTTCTTTTAATAAGTGTTATAAAAAAATACCCTTGATACGTCCTATTTGTACCGTACGTAACGTCTCCGTAACATTCATTATTAGAGCCATTGTATAACATGTTCGATTGTAATCGAGTGTCGTCAGTGCGTGACACGTACTGAAGAGACATATAGTATAGACGTATATGTTTACACACGCACATGCATATACAGGATGAGCATGTGTGACGTGGCGACGCGGCGAGTGGTGTGACGCACGGGTTGCGTCAACTTTTACTCGCACTTTCTCGTGGTGCGCTTGCGCAACTCCTGACAGCGCAATACTGGTTCAGTCGTTGACTATGTAGTGGTGACAGCATTTCCTTTACCACCAGCACAGTTATAGCTCCGTCATATTTACGTCTCCATAATTTTATCATCTATAAATAGGAATGTCATCCACACGCATTTTTCTGTATTTATCCTCGTATTCGAACCCTCCACATTTTATAGTTTTAAAATCAAATTTATTTTAGAATTGACTTCAATGAGAAAGTTTTCTTAATTGATTGTTTTTCTACTGTGTATGTTGGTAAATTAAACGATATTTTTATTACTTTTAAACCAAATTTGATAACTCCTTTTAAACTAATTATTCAAACTATTTTCATTAAGATTCATTTCGGATTCATTTTGAAAATTACCTATTTTTTCTCTTAAAGAGACTTTGTCGATATTTGGTAATCCAGGTTCGCAAATTCAAAAAATCTTCTCTATTTCTTTGTTACAAAGATAGTTTTTCGAAAAGGATTTGATTGATTAACATTGATATTGTAATCAATTTATTAGAGTCAAACAATATCAAATGACTTTATAGCTATGAATAAATCCAATAAACTGTTAAGTAATTAAATGTACAATATTATTAATTATTATTATATCAACAATATTTATTATTTTACATAATTCATATTTTTGTAATTATTCATTTTTCCCTATGTAAAAAGCGCAACCAATATTATTGACAAGTCCGACAAACACTGTTGTTATTCTTATACTATTTATAGTAATTGATACAGCTATTTCAATGTTTTTTCTAAACTTAATAATGAATATATTTCAATGAAAACCCAATGGTAGGTAACGGGACGATTACGGGAGGGCGCGGGCTCGGGTGAGAGGGGAGGGGGGGCAGCACGCGGTACGTGCCCCAGTTTTGCGCGGGTGCATGAACTCAAACGAGGTAAGGCCACCGACCGAAGCGGCGTACATACTAAATTGTACTTTACCGTTATAGAGTTACTTAATATTTTTCTTTGTGAGGACTATCGTCAGTATATCGTCATAAGCTACCTAACTATTGATATCACATGGAGGAGTTGGGCGTGCGACTCTGGATCCAGCTGCGCCACGACCTTCGCAATTATCGCCCTCGCTAGGTCCGATTGTGGTGCTGCTATGTACTCTTAGAACTAATCCGTAATGACAATTACAAGCGCCAGCAGTGTATGTGAATAAAATAGCAATGTTTAAAATCCAGGCTATAATTGACGTCAAACCTTCTTTTTGTATTCACAAATAACAATAGTCCAGTGAGGTGGTTGATATTTAAATTTTGAATATTTTCGTTCTCGAACACTTAGGATACTATGAAGTACTAATATTATTGAGTTTAGGGACATTTTTAGGTTTTAAATTTGAAGCCTTTATATAAATTTCTGTCTAAGGCATATCTCTTAAACCAATTAATAGATTTTGAATTGTTCGTAGTGTCACAATAGATTTTCTTATTATAGTACTATATTTATTTTTATACCACAAAGGACATTAGGTCTTGTTATTTGGATATTATTTACTTTTTTATTACAGTTTTTTATTTTTATTTGGAACCAAATACTTTTTGTTTATTAAATGAACAAGTTTAAAAAGAGGCTAATGTAAAACCAGTGACCAGTCAAGGTCAAAAGGGTTCTATTTCAGGTCTGTCGTAGGGGGGTGTAGTGCTCTGAAGCGCAAAACATTGGGTTGTAAAAATTATATTTTGTTACAATTTTTGGTCAACGAGTGTGATATAATAATGTAAAATAGTGCACTAAATAAAATACATTAAACCAAAAAAATAAATTAAATATTAATAATAAATATTTAACTCTACTATAATGGACTATATTGAACGAAAAAAAAAAATATTCAGTCGGTATTTTTGTACTTGTTTAACGAACAAAAAAGCAAAGGTTAATTTTGTAACGTTCAAGTTAATTTAAAAATATTTTCATTTCTCGTTTTCATAATATAATTTCTCAATATCGGCCACAAAATTGTTAATAGCATTCACGTTGCTGTAGCTTTTATTTTTAGTTCTCAATTTGACAATTGATTATCTATTTATTATTTTATTATATAACTTGTAAAACTGAAATCGGTTTTGTTTAAATAAAAATTATTAAATTTTATTATATTAAGTCATTATTAAAGTTTATTATGATAATAACCATTATTATTATTTCTTATAAGGAATTATTCTACCAGAATAAACGACTATTCTTCTCATTTAAATATGGGTTGAAAAAAGATATAGGGTGTATACATGAAGAATAGTGTATACTATGTATCCAGATTTTACTCATTTACGCTACAATATGTAAAGGTATGCACATATGGGTCAACGGGAGACTGTTGCACACGATTTGCGCATCACAAAACACTCTCGTCCAAAAATAGAATTAGAAAATATTCAGTGTTGGTTAACTCACTCTGATTTCAATACATTGAATCGTAAGTTATCATTTTATTTGTCGAAGTACTAGTTGAAGTAATAAAATTTGAAAATATATGTCGGATAAAGAAAATATGTATGTCTTCTATAATAAAGCTTCATATTCGGCGATAAAGTAAGTCAGAGTGACAGAACTCATGAATAATTCTATTGTATCGTTATAATATAGGTCAAACCGACGTCGGATGCGTAAACAACTGTAGCCGCATCACTTCAGCTCAGAGGGACGGCGGTATAATCTTCACTAAAGCTAACCGATTTGTTTAAAAGTAGAACAGCCCTACTAGAGCAACACTCTCTCGCCACGTAAACAAATTACAGAACATTTTTATGTATATGCTCGAGTTCTATGTTGCTGTTATTTATTATAAGTGCAATAATTTAAGTTTTTTAAAGCTTTTTATCGGATAAAAACGGTAAATAGAACATAATAAAATAATAAAATTCCAGCAATAATATATTAACTATGACCATAAATATTTTAATTCAATATTGATATGACATCATCTTGACCTGGGTAGTGGTTGTGGGTTCGTTCCCCGCACAATATAACATTTGTATTCATGATTATAATATATATTTGCATATGTTTTCTATGCACGTATTTAAATATATACATTTATTTATGAGTTATATTTTCTATGGTTTTTACAGAATTTCCGATAAAAAATAATAGTTATTTAATTTTCTTAATAAAACTGTCTAAGAGCATGAAATTTTGCGTAGAAATGATTATATGTGAACACTAAGAAAGGGTCTGAAATTTCTAGGAAAACAGAAAATAACTAAAATTGGAAGAGCGTGCTTTTTGTATCATGTATGTAGTTTGTATGCGATCATTACAATATATAAATAAATAAGGAGAAGTCGCAGAAAAAAGCTAGTTCATTCAATTTAAGATATAACTTTTAACAATTGTTTTATGTTTTTTTAAGGGAATACCAATTAATCGCGTGGCAATCGTTATACACGAGCGATGCAACACTATGTGGAGTAAACAACCTGTATTTAGGACAATAAACTTCACGAAGTACAAAAGATAATTTGTATAATGATTAAATAATTATCTAATTACGTTTTCGAACCGACAGGTATTTATCGTATTATTTGCATATAAAAGCACGCATTTTATATGCAAGGACAAAATGATTTGACGTCAAGCTGTTACTACCTCATTATCTATGTATACACTACACACTTACCTAAATATCTAGTACATGACATCAGGCATTTAACAATAAAACTGTCAATATTTTTGTTAACATTAAATAATATATTTTTGTAATTTATTATATAAATATGTCATTTATTTTTCTGGATACATTAGTATCCTGAAAAATAAATGACATGTTAATCCATTAGGATAAAATTTTACTTTAAGATAAAATTTGAAAGGTAAAAAAGAGATGTCACAGATTACATTATGGCAGCAGATCAAATTGAACAAATTATAAAAGAATAGAAGAAACAACATAGTGTTACGTAAAGAGAGAGGCTTTTACCGTACGTTGCACGTTGTATTTGTCTCTATCTACCCTGCAGGGGGCTGGGTGTAAAGGTGGCTATTTTTTATGCAATTCAGAATGGCAAACGAGATAATGGACCATTTAATGAATAGCGCGAAATACGAGTATATATAAATAAAATAAATAAATATGAATGTATATTGTGTTGTATTATAAAGCAGAACATCACTTTTGACCAAATATAAACGAACTAAATTATTCTGATTGTTTTTAATTTAATAATTAAGTCCACAAGTCTTATGTTTTAACCGCGATAGACTAATAAGATAGAACATTATAATAGTATACTTTTTAATCTTTAATTATAATTTTAAATAAACAACATCAGCAAAAAATTATTGATTTTATATGTGAGTGTAAATTATTTATTTTCACATATGCTTCTATAAATAAACAATAATAGAATAAATAAAGTCTCTATTAAGATTTTGTGTCTGTATATTTATTGAGGGCAACGGGCAACTGGTGTTTTTTATTCTGTGGTACTGCAGTTAGAGCGTGTCAGTGGAGGTTACACTGCCCTCTTCGCCCCTCGCATGCTCCGGAGCAACAAACTCTGCAAGGTTGCGGCGGCCGACTGCTATCGTTGGCTACAGTTACGATATCGTTCGCCCTTCTCCAACAAACTATTTTATTTTATTACACTGCTGTCATGTTCACATTATCCTAGAAGGTCTTATGGACTATTATTTTAATCCAAATAGGTTGTGTCTGTTTTTTAAATCTAAATTTGCCTAGGCATGGGTATCAAGCCGTAAACAAAATAACATTTTGTCATACAAATGGTATTAAATAATATTATTGTATCTACATACATCCTTCCAAAAAGAAATATTCAAGCTCTTAAATAAGTAAATATTAAAAGTAATTTTACTTTTCTAAAAATCGACGTCAACTTAAACATCAGCAGCTAATATACGTAAAAAGGAAAATATATTCAACAATGATTTATGCTATATTAATAGATACGATATAGCAAACGTATAAAATAAAAGTTTATATCAATACGTTATATTTTCATTATAATCTAAAAAAATACCATTCAATAACTTGTAGCGCCATCTGTTATCGAATAGCAAAACTATAATTTATTGTTCTTAAATATGTTGTGCTTTATCCTATTGAAACATATATCTTGTTTATTTTATTTCTCACATTTAAAGGTATAAATTAATAACTTTATTCAAATATATTTACATACTGTCTTCTGATATTCGAATGGAATAGGTAGGCTTATAGGCGAGATACTTTATACGGTATTTTACATAGTTATGAATAATCAATCAGATTTGTATTTTTGATTAATTTGATGACTTTGCCTTTCTACCCAGCTACTAGTACATATACTGTGACCTAGGTAAGTACTATTTATGATAAATGCCATCAGTGAACTTATATATCATAATATGTGCTTATATGCTCTGAATTAAATTTACTTTATTGACATAAATTCCCCTTCGTATTGTTTGAACAAACGGACTGCCTTAGAATATTGTTGACATAGGTACTTACCTACATTTAATGGTCAATGACATTCTTTTTATATGGTCAGCATTTTAAGTCGAGGTTTGTATTATTCATTAATAGATTATTTTCTTAATGAATGTTGTTGTTTAATTTGATAATTATCTTCAATATGATAATAATATTAATCATTATTTATCCTTAATGCACATTTCTTAATTAGATAATGAACAAAATAGGAACACCGTCTCTAGGTAGAGGCGGTAGACCTATTTTACTGTAAAGCGACAAAGATACATAAAAAATGTTTATTGTTGTATGTAAATAGATCGTAAATTCTAAAAATAATTTGCTCCAACAGGTTACTGTGTAATGTAGTTATTAGAAGTCCAATTTAAATATACACGTGTAGTAGAAAGAAGCAATAAATAAAATGAGTCAGAGCGTCATTTGTTTCTGTAAAGGGGAGCGACGACCGCGTGACGCACGCACGCGCTGTGACGGCGCGCAACGCGGCCGCCGGCGCTACGTGGCGCACGCAAATATGACTCGCTGACGTCGAACACCAGTTGTGACCCGCAGTTCGTGAGCGGAACGACATGCTGACTTATTGATTTGAGATTTTTATATGCTATTTATTTATCTGTTTATTTATATACACAATATAGATCACGCTTCTCTTACAAATACTTAATAAGGTATCAACTAGAAAACTTATGGTATACGATTTATTAAGTACTGGGCAGATGTTAAAAAACACAAGAACATATGTCATTATACCAGTGTCACTTTTTACTATTATAAAAAAGTTTTTCTAAAAGCAAAAAAATTAAAGCAATGAAAGCAAAAGAACGAATTATTTTTTAATTATAATAAAATCCGAAAAAAAAATTCGGTTCGTTTTACTTAGTTACCTAATAATGTAAAGGTGGCGCCATCTTTCAAAGAACATGATAACTTTGAAAGTTAGTGCTTAATAGCATACTGCCATCTATCGGAATTTTCCATAACGAAATGTACATTATTACTTGGTAGGTCCAGTCAGTCACTGAGAAAGTTACGTAGAAGTTAACAGATATCGCTTTTACGCGCATATTATTTTGAAGTCTCTTTAAATTTTTTTAAATGTCTCTATAAATAATAAATCAAAATTAAATAGAAACAAAATATAAATTAAAAAATTTCATATTTTATTTGCGAAATGTACCCGTACACGTATTAAACTCAAGTGATTTTTTTCGTTAAACTGAATTCATAAAATAGGTTCCTACCCTCATTAAAAATGTGTATCAATTTGGACACAGTTATATAACAGTTTAATTGTAGAGCATTGTAAACAAGCTAGATACTAAATTACATTGAACTTATCATAATAATTTGCAAATAATCTACCTAATCTAAATATTTACGCATCGAACAACCTTAACATTGTATAATTTTAGATTCCTATCTACATAAATAAAGCGGACAAACAGGGCATCGGGTAATCAAACTACGCAAATATATCTGCTCATGATGTACAAAATTATTTCTTGGTTTGGTATATTAGAATGCACATATGAGAATTATATATGTATAATGCTAAAGTAAATATGTATTCTACGTAATGTAACCTCCAGCCGACTTTCGGACTATCGTCCGGAACAAATACACGACTGACCTACAAACAGTCGCGAACGTAGAAACATAACAGTATAGTCTCTCCTTTTCTTGCTAACACGTAGCAGTGCAGTGCGGATGAGACGCTGAATATTGTTACGTTGACGAGCCTCCGTGCTCAATGTCAAGTTCAACGATTATTATTAGTGTTCAATGCCACGAAACACGCAAGTACATAAGCATAACAACGAGCTGTGGTCAGGCAGAAATACATTCAGAGAATACTTTTCTCAGAATGTCTGATAGTGGTAACTATCTAAAATAGTCGGTGATCTTGCTTTTTTGTTCGTGTTATACAGGACACGGTGTTTATCGTGTGTTCAATTACATCGATCAAATGTTTTTCAGTCGCTTTCTCAATGGTGAAAAACATTTACGTCATAAATATTTTACGATGAGTTATCATTAATGTTATATTTATATTAAATGCCCTCAAAGACAAGTGGCATATGAATCTTTCGATAGATATGTTATTGTTACCAAGTAAATGTACCTACATGAAATAGAATGAGACAAAAAAGTCAAATTTTTTGTTATTTCTCATGCGTGATATAACGAAAACGTAACTATCGTTTAACGTTGATTCTTTTTTCATTTTTCTAGAGATACAGATTCGTATGTGTGGCTGTATATTTTTTTTATAATTTTAGAATAAGAAAGATTCATATTATAGCAGATTTTTACTTATACGCAACTTTAATAATGTAGTGATTAGTCAATTTTCATTAAGCTTTGAACTTCTTACTTAGAAATTACTTGATCACACACGCCATTAAAATGCTATCCCTTCTAGTATACTAATATACAATCTGTGACTTTATGCCTCTGATAAGAAGCGATACACAACAACTTAGGAGTAGATATAAAATGAAATACAAAATTGCCCATTTAAATTTAACTTTGTAGCCCTACCACTTATGTTTGCTTTGAAACTGTACTGGGTTATTTTTATCTTGCCGCATATAATAACATTGCTCGTATTCTTCTTGATCCTCTCTCGATAAAAGTTGATTGTAAACTTTTTTAATATAAAAAGAGGAGAAGAAGAAAAATTCACATTCTGATGTAAGTACTTAGTGTTCTATATTTTATCGTTACACTACTCCTCGAATTTGGAAACTTATAGAAATTATAATAAGTTTCTGTAGAGTTGACCACTGAACGTAATACGCTGGGAGGTAAATTTTGAAGGTACTCTAATTCACAAGGAGGAAGGATTCACAGAGCGACTGATGTCTAAGTTTGAATACTCAAGTCAGAGATTTATCGCTTATTATATATTAATATCGTTTTTTCTTTGACATATTTAATGTTATTTTATGCAACATATCTTTTAGTTGCTATATCTTATTTATGTGTGTTTAGACAATTCTAACTATATATATTATAGATTATTGTAATGATATTGTGCTATGTTTACGAACTCTAAAATTTTTCTTCTTTTTGGAATACCAACGAACGAAAGGAAAACAACTCAAAAGAAGACCTGAAAATCGATCTATTCATTTTCAGAACAAAAGAGTATTAAAACGGCATCTGTTGTTAATTAAGAAAAAAAAAATTGTAAATGCTCCTTGTGACGATAAACTTAATGATATTCATATTAATTGTACTCGTATAAGCACCAGTAACAGTTTTAACTTGAGGAATATATAATTTTCGATTTTGAAGTTGATATTAGGTAATTGACGCATGTTGGTCATAACATTTTTCATAAGTATTATTTATCGTAATTATATGTGTAACTTAATCATTAGTTACATATATTTTCGGAAGCGACTTACAGGTGTAAAAGCGGTCTAAGATATATATATTATTATAGACGTATATATGATAGAATATAGATATATTAAGCCCCTATGGCATAGCTTGCTATATTAATATATGATCAACACTAAGATTACGGCCAAATGGCTAGATTCCAAACGGTCACTGCCTGCATCATCTGTATAAAGATTTAACTGTATTATTTAATAATTATTACAAATTAATTAACATTGTCTAATTATAACACTATAATCCATAATTGGTTAGTTCCGCATGGCTTTATTAACTTTATAAGTGGAATAGATGTGCCACTTGTCCTATTCACTACTTTTAAAACTTATATTATTTTTACGACAAACATAGTAAGTTTATTTAATTTATTTTGTCTAGTTAGGTATATATTAGTAGTGCTTGTAGAAAATTAGAGACCAATAATTACATTTTTTTAAGACCCCTAATTTATAGCTCGTTCGGAAGAAGTGCTAAACTTCATTACGAAGTAATTTTGTGTAACTGTGTATGTTACGCGGTATTTTCGTGAATTGTTAACCGAGTTTGATGATTCATATTTAATCGAATTCAACATCAATAGAATTGGGTGTGGCGTCGTGTATGGTCCTGTTATACCTACTCATTTTTATCATTGTGTCAATTTTTTTGTAGTACAATTACTTAATATATAAACATAAAGTATATTATGGTCGTAATGTCTAATTTTAGATTAAAAAGGCTCCCCACACATAACAATCATGTGAACCTATTTTTTAGAAATGGTTAAATGTTATATAAATCGATGCTCTTTAGTCCCTGATCATCTTTTTTAAATAAAAATTGTATGTTATTAAATTGAAATTATAGTAAGTTTAAAAGTTAAAATGCAAAAATAATAAAAAGGGATATATATAAAAAAAAAAATTGGCAAAGTTGCGCTTATATAGTATACATTCAAACTTTTAGAAAAATAAGCTCACTACTATAATCTGTTTAGTTAGAGGTTGACAGTTGTCGTTAAATGATGAATGATGTTGATTATTGTACTCAACATACGCTCATTTCGCTGAGCATATTTTGAATTCTACGTGACAGGAGACGAACTTCTCGAATTATAGTATTTACTATAATTTGATAAGGTGTTTTTGTTAATAACGTGTTGCCTACTGAAAGAGAATTAGTTAGAAATTAAGACACAGTGGTTTACAGTTTGCCAGGGTCTGTGATTTATAAGAGAATGATAAATTATTCCCGTCTCTTACGGTTCTTTATAATAATATATATATATATATATATATATATATATATATATATATATATATATATATATATATATATATATATATATATATATATATATATATATATATATATATATATATATATATATATATATATATAAGATTATTAACGATTAATTAAGGGTTTTCAAAATAAACTAGAAATTGTTTCTCTGTAAACAAAGAAAGTTTTTATTTATTATTATAACACAACACTAATCATATTAAAACAATTAATTACAGTTATATCTCACCTGTAAACAAAGAAACGACATTTAAAGTTTATTCTACAGCACTTCTTTAATTATAATAATGTTTTATTTATCAGTTTTAATTTTATTTTTATAACATAACCTAAAAATCCACACCTTGTTTTCGATCACGTCAATTCTCCGTTTGACTACTTGTGGCTCCATCTAACGTGTCTGGCAGACAACCCACAATCGCGCGGAGCGCGCCCAAATATAAACTTAAGAAATATAATTTCTTTACATCAACCCCACTAGGAATGAAAATTCTTAATTGATCGTTTATTTCGTGTTTCCTTAATTTTCTTCTTCATCTGTTTCATTTTCTGCTCTAATTGGTTGTAATTTTGTTATATGAAATAAAGTTGATTCTGCTTTCTTGTTTCCAGTGTTAATCCTGTAAATGGAGTTTGATATTTTTTCTACTATTTTAAAAGGACCAATCTTTAATTCGTTTAATTTCTTTCTATTTAATTTGTTTCCGTTTTCCACATAAACTCTGTCTCCTATGTTAAACTCGTATAGCTTTCGGTTTTTATTGAATAATTTCTTATTGTAGTCATGTGATTTTTTTGTGTTTTCTAATGCCAGTCTTTTATCTTCACTCCACCTATCTTCTTGTTTTTTTATTATTTTCAGTTCATTTGGTAACAAAGTAACATTCGTGCCATCCAGTAAATATTTTGGAGCAAATCCTGTAACTGAATGTTCTGTCTCATTATATTTATCTATACATTCTCTTGCTACCGTTGTCCATGTTTTTTTATTATGTTTTTCATTTATTTTACATCTTATTTTATTTACTATCGTTTGGTTTAGTCTTTCGTTCAATCCATTCGAAAATGGTGTATTTACTGCTGTAAAAATTAATTTAATATTATTTTCCTCTAGATACTCTTTAAATTCTCTTGAATTAATTCCTGGATATTGATCTGTAAGAATCATTCCAATTTCATCTGTTTCTAGCACATTCTTTACTAATTTTATAAAGTCAGTTGCACTCTGTGTTTTTGAAGTTAAAATAAATCCATATCTTGTAAAGTGGTCTACCAACAGATGTAAATACTTTTTTGTTGATCTAGATCCTCCAAAACCACCGATAGTATCTATAGACATTATTTCAAATGGTTTTGTTGCTGGTCCCAGTTGTGACATTAATCCAAATTTTCCTTGGCCTCTTGATTTATTTTTTATGCAGATTTCACAGTTTTTACAAATATTTATTATATTTCTTGTTAAACCTTTCGCTGTATATATTGGGCCTATTTTTTTCTGTAATTGTCTGATTCCAATATGGCACAAATCTTCATGAACTTGTTTTATAAGCTTTTTGCTAAATTCTTCCGAGAGTATAATTTTCTCTTGCTTTTTTATTTTTTTATAATAAATTTTATTTTTGTGTATTAAAATCTCTTTATTTTTTTCTATTGCTTCATTTTTCTCTTGGTCTGTCATTATTTCTTCTATTTGTATTAAATTTACTATTTTTAAAATCTCTTCCTTGTTATCTTCTGGTTCTAGTACTGGGTTTCTGCTTAAACAGTCTGCTTCTAAATTTTCTTTCCCTGGTATGTACTTAATTGTAAAATCATATTGAGACAAATAGTATGTTAAGTCTCCTAATTCTTCATCTGTTCTAACTTTTATATTCATATTTTCTAGCGGTTTGTGATCTGAGTATATAATGAAAGGTTTCCCTATAAGCCAGTGTTGCCAATATTTCACAGCTTCTTTTATCGCTAAACACTCTAAATATACGGCTTTTTTCCTTTTTTGAGCATCGTTTAATTTTTTTGAAAAGTATGCCACTGGCTTATCTTTTCCATCTGGTTGCGTTTGTTTTAATATTGCCCCAATACCTTCTAAAGATGCATCTGTATATATTTTTATTGGTAAATCTTTGTCAAATATTTCTAATATTGGTTGAGAGCATAAATACTCTTTTATTTGTTTAAATGAATTTTCACATTTTTCTGTCCATACAAACTTCTCGTTTTTCCTTAACAATTTATGTAATGGATCTAAAATAATTGCACTTTTTGGTATGTATTCATGATAAAAATTTATTTTTCCTAAAAATTGTCTAATATTTTTCTGCGTTTTTGGAGTTGGAAAATTTCTTATTGAAGTTATATTGTCTTTAAGCGGAGTTACTGAATTATTTTGGATTATGTGGCCAAGATATTTAACCGAGTCTGAAGCAAATGTACATTTCTTAAATTTTAATCTAAAACCTTCTTTTATTATTGCCTCTAACACATGTCTTATGTGTATTATGTGTTCTTGAAAAGATGTTGAGTATATTAAAATATCATCAATATAATTAACAGCATAACCTGTGAGATTGTGTTTTCTTAGAATATTACTTAGAATTCTTTGGAAAATAGCGGGTGATGTTTTTAACCCAAAGGGTAGACAGGTCCATTGGAAGTGTCCATCTTGTGTTACAAATCCTGTTTTATTTCTATCCTCAACCCGTAGTGGTATTGACCAAAAAGCTGAGTTTATATCTAGTGTAGTAAAGTATTTGCAATTTCTTGTCTTTATTATCAAATCATCTATTAATGGAAAAGGTTGGGCTTGTGGTACAATAATTTTGTTTAATTCTCTAAAGTCTATGCATAATCTTGATCTTTTATTTTCGTCTTTTTTAAATGCCAATGTCACCGGAGCTGCGAAAGGACTATATGAATCTTCTATTAAATTATTCTTTAATAATCTCGATATCTGCTCTTCTATTTCTATTTTGTCTTCTATTGTACATCTGTATGGCCTTTTACTACAATATTTATCTACCAATAAATCAATGTGAGCTTCATAATCTTTAACCGTACCAATATCATATTTATCTTTTGCAAAAACAGTTCTATATTCCTTTATAATTTTTTCTATTTCAGTCTTCTTTTGGTCGTCTAAGTGATCTATTTTAATCCTAAAATCTTCTACTTTTATGTGTTCGTTGAAATTTATTGAATATGTTTCTATCTTTTTATCTTTATTTCTATTATCTCTAGAGTTTTTCTCAACGTTATTTTGTGGTTCCTTTATATCTGTTTTTTTCTTTTGTTCTATCTTCAAGTTTTCATTTTGGATTAATTTAAATTTCTTTATCATATCTAATCCGATTATGAAATCATCAAATTCTTTGTTTTCCACTATGTATACATCCATCTCTTCTTCGATTTCAAAAATCCTTATCTTAATAGTTATTAAACCATCTGTTTTCTTTACACCATTAACCGTTCTCATATATGCTGCATTTACATTATCTTTTTCTTCTTTTACTTTGACTAGTCTTGAATTTATTAAAGAGATCTGTGAGCCAGAATCATAAACGCCACTTACCTCTAACCTGTCTTCTAATAACATTTTAATCTTGATTAATGGTGTACTTACTCGTTTTTTTTATCTGTGTTCAAATCAACTTCTATAATAGAGTTATTATTTACATTTTTAATTTTATTTATTTTCTCTTGTTCATTACTATTTGTTTTAAACCAACATGCTTCCTCCGGATGATATCTAATTCCTTTATTCAAGTTTTCACAAGTTTTGCATGACTTTTTCTCATTAGTTTTCATTTTAAAATTTAATTTACTGTTTTTTATTATTTTTGAGGTTGTCTTGTACATCATATCTTCATATTTTCTAATTTCATTGAACAGATCAGTGCTGTCTTTGAGTTCGTCCCTGTTTATTTTATTCAAGATAAATCTGGGTAGACCTGTTGCTATAAGATCCATCAACGTTGTGGAGTCTATCGATTTGTTTATGTCCAGTATAAGTCGTTCTTTTTTCATCGCATAATCAATTAATAATCCTTCTTTATATCTGAATGCAAGAGCATATGTGACCATATCCCATCCTCTATTTTTAAATGTTTCCAAAAATTTTTCTTTCCACTCTTTCCATTCAGAATTTACCGTGAGTTTTGTGACCATCGAGCTATACCAATCCAAACAAGGTTTTTCTAAAAATAACCTTAATGTCTCTATTTTTGTTTCATCTTTTGTTATATTAAATCGTATACATTCCTTCTCAAAATTTTCTATCCATTGCATCGCATTTGAGTTCCTGCTTGTGAATTTTTCTATAATAAATTTCTCTGAAATGTTTTTTAAATTAAGTTGATTTTCTTTTTTTTCTGTGGATTCCACTAATCTTTCCAGGATCTGTTGTAGCTTATTATCTTTTTCTGCTGGTTGTTCTATAGTTATTTCCTCTAAATACTGATCTAGAAATTGTATGTTTCCCTCTTCATCTATATAGGTTATTTTTTGTTCTTCATTTAATTTTATCCATATTTTCCTAGTTTGATATCTTTTTTTTAAGCTATTTTTTATTTTTGTATAATTACTCATTTTTGTAATTTCTTTGTGGTTATTTATCGGTTTTAACTCTTCTGGTAATGCATAACATTTTCCTTCCTCTGTAGTTATAGAGGTTATGGCTAATACATTAGATTTGCCATCACTTGATGCTATTACGGCAAATTCGAATTGCAACCGGTCCATCTTCTTTTTTTTGTAACAACAAATGTCGTTTTATAAGATTATTAACGATTAATTAAGGGTTTTCAAAATAAACTAGAAATTGTTTCTCTGTAAACAAAGAAAGTTTTTATTTATTATTATAACACAACACTAATCATATTAAAACAATTAATTACAGTTATATCTCACCTGTAAACAAAGAAACGACATTTAAAGTTTATTCTACAGCACTTCTTTAATTATAATAATGTTTTATTTATCAGTTTTAATTTTATTTTTATAACATAACCTAAAAATCCACACCTTGTTTTCGATCACGTCAATTCTCCGTTTGACTACTTGTGGCTCCATCTAACGTGTCTGGCAGACAACCCACAATCGCGCGGAGCGCGCCCAAATATAAACTTAAGAAATATAATTTCTTTACATATATATATATATATATATATATATATATATTGGACATATTACACCGAGCTACCTAACCTTAAACCAAGCAGGGCTGGTACTGTGGGTACTAAGACAATTAATAGAAATACTTAATTATTATTTTTTTTGTATTGTTTGGGTATCGAATCCGTGATCATCGGGAGGATAAACGATATGTTAAACCGCAGATGGTCGGGATAGTGTACCACTAGGCCCTTGAAATTCCTTTAGGCAGTGCAGTTGGCGATGCATACAGTACATCTCATGCAGTATTGATCTGTTCAGGCGGCCGCGCGGCCGTGACTCACGCCGCCCTTGCCCGACATTCAACCACCCGACACCCCCGATGCACGCGTTATCACCACCAAACCCCCTATCTATTGTAATATTGGGGTTGGTTTTTTATCTATTCTAAAAATAATATTAGTGACTGATTAAATAAATTAGGAAATAATGTGTATATTTATTATTCATACCAATTATATCAAAGTATTTGTCGTCTATATACTATTTATCTATAAATATAATTAAACTATAGGTACTAATAACTAAACGTTAATAAAAAAATATTAACTTACATCGTTTTGTTAACAGATTTTGTTTTCAATTCTACAAAAAAAGAAATCTGTCTGAAACTACCGTGTCTAGTAATGTTGAAATTTGCACAGAGGTCTCAATACATTTTCACATTTTCCAGAAAATTTAACGGAAACGAGAGATAGGAAGTTCCGTGTGGGCAAAACGTAAATCACGATATCTGAAATGAGTTATATTATTAAATCAAATCTAAACTTTTAAAACAAATTAAGCAAATTCGTCCCTCTTATCTATCGCGTGTCTAAATGTATTATAAAAAGAAGTTCAGTGTATTCTATATTTCTGTTTGCAGATACACCGTAAAAATGTATAGCAACAAAATGGAGTGAAGCACGTTTCCATGAGCTACCCTCGTGATCAAGGCACCCTACTAACTTTTATTCCGTTATTAGACCGAAGGGACGAAGAAAAGAGGGCGCGTCCTCGTACCAACTTTCTTTTACTTTACCGTTCCTCACGATGAAGAAAGTACAGAAAGTACAAAAATATAATATGTAAAGCTACTTACTATACTATATTTCAAAGAAATATATTTTTATAATGAGTTTTATCTTATTTGATGTTTATAAAAATATCTTTCCGTAAATATACAGAGATCAAACTTAGGTCCTATTGATAAATATGACAATTAACCATAACAAGCAATTATTGAATTAGAATAAAAAATAGACAGTTTCAATTGAGTACTAAACTTTCATTTCAGACAGTTTCATTTCATTCTGTACATCCATTTAAGCATGATGAAGTAACAAATAACTAGCTTTTTATAACAAACAAACCTAAAACAATGCTTTTCTACTGGCCGCCAAGATTATCTTTTTATATGTCTATTTTGTAATACAGAATTTGTTGTATTTTATGTTACGATTCCATCTCTTAGCTTAGCCCGGTTTAGTTCGCAATCCATGTTTTATATTAATATATTCTATACGTGCCTACATCTCTTCACCATTTCTCCTTCCAGTCCAACGCTCTACTATACGCACATTTAATATAAAATGAAATGAATGTATGAAGTGAAATTTCCTTATCTCAATAATGTGGTAAACACTCGTATAAATAGAATAAATATGTAAACAACGCGTTTGGCTTGCCTTCCCTAAGATAAACCACTGCTTGAAGTTATCTGTTATATTATAAGGCCAAAAATAGTAGTGCTGTGAAATTATAAAGCACAGAATATCAAACTACATAATAATATTTTTATCGTAATAAATTCTCGAAAAAGTCTGAAATGGAATAAAAAGTATTAATGTCTTTGTAAGTTATGTATCGTACAAATAGAAAACATTCGTCAAACAAAACAAAAAAAATATCTTACTTTTATATTAATTAAATTGGAATAGATTCTTCAACTGATAACTATTATAACCTTAATTAACACTGAGCAAGAAAATAACTCAGAACCGTTGAGTAGCATCAGTTAGCAAGATTTAATATCTTCTGACGGTACAACTTTGATGGCAATGGCGTATACTTTCCCATTGCGCGAGGGTATGGCTGCCGGATCGATGCCGCCCCACGTTCACGGTCAACGCCCTCCGCCCGCCCTACGCTTCCGCGTCACCGGCGACGCCGCCACCCCCCGCACCTCTTACCGCTCACCCCCTCGCCCCTAAATATAGGTACGTCGCTCCCTTCTGCCCGCTGTTACGAAACACGATTAGCTTACTATTTTCAGATGAGTATTTTGTTTGTATCTACAGTAAGACTGTATCCAATTCAAGTAAAGAAGAAGTAATATTCAAGTAAATTAATAGTATTTAGGTCGAATAATAGTTCAAAATAGTATTTCGATATATATATTATATATATATACGGCCTGCCTTCGCACAGGTATACAGAATTTTCGAAAATAATATATTGTAAATAAATTTATAAATAAATAAAAACATTCGTTGGTCGAATTGTTAAGGCGTTAAGAGGTAACAAACAAACAAATAAATTGACTTTTACGTTTATAATATTAGTAAGAAGATAAGGAGAATCTGAATTCATATATCAAACTAACGATATTCAACGCTATAGAGACCGACTAACTTAGCTATTTGAAGAGTATTTGAAAATTCTATTAAAAGAAATATTATTAATATTTGTATAGCTGAACACACATCACAGACGTGAAGAATGGTAACACGTGATGTGCACCATGGACAACATATTCTAAGACGTTCATAGTGCTATCCATGACAATAATAGGGAATGGTTACCACTTTTCATCAGGTGAGACGCCAGCTTGTTTGCCAATTGAAAAAGCATAAAAAATATTTAGTTAATTTATTTTATCATATTAATTTATTCACTCAATAAGTTACATGATAAGAAATAGTGTGCATATATGTTACATTATATACTTGGTTAGAAGACTGAGTTTCGTAACTATGTCCATAAAAATTGATATAGTGCACAATATTTTGTACATAAACTACGTACTATAGCTGTATTCAGTTGGCGCTTTCTAAGGAATCCCCTCCAACCACCCCTTAAAGCGAATACCCTACTTAGTTTACACAACTTGTATGTTACTTAGTACGACCCTGAGTTCCCGAACCAATGCGGTTCAAGTTCAAGCAACAAAAACATTGATAGATATATAGATCAACTCTGTGTTTCAATACTTTTCTTCATTTAAATTATTGTAAGATATCTGTGTTTAAAAATATCTACTTTAAAGCCATTTATTTACTAATTTATAGATATTATACTTTTGTTTACGGTATTTAGCCAAGTCAAAATAAGTTGTTTTGAACGTTGATGAAAAGTTTTTCAAAAATTAAAATAAAGCTCTTTCGGAAAACTAGTACACTAATAGTAGTGTATTGTTAATATATGTCTACTAGTAGTTTGAAAATATAAAATATTATTATAAAATAAAATAACTCAATAATATGAGAAGTATCCCAGGTAACATAGTATACTCTGTTACGTCAATAATACTGTTCATGTATATAGGTGTGAGTTACCACTTTCCATCAGACGGGCCGTCATCTTATTTGCCGTTCTAAGTTGCATAAAAAAAGAAAAATCTTATTTAAAACAAGAAAATACTCACGTGATAATTTTCTTACAAACTGCAATGAGAGCTTCGAAGCCGATAAGACCATGTTCAACTTTTGGCAACGGAAACATTCTATTTTTGAATAATATTATTTCTAAACTTAGTCTTATATTATAATGAAAGTTAATCTGTATCAGAAAAGAGGATAAATAATGTGAATAACACGTTATTATATGTATTTACTGTTAACATATTTTTTTATATAACTTAGAATGGCAAACAAGCTGACGGTCCACCTGATGAGAAAGTGAATGACCACTGAAAGTGGTAACCGTGGCCTATAGACATGAGCAGTACCATGGACATAACAAAGCATACTGTTTTGCCCATGATACCCCCCATGCGTTGCCACTTCTGAGGACTCAGGTGTTATTCCTCTGTACCTAGTAAATTCACGCCATATCCCACCCTTCAAACCGAAACACAGCCATGCAAACACAACTGCTTCACAGTTGAAACACGAATGGGACAGAGGTACCCAAGCAATCGACTTTTGTACAAAGTCTCCCTCTGTTAACATATTTGATGTACTACTTTAATTTATGTGATAACAGAGCTCGATGTCACAAAGGCTTGTTATATGGAAAGTGTCTATTGTTAATAACTAATAGATTACCTTATAATCTTTGAATGAGCTGTTTACCTTGCAACTAGAAACTAGCTCCCTAGAATCAAACAGGATGGTGTGCTGTCCACTATGACTTCATAGAAATGTCAGCATGTTAAGAGTGACTTCATTAATATATGTTTGTGTAAACAGTATTGTACGTGAAATGTTGAAACGAAAGAAAAACATCACTATCTAAATATAAATCTCAAGTCAATATAAAGTCATAAATGATGAGTTTGATTGTCAATAGTATCCACTTTCTTACTTTTGAATTTGTCAGTTCTACGAGCATATGACCTGTCTATTTTCACTTTAGATTGCGTCGGATAAATATGGAATAAAAAAAATTCAATTGTATTCAATATTGTGTTTTGTAAACTATTATTGGTTGTCTACGTAAATATCATGCAACGCAGAATGTACAGAAATCTAAAAATTGCGGTTGAGAAAAAGAAAGTAGGCGTCAGTGATAGGTGTATTTTCTGAAAATAAATTGTGGCAGACGATGCATTATGTTTTGAACGAATCCATAAGATAAATAAAAAGTATTGAACAACTAAAAAAAGTTTCATAGTTAAAGTTCCATTTTATTATTTTGAAGGAACGTTTCTTCGTCTATACAAAGTTTTAAGCGTCTAAGCCAATTTTCCGAATAATTTTTCAATCCACTCCAAATATCCCTTTTACAATACAGCCCGCTGTTGATGCATCTTCCTATGATGAAAACAATATCTCTTTGAACCTAATTATTACTTTAGAATTATCTAAAGACAAAATGTTACTTGGTACCAAAAGAAGCCTGTAAGAAACCACCTTAAAGTTAAGCGTTGTATTATCCAGGAAGTAACTCGTTTCAAGCGCTTTATACACGGGAGCGTTATCATGTTGTAGCTCGATAGAGTCCCTTCAGTCGCTTATCACTTATAGCAAGGAGCACTTTAGGTAAGCATTTGATAATAAATAATTCGATATTTATATTATTTTGAAAAGAATACCAGAATACTAGATTCCCGTATCTATCAAAAAATTGTTTGCGCCTCATGAACGCTTCTCATATCTCATACGTTGGTTCATGTTAAACCAGCGAAATCTTCGACTACTGCCTTGTTTCTAAATCAATTTGCCTGCTTTCATCGAGATTATATAGTATTCGATGTGGAAGTATCAACCTTAAACTATTAAAATGTTATTAAAACAAATTGGCGAAGTACTTGCGTAATACTTAATACAAGAAAATACATGGCAACCCTTTGAATCACGATATTTAAATATAACTTGTTAAGAAAAATAAATAAAATTTAAAATTGGAAATATAGTATTTTTGATGATTCTATTTTCAAACTAAAACAAGCCAGTGTTTCTATTAGCTGCATTAATTCTTTCACTAAAGTTTTAAACGTCAAAATTATGTCAATTTGTAGTATATTTAAATGATTATACTTTTATCGTCATCCTCACTAATTAAATCTATTATTACAATATTTATAATCAGTATAAGGAACATTCGTTTGTAAAAGCATCAAATTGCTCAGTGTGCAATGAAGAGAACTATGCTCCGAGTTTATATGCGTGATAGAATCCGAAACGAGGATATCCCAAAGGATAAGCAAGCTGAAGTGGCAACGGGCTGTTCACGTTCTAAGACCCTGTACGGGCAAACGCAGTGTAGGACGACCCCCAACTAGATGATGACCTCAAATGCATCAGGGAATCAGTGGATGTAAGTGGCTCAGGACCGTTCTTATGACAGTATATGTCCACTGCTGGACATAGGTCTCCACCTATGCCCAGCAGTGGATGGATCATGGGTGAAAAGATGGTGATAATAAGGAATATTGTAATTTAATATTCATCATCAATCATTTAATAGTTTCATTAATATTACCAACATAAATAACTGTAACAGAACTACTATATATTCAATAATTAAATTGTTAAATCCAATGTATTGATCGTCTTTTCGATGCTTCCCTACTGACTTAAGGCTACATTCTTCCACCCCATGCTCAATAATGTAGCTATATTTGTGGTATATAGTGCGTCTGACGCGACGAGGGTCCTCAGACGGTCTATGT
This sequence comes from Galleria mellonella, assembly GCF_026898425.1. Classification (NCBI taxonomy): domain Eukaryota; kingdom Metazoa; phylum Arthropoda; class Insecta; order Lepidoptera; family Pyralidae; genus Galleria; species Galleria mellonella. The sequence goes on along the minus strand of NW_026442151.1, from coordinate 870,512 downwards.
GTATATCTTTACGTACAGTGCAGACTGCAGTCAAAGCCGCTGAATCCCGGAAAACTACCGACCCAGTCTAGACATGGGGGCACTTCCCCTCCGCGACCCCTGCCCGCCGCACCCCCGCTCCGCTACCCTGACGCTTTCACCGACTTGCAGACATTGTAAAAAGAGAACGCAACGACGCTTTTGAGTGATGCGGTGTGTGACACGCGAACAAAACACCCGAGGAAATGGAGATGAAAAATTATAAAAGGTTTTTCAACACATCACTTACGTGTATGGTCGAGTGTGGCACTGTTGAGAACTGAAAATGCTTAATCCTAAATGCAACTTTCATTAAGAATTACAAAAACATAAATTTTATTTAATGGATTTGTATCCTTCGAAGAGTTTCTTATTTCTACTTATTAGACTCATATAATATTTGTAAGTAGAAATAAAAAACTTTTCGAGACATAAAAATCCAAACGATCTGGTGTAAAAATTATGCACAAAAGGAAAAACGTATACTCTTTTATTTTATATATTATATTGTTCAAGAATAATTTTGATTTATTTAAGGACTATAGAAGTACAGACTGTCACATAAACTAAGAATTGTTTTTTTTTTCAATTCTACTTGATAATGTTAATCGTAATTAAGGCAGACAATATGGTTTAGGATATTTATTTTCATAAAGAAATACAATTCATTTACACGAGAAAATACAAAGTTTTACAAATATAAATATATTACAAGTGACGGTAGAATAAAAGTTACAAAGTGTAACATGCAAAAATTTAAGTTTAATACTTTTATTATTTTTTTGCATGATTTCTTTTTCATTCATATCAAAGATTAATTTTTAAATACAAAATGTCAATTGATGCCAGAAACAAATCGATTTTTTTTTAATTCTAGCCTTATCGCTTTTAAAGTTTGGATATAAATACACGTAATATTGTTGACAATAAATGAATAATAATACCATCACGTATATCTATTATTCAAAATCTGGGCATAGGTATATAGCTATGATTAAAGAGATCAGTAACATTGTTTTATTTTTGTATACTGGGTTACAATTACTGAATTTTAATCAGCATTGAATTTTAAAGATCATTATCTATATATGGACATCTGAGCATGTTTTATTTTCTATTTCTAAAACTTTTAGCATTAATCACTATTGCTGAATGCAGGTTTTCAAAAATATTGGGACATTCTACCTTTAAATAATAAAAAAGAATGATTGTTCGGTTGCGTTTTTTATATATATTTTTAATAGTTTTACTGTAACCATCTACTGAGCAACAGTAATTAATCTGCTTCCATATATATTTTTATTTAGTATATATGAGTTTAAAAATATTGCATTAATTTAAATAATAAAAAAGAATGATTGTTCGGTTGCGTTTTTTATATATATTTTTAATAGAATCAGGTTTTCTACATATAAATAATAAAAAAGAATGATTGTTCGGTTGCGTTTTTTATATATATTAAAGATATGCTTTTTCAAAACCCATGTCTGTATCAGAATAAACTTTACTGACTCTGTGACTGCACCATTACCTTGAATTAGAGATAGACAGGACGATATGCATGATTGACTGTTCTGCAGTGGGTTAGTGAGAGTGAATTACATCGGAGGTATAGAGGGGGATTGTGTGGTGCAGTCATTGGGGAGGTAGAAGGGGAGGGTGGCTTGCAGACAGGGAGGGTTCATGGTATGAGGGCAGACGGGAGAAGCCGACGCACCTCGGTTCCGTGCTGGCGTGTAACGAACATGCACACAGACACAAACACATGCACTGCGAGGATAATATTGTCGATATTCGAGCTTGAAACTGTAGTAGGTCTGTAAAGCTAAATAGGTTCTTATGTATTTATTCAACTGCCAAAGAATATAAATGCAGTATTTTTGCATGAATCCGAACAATTAAGTATATCTGGTTCTTAGGCGCACTGTAAAGGGCTTAATGACTTTTAAAAATAAGCTGCGAATGCATGAATGTTTAACGTATTATATGATAACAGTATAAAATATATATAACAGCAAAATGTAAACTTTTAAAGCCTTATATTTTTTAACCAAAGCTGCATTCAATTGGTTTTTTAAGATAACCATGTCACAGAATAGTAATATTTTTTTATTATTACAACAAGCACTATTATATATATATATATATATATATATATATATATATATATATACATATATATATATATATATAGTTTATATTTAATGATTTCCTCCAACCCGTATGTGGCGAATACCACCAACAAATACATTGCAATTGGAATAAGGATTTAAATTAATAATTTAGTGCTCTAAAATGGTTGTATTATTAAAATTATAAATCCATACAGGTAGTTACATTAATATTAATGTATAATGTATTTTGATAGACAAATAGATGTAACTCTGTGTAAATAGTGCTATCAGAAGTCATGTGAATCTGTGTAAGAAATTATATGATAGTGAAATTACAGCTAATAATAATTTTGTGTCTCCGGATTTTATTATTTAAGTCATAAATTCAAATATAATAACTATTATTGAAATAATTAAATACAGATAACATTTCATTTTCAATAATAATAAATCTAATGAGTATCACTCGAGGGATAGAACGATTACAAATTCGTATGATTTATGGAACCCACCGGTTCGGACATCAACACTCATTAGTATTCGAACATTTTTTCTCCCTACGAACAAATATTTATTTATTATAGTTATTTAATCAATGCACATTTAGGTAATTATGCTACTAAAACTTTTACGACACAATATAAGCTTAGTAGGGGGAAAAGGATTGTTAGTAATGGAGACTGAGAATCCCATTGCTAGCAATATATCCAACCAGGTCGACCTCCTCGCGGTTCCCCCTGGAAACTATCATGGTTAATTTCTGACGAATTCATCATGATGGGCTAACTGGCCTATTTTCATTCTCATCTATCACCCTTCACTGGTGCTCCGCCAGCGTATTCCGTTAGCGCAGGCGGCGTTATCATTCCATTTTCACCCATCAAAAAAAAATACAAGCTTAGTACTCGACTCTTCTTTAGTCATAAACAAACGTTTTAATGACAGTTATAAATATCGAGTCCTCACTAATATTATAAATGTTAAATCTCTTTTTATCTTAACAGCTGAAAAATCGTCATGGAATTCATCATGGATATAACATATATGGATACAATATATATATATATATATATATATATATATATATATATATATATATATATATATATATATATATATATATATATATATATATATATATATATATATATTGTATTATAAATTGCTGCTAGTGTAGGTATAATCCAGTACATTGCGTCCCTGACCGGGCGGACCTTGGCTTCGGCCATCGACATAATACTTCGACGAACCTGAGTCTATTTCTAACGCTAGGTCAATCAATAAAAATTTTTGCTACGCTTCTAATGAATTTTACGTTTTCTATTAGTTTATAACTCCAAGGGTGAAAGAAGACAAAAAGAATGAACAAAAAAACTTGATTATTGTTCGATTAGCTTAAAAAAACACTGTTGTATTATGTAACACGTGTTGTTTAGTTTTAAACACAATTTCTCATAATCAATCCCAAGAGCTCAAACCGGTGGTGAAACACTGGTTTTAATAAATAGTTGACGAAAAAATATAATATGCTCACGACTGCAATCCTTGATGGGGTAGTCAAATATATGTGTCGACTATTATCGATGCAATGAACACATCAGTCGACTATACTATACTCGAGTAATTTGAATCGAACGTGGTTAAAGCCATTTTTATCGTCATCACAGTAATCGATATGTATTTTTTATGAAATAATTCTTATATTACCGTTGCTAAATAGTAGATATGTTATTCATCCCCATCTTGTAATTTTACTACCATTTTTCACTATTCAACCCGAAACACAACCCTGTAGGGTTACCTGTTTAAAGCAGGAATATGAGTATGACTAAAGCAAACGATTTTATTAAAAGTCTCTCTATAATCAAGTCTGAAAAAAGTATATAAAATATTGCAGTCTAATTTTTTTTTAATTATTAAATAAATTGTCACAATTGTTATTAGTATATAGACAAGTAAAAGTTAAGTCAGAATGCTATGTACGCTCTGTGCAGTTGAGTTGAGAACGTGCTGTGGAGCGGGGTCAACCGCCGGGCGCGTCGGGTCGTCGGCCGTTGGCGGGTCGCGCTCGGATCGTATGCACCGCACACTGCACACTGCACACCGCACCGCATCAGTATGCGCCCTGGTTCCAACAGCAAAAACTGACCGTACCTGATCTCCGCACTGAATTGATATCGCGACATAACTCCATTATCATCTTTACTGCCCAACATGTGTACGTGTTTGAAATACTAACAAACATGACAACAACAAGTTACTAATGTATAGCCTAAGATTATATACGTGTACTTGTATATGAAGCGTTAAGTGTAAATATCGATCCAATAAACATTCAGTCAAATTGTTAGCTAACACGTTGTTTTTATGTTGTATAAAATTCTGAAAGCATGATATAGAAAACGTCATATATATACAAATAGACGGTTTGTGTTAGAAAATTCACAATTTTGTAAATTCTGAAAAGTCCAATATTTAAAAAAAATATTGTAGCGTTTCTAGGAACACAGTCTATTTAAATGCCAATAATAAAATTTTATAACCTACATATTTAACCACAAGGCTTTATTATAACGAACGAAATAGAAAACTAAGGTATCTATGTTGTCTATAGTAATAAAAGAAAAGTCGTAATTTTAAGAATATGGTTTGTTACTTCACACCTGACATTACAGCAAGGTAATAATATGCACACTTATCGTATTCCGGTATACTTAACTAAGCTAGCTAATGGCTACCTATGGCTGTTTAATCATTTGCTACTTAATTGCACTTACACTTTCCACACTATCCATTTATGAACTTTAGAATACTGACAAAAGTGCACATACTTGTTTACAACTAATCACACTAAACTATTGCTATTAATACTCACAATTTAAATGGTGAATTCTGTATGCATAGATAAAGAACATAGACAATACCCAGAATATCTAGACCAATACAAACAAACGTATTCATAAATCTAAAATGAATTGTACGGTGTCGAACCTACAATTATTTTTTGATTATCTCCCGAACGGTTTATATAAATACATATAAATTTCATGACAGTTGATAGAGCCATTAAAACTTCAAAAGGTAACAAACAAACAAACTCACTAACATTTACAATATTAGTGTTGCTGACATCTTTAACATTAAGTCTATTTTTGTATAAGAATGACTCACAGCCTTAATAGAGTCAGAGAATTTCCCGGTATTGATTTGGACACGTCATGGGTTGTCCCCGGAGAGAAACTGGATGACACAACTTTTCACGAGCCTCTTACAATACTTACTTTCAGGAGAAATCCCCATAAATCAGAATATATTATATATGGGAAATTTCTATATAAAGGAGTAGGTTTTCAGAAAATAATATATTTATTACATTTGAGTATAAGTTATGTCATATCAGCCGTTAACTGCTCTCGTTTCATAAGATGAGTTTTTAATTATAGCACGATATATGACCACATCATCCTGAGTCGACATAGAGATAACATAGTCCATGAATACAATCAACCGAAAAGAGAATGATTTACTCTCAACGATTAACTGTACTATACCGGCTCACTAAATATCTTATACGCTACGTTTGAAGAATTCGATGTTAAATCTCGGAACAGTTCATTAAAAATTGTCACGGTACTGTTCAAATAAGAGTTAGTAAACGCCTTGTATAGATGTAGTCGGCGGCCTATCCTCGTGGTGGGATATCGGAAAGGCGAAGGTGGAATAAGGGAATGTAGTTCTTCTGAGCAATTCGACAACGTATAGGAGGTACTGAGCGGAGCCATCACAGAGATGCGAACAGTACTTTACACACGATCTTACTTGAGCTATATATAGCAGAAGGCTTTGCTTCAGTGTGAAGTACCATTTTACCAGTAGTTGTTACACTTAGTAGGCAGGTTGGCAACGGTCTGCTTGATTTTTTAAGGGTGACGCTGCTGCCAATCCCTCGACAGTCATGTTCTTTTAGTCGTATTTTACGACACTCACGGGAAGGGAAGAGGAAGTTAAATTATATAAGATATATATTTTTCATTTGTTATTAAATAATTGCACCTCAAAATAAATGTTTTGTAAGAAAATTTACATACTTTATAGAATTTAGTAATTCGGTAGATCACTTCACATATACAGATTATATATATATGTGCCACTTAAAAAATATTATTCAATATTGAAATTATTTAGTTTCTATTCATTTCGTGTGAATAAAACTAAAATTAATTAGTGCATTTTCTATTTATAACAAATACCTACTCTAATTTTATTTAGATACAAAATAAGAATTAAAAAGTTTGTTATAGAACTACAAAAAGAATAAAACAAACACTAGGAAAACTTATAGAAACGAAATATTTTTAATACAATTATTTTTTATTTAAGCCTAGAAACATTACGATTAAAAAAAAAGTTTGTAAAGAAGTTTATTAAAATAAACATGTATTCTATACATAATATGGTAGAAGAAGGAAACCTTGTCCGTATTTGTCTTTTTTTTATTTTTAATCCACTAGTCACAACATTTATAATATTTATCTATTTAGAAAAGCTTATATGTGTATGTTTTATAATATTACATAAAGCATTTTATGTACTTTATTCGTTTATTCATACATTATCTTTTATATACCTATATGGATTTTATTTATTGAGCTACAGAACCCCAAAAATTACCAAATATATGCACCCTCTATCATGTGGAATAGCATGGACTTAAATTCACTTGATAAAAAAAAGTAAGCTTTGTATATTAACATTAATTAAAGAAGACACTATCAAAAATATTAAATAACAATTTATTTATCCGATTTCATCTTAATATGATCGTGTCACACGATGTACGTCCACGAAAATTCCGAAACCGTTCAACTGATTTAAGTGAAATTTTGTAAAGGTGTATTATTTGCTATAATAGTAATAAGAAGCAAAACAATATTTATTTAGGCAGCTAGTTATATATATATAATATGTAAATAATATATAAATTACAAGTAGCTAAAGTAAGAAAAAATAAAGGGTATTTTTCAATGTATTAGTAAATAATTCAATTTATTATTTATTTTCGTAGATTAAATTAAAACATCGTTTATAACTACTTTATTTTCTTTATAAGATATAAATATAATAATCTCAGTAAAAGTTATATACAATTCGTAGCAACCTCGTAGCACCGTGCTACGGGTTGCGCAAACGTAAACGCGCGCTCACTTACGGGTCACTGGCACTGCTAGGGCACTGCACTCGTCTTGCTTAGATATTTCTAACGTTGCAACTTTTTTCTATTGCTAGCGTTCCCACCGCGCCAGCCTCCTGGCACTTACATGACTTAACCGACTAGTAAAAATAAAATACACCTGCAGAAAATCATGTCAGCTATTTTACCCTTCTTATTAAATGTCGATACGTCCTTACCTTTTATGGTTTATCTAAAAAAAATATTTATATTTATACGCATTTATTTATCCTTATAACCCATTACATAATTTGTTTTTTTTTTCAATACTGAGAATGCCACATAATGAGAAACCAAATAAAGTGTTGGCTTATCTGTTGAAATGGGTTAATCGCGGCTTGTGAACATAAACAGCATCATGGTCATCACAGTGTTTTACCCATGGTACCCATCATGCCATCTTATGTAATCATTATATCCAGAAATTTCACTTTTTGCATTAATTATATAATGAAAGAATTTTGTTCTGTGTGAACAACACTTACAAGTAAAAATTATGTGATGGTACCCATGATAATATCAGCTATTCACTGGTGATAATAGGCCTCCCTCTTAAGGGAGTTTCCTGTAGTTGTAACGCTTGGTAAGTGGGTTGACCGCATTTAGCTTCGGTGAAGTTTTAAGAGGGATGCTGCTGCCCATCCTTTGAACATTGAGTTTAGCAATTTATTCATCATCATCAATAAATCAACGTTATTATTGCTGTAGATATTCCACACACCTGTCTATTTGTATTGAAAAGCTGAAATTATCGCGTTTAGGTGCAAGTATTTATCTGAAAAAAATATGATAACAATGAATGGATAATGTCAACGGTAGGTCTGCCGTGTTTAGCTTGCATTATGAATCACTTTCGCGCGAGTGCGCGGGCGCATTTGATTCCTATCGAAAGTGCAACGCCCTGCTGAACTTCGCGCTACTAAACCGGTGACGCAAACACCATTAGGTGCCTCTGACTCTATATAGAATACATATATATGTAGTAGAATAGATATTTAACACAGGAAACCATTCTTTAATATCACTCAGTTTAAACATTATTAAATTATGTATAAAATCATAAAGACTTTCAAGAATATTGCTTGAAATACACAATACTATATTAACTGTTAACTATCCACTGCTGAACATAGGCCTCCCCCATAAAGCAGGTATTTATTAACATAATACATTATTATTACCACAGCAACTAATACACTACATCTACCTAATATCGTATCCTGGGGGGAAAGGGATTGTTAGTAATAGAGACTGAGAATCCCATTGCTAGCAATATACCCAACCAGGTCGACCTCCTCGCGGTTCCCCCTGGAAACTATCATAGTTAATTCCTGATGAATTCATCATGATGGGCTAACTGACCTGTTTTCATTCTCATCTATCCTCCTTCACTGGTGCTCCGCCAGCGTATCACGTTAGCGCAGGCGGGTTTACCATACCATTTTCACCCATCAAAAAAAAAGTATCGTGTCCTTTTATTAATATCGGACTTATATAATAATGTTTAATAATAGAAAAGTAGTTATAACTACAATATATAAATAATGCAATTAGCATTATTTTATATATTTATTTACATGAAATTTGCAGTTCCTGCTAAATGCTAGAACAAAACTATAGATAATAAAGAAAATCATGGCCAGTTTCAATTATTCGTACTATAGATATATAATATTTCTAATAAGTTGTAATACATGTACTGATCAAGCAGACATTATTGTGATTAAGAATATAAAAAAAACACACATTAGTGATGATATAAATTATAGTTACAATTTATATAAACAGATTAAGCAATATTATTTACTTTTAAAAACACAGTTTAAAAACATGACATAATATTTACATGTAATTAATAAGTATAAATAAATTTATTACTTAGTGTAAACGATTTTTTATTCAAATTAAATTTTTATAAACAACTTATAGAAAACTGTTAAATTTTAAAAACAGGACTAGTTTATAAGTAACGATATTTATATTAGATTCCTTTTTAAAAAACAAAATAAACGAAGTCGTCTGACTAATTGCCTAATACTGTGATTTAAAATTACTATATAGTTTTTATAAATTGTATTGATGTTTTTTTTTTTTTATTTATTTAACCTTCTCACGTTACAGGCAAGTTGTCAGTAAGGATAAATACGCAAAAGGGCGTATCTAAGCTAAGCGAGTGTGCTCTGAAATAGTCGGGACGGGATCTATTTCCCGGGCAGCTGCACGCGTTCGTTGCCCCGGCGCTGGGAGTTAGAAGTGCAACGATCTCTGCAATTATCGCTGCGCCCGCGCAACTCTAAACTTGAACTACGAGCAATGTGTGGAGCGTGCACCTCACCTTCACTGCTTAGAAAGCAACACCTATTACGGATAATGCTTGCCACTACACTAGACTGAAGTAAAAGCGAGAGCTTATACAACTGTATTTATATATGTTGTATATCTCAAAAAATTTTCAATAGCTAAATCGAATAAATCATAAGTACTTATATTATATAATATACTTTTAAAGATACATTTATACGTTGTCAATTTGGTCTCACGCTTTTCAGGCATTAAAACTCTACTCAGTAACCGTCCATATAAATATACGAATAACAATGAAGAAAAATATTTGTACAAGTGTTATGATATCTTAATCAAATTAGGTTGGTTATATATATCCATCCATCCATCTATATCTATATTATAAATATCCAATGATGATTTGAATCATGGTATGTTATTAAAAACATTTCTCTTGAATGAAAATGTGTACGTCATAGGCGGTAGGTAATGGCTCACTACAATAATAAAATTTGGTTTGGATACTACCTCGATACAAACAAGTGTTTACAGATACCTAAGTGATGCATTTTGTTGATTTCAATTACTGATGGATAACTGTTTATAAATAATTCTTTCCATTATAATATTAATTATCAACTATATATCATAAAAAAAGAAAGTTATTAACCGTAATAGGACAACAAATTTAGAGAAATACTGAAAATTCCATGATTAATTGATTATATAACTAAAGTGCATTAAGAATTCTTGGGTTACTATGTTGTCCTGGTAGGTGGTTGCACTGAAATGCATTCTCGTCCGAGAGTCGCGCGGCCGAGCTGCAACGCTGCCTTGCAGCGCTACTCGTATTTATTTTGAGACGATGACATGGCGGGGTAGAACAACTTATAAGATACATACTTTAGAATTTTTAAATTCCTTTTTTTAAACTAATCAACTATTATTTTAATTTAGCTAAGCTAAATATTTTTTTATATAATTCATATATTTATTAATAATTATTATCAGCAATAAAGTGGTATCCGAAAAAAAACAAACATGATTTTTTCGCATATATCTTACTAATTTTATAGCGAAATATAAAAATTTGTAAAGATCTATGGAATTTTGGCACTGAATTACGCAAACGATTGCAAAGATTTGAACGAAATGTCATACATAGGCTGATTATATTTCGGATTAAAAAAAAAACGGTGCAAAAACACAGTTTATTTTATGAATATATTTTTTTAATTAGTTTATTTGGAATAACAACAGCGTTTTGTATATTTAATTATACATTATATAAGTAAATGATGCTAATTACAGTTGTCCATAGCGTAATACATAGGCAACCGGTAAGCGAACAAAACCATAGTTTGTAATGCTAAAATAATAATACTGATATAATGAATCTACTATAAAGTTTGCATTATATGATACTTTATAAGCAACAGTAGTAAGAGTGTAATATATGCTATTACATTTATATTATATTAGATTATATATATTTTTATTAGAATACAATATATTCTTCAGTGTATCGATATGTCCTTTAATATGCACCATAGTAGCTAGTCGTATTCAAAAAAATTTGTGTAATCGTCCTTTCCATAAAGCTAAATATTTTTTGTAATATTTTACATCCAATATTGTAGATACACTCTATCCCCTGTTTTGAATAAAAAGTAGATAATTTCCGAACAAGTGTAGTATAAATAATGCTATCTCCTGGTGATTCAGTCAGTAGTTTAAGCTATTTGTGCACTAGGATATTATTTTATAATATTTTTCTAATTTACTACAAAATACATAACTATAATAATGATTTAATAGATTAAGCACTAGCATTAAACAATACATTTTTATTATTTTACATTAATGTAATGTAGCTATAAAAGGTACTTTATTCAAAATTAATAGTAAGAATTAAATATTGCTATTATTTATTTTTATTATTGGGAAAAAATTAAACTCATTAAACTAATCGTTATATCTATGCCCAATAACCCCATGCTGTATTATTTTAAATAGTACAACGACAGTATACAATCATGAACTGGACACGAACGTTGTAGTACCAGGGTAGCTGACTAGTTAAAGAGTTGTGCGAGCCAAGAAAATGATGTGATGCATTCGTTGCAGTTATATGCAAGTCGAGAGAGCTAGTGACAACTATGAGTGGGAAAGAGATAACAATACTGCATGCATGCGTTTGCGAATACGTTGATGACGTGAGAATTGCATTCGCTTCACAGTAACAACGCTTTTTCCATTGGCTATAAAGTGTGTTAGTGCGTGCGTTTCCATGCATAACTTGTATGTAGTGAGTGTAATCGCAGTACAATAATAATATGGTATAATCACTGATCATGTAATAGTGTATAACGTTCTTTGAGACTACACTGTACATCAATTAGTATAATGAAATAACCTGCATTTAATATTTTTTTTATGCAACTTAGAATAGCAAACAAGCTGACGGCCCACCTGATGAAAAGTGGTAACCATCGCCTATAGATATGAGCAGTACCATAGACATAACAGAGTATACTGTTTCGTCCATGATACCCCCCATGCGTTGCCATTCCTGAGTCCTCAGGTGTTATTTCTCTGTACCTTGTAAATTCACTGCCATATCCCACCCTTCAAACCGAAACACAGGCAAGCAAATACAATTGCTTCACGGTAGAAATACAAATGGGACAGAGGATGCAAACGACTTTTGTACAAAGTCTCCCTCTGGTAAATTTTAATTACATCTGCATTCAATTACATTTCACAGAACTAAACACACAAACAAACAAAAACTTTAAATATAATAAGTTGACCACTTTTTATTTACTTCGCTCTAAAATTTAAGCACTATATTGCTTTCTTAATTGATGCAATAAAAAATAAATAAATAAATATTTAGCATTTATATAACTGATAACATTTTATAAATCTATATTTAAGACTTAATCTGATACAATGAATAATAATGAAATTGATAGAGTAGGGAGTTTTAAAAACCATATTTACTGTTTAATCCTTAATGAACTTTATTTTCCCCTTTAAAATAGTTTATAGCTTTATATTAGCCATATTGTACCCTTAACTAATGTCACAAATGAACTTCCAACTATTTGTTCAAACGAAGAGATGAAAACAGATTCAATTTTATTTTGAATTTAATAAAAACAAATCTAATATAAAATTTGTCTCAATTTTGTCTTAAACATCAAAACAAAGTTTTATTTCAACTACAAAGTATTATATAAGCAGTCGTATATTGTTTTAATAAACAGCATTTTAAAATTCAATTATTATTCGATTTATGCGTCTGGGCCGCATGTGCGTCTGATCCGATGTCACGACTTGCACCGCGAACTGCAGCAAATGCTATGCATTTACGGTTGTACAAGGGCCGCTGCGCGCGCCGAGGCGTAAACATCGCCTTATATTTTCTGTTTCCCTAGTATTAAAGGTTCGTTTGTTATACAACCCTTTTCTGGTCCTAAAACTGTAATTCTGAAAAGGACTACTGTTTCGTTTCCATGTACATGATTCATGGAACAGACTGGTGTACATCAACTCAGCTATACAATGCATAGTTTATCAATCTACCGTTGCAATAAAGACACCGCATAAGCAATTGGTATATCAGTGCTAATATCTAGTCTTAGACTATATAGATAGAGTATCTCCATACCAATGCTTCGAGAAAAGCGGGTCAACTTTTTTAACTTTTTATTTTGATTTATAACTTCTATATTTATCTTATAATTTTTGCATTTTTTTAATGCGTAAAAACTAATTTTATTTATTCAATAATTAAATATAAATACGTCAAGATAAAATGTATACGTAAATATATAGAACACTAATAAAAAAAAAACTAGTTAGATAATTTGACAATTAGATGACAAAAAGTTGACCCGTTTTTTAAGACTCGATCTATATAATCTAAGTATCTGGTATAGTATTATCTGTACCAGTATGTAATATCTCCAAACAATTCATGCTGACAAAGAATTAGAAATCTTGAAAAAATCTTGAAAATTACAAAGAAGTAGAGACTAATGTTGTCTTAAAGAAAATTAAAATTTCAATGCTAGAATATTTACTAACTTATATAAAAAAATAACTTATTGGTATATCAATTGACAACCTAAACTCTTTGATAGAAAATTGGTATTTATTATCAAAATTTTTACGTATAAATCTATAAGGTGCTCATTAAAAAATATTGACCAAACTTCTCAAAACAGCTAGAAAGCTTTTAAAAAAAAAACAAAAACAGATATCGAAATGAACAAAATTTGTCCTTTGTGTTAATATTTTTAAATATTATGTTTACCTTTATGAAATACAAATTATGATTGTAATTGAATGAGTGTAAATAAATTTCATAGTCAAACAATTTTATTTCATGTGCCGCACCATCATGCGTGGATATCAGGTCATTCCCGCCGTTAGGTGTGCTTGTTGTATATACTAGTGTATATATATAAACACTCCGTATTATAGGTACGTGCCGCATATAGGGAGCTCTTTATTTTTGTACGAAGTTCATTGCCCTAGTCGTCCAATTACAAGAGTCAAATAAAATTAACGTGAATATATTTAGACAGTCGTTATACTTAATAAATGAAAAAGTAAGCTTTGCATAATTCTGTTTATATCGTGCCACCAACGTAATTGTGTCAATATACTTCAAGTATTTTTTTTTAATATTTCACAAAAATTACTATCTGCAAATGAACAAAACTAATATATTGACATAAATTAGGTTTAAGTCTTCCTATGGTTTTATACGAAAAAATTAAATATATAATTACTCGAATTGTTGACGACTGGCGCCTTACAGTTCGACTCGACCCACTGAAACTGCGTAGAGATATTGCGTTTCTGTGCATCTTCTACCGAATTTATCACGAGGAGTGCTCTGAGGAATTGTTCGGATTGATACCTGGTGCTGATTTTCACCATCGCACAACTCGCAATAAACAAAAATTTCATCCCAACCATCTGGACGAGTGGCGGTCCTCTATCATGCGTTTTTCAAGGCACTTTCTTCCACGCACAACCATTATTTGGAATCAACTTCCAGCAGCAGTATTTCCGAACCGATACGACAACATAACCTTTAATCATGTGAGCCGCATGCTCGTTTGCCCTCCATGTTGTAAAAAATAAATACTTGAGAATAATATGTTATCTATTAGTTACTGTCTCATTAAAAGATGAATTCTGTTCAGAAACGCTAAATGTTATAGTTTAAGTGCATTAGATGTGATTTGGGCCTGTATAAAAAGTGTAAACGATTGACCATCATTAGGAAGTCATCGGAGCCTTGGACAGTGATATCGGGGTGTGACATTTCTCTTCAAAATTTAGTGAATTTAATTAGTTTGGACAGATTTTAATTGGACTGAACGAAATTGAAGTAGCGTTGAGAGGGTTCTTTCTCGAAAAATTTTTCTCGCGGTCTCTGCGCGAGATTGGCGTTGTAACCGAAGATTGTCTCTATTAAAGGAACGAATGTACAAAAGTCGCAAGCACGCAATCGTTGAAAGTATTTATATTCTATTTAGGCAATTAGAAGTCGCGTGGACACGACTTTTTGTGGGTTAGTATTAATTTGATAATATAGTATTGAGATAGCCACTAACTCATCAAACACCGACAAAAACATTTACAATTGAGATCTTATGATCTACCACTGGACACCTATATAGATATATAGACTCATATAAAGAAATTTTATAACTTACTCTATTATTATGTTATACTCAATAATCCAACGTAATATAAGTCTGAATCTGTTTGTTTATTTAGGTTACAAACCCTCTTGGTGCCTTAACATCCTTAACACCATGAAATTGCGCGCAGTATTTGGAATGGTGAATAGAATATCCCTTGTTTGTCCACTTCTATAAATTTTTTTTTTTATATTACTTAACGAATTTTGATGTAAGAATTATTATATTTTAAAGAAAATTCTGAAAGATTCACATAGAGGCAATAACAAGTTCTAACTGAATTAACGTTCTTCATTGAGGTGGAATGGAAATGATACAATATAATAATATTATATAAAATTATATATATATTCATCAGGCGAGCCGTCAATTTGTTTGCCATTCTAAGTTGCATAAAAAATATATTTGCCGCGTGGTCCCGGAATAGAATGGGCCACCCCTTCCATTCCTGTGTATGGTGTAATGAGCGACTAAGAGAAATTAATGGACAGCAGCATCCCTCTTTATTTCCAAAGCCTAATTGCGATTACCATCCCGCCCGCCAAAGTTTGGAAACAAAACTCTCCTTATGGAGGAGGCCTATGTTCAGCAGTAAACAGTTAACGGCTGATACGAATGAAAAATGAATAAAAAATATATTATAATTGTTACTGCTCATGTTTCTGGTTCTCTTTATATCAGTAAATTCTAGCATTTACGGAAAGCATAAACGTTTTTGGATGCCCATACTTTTTTATCTAGGTAGGTATTATTTACACGTATTTTTTTTTATTTTTACAATGTATTTGTATGTAAATAATTTGTAATTTAAATAATCTGCATTCATGGAAAAAAGTATTCACTAAATTCACATATAAATAGACAGTGATTACTTTTCTACCAGGGGATTTATTTTTATTTGCCACAAGTTTAGAAAAATATTAACTAGGTACCTGTCCCAATTGAGATTTGGAACAGGTAGTGGATGTATCTGTTCTAATCAATAGAACTATATCAATAACAGGAACGAGGAAACCAAATCTCATTATTCGCCGATGCATCCCTACGCCGCCGCCGCGCCGCGCCGCATTGATCGGCCGTGACCATGGCAACGCGGGCTCAAGTGCGTGGGTCAGGGGCGCTGAGCTGAGTACTGAGCCAACATTCTTCTCTTATATAAGCATTTCCTTTTGCGTTACTTTATGGAATCAGTTTAAAGTGATAAGGATTAATCTTTATAAATATTGATATTCACAAATTTCAAAGATTCATGTGAATATAGAACTACTTTAAGATTATTGTTAAATATTTAAAATTTATGTTTAATAATCAACAAACGACGAGGAAGCTAAGTTTTTAAGTAATTACCGAAAAAAAAACAAGAAGTAGAATCATAGAAGCCAATCCACTAGGTACAAGAAAGACCATAAATGTGTCACAGGAAGTCAATAAATATAGGCAGCCCGGAGCCGTTTTCGTGTGAATAGGGCATATAGTTACGGGAAAAGCCTATGTTTAACCGTGGACATTGAATGGCTGAAATAACGAATGGTTGTAAGGAAGCATTCGTAAGTAGTTGAACCATTCCTAGAAACATTAATTGAAGTAGGTATACATCACACGTAGAAGCTTCTCTATATTTATATGCACGTGTAAGATTATGCTATTACATGGCGTCGAGGTTACATGAAGTATGTGCGAAGTTTGTAATATTACTGATTCCTTATCAATGACCTTCAGTACTCCGCTCGCCACAATCATGCAAATAAAAATAGCGCATGTTTACTTTGTTTTCTCTGTGTTCTTGATTCTTTTAGTTCGTAATTAAGTCAGACATTTTATCGTCCACTCAAATACCTCAATATGCTCCTTACGACATGATTAAACCTTTTTTTTTTAACCTTAATTTGAATTTTAACCAATTTGATAATCTGAAGGACAGTGACAGTAACCATGCACAATTTCAGATACAATATACAGTTTGTGAGGTTTTATTTAATATTAGATTGGTTTGATAAAAAGCGTAATCATTTTACAAATATCAGAACACGTGCTTTAGAAATACGTGCGGCCGTGACCCCCTGCCCGGTCATATCGGGCTGGGTAGAGCGCGCGTGGGAAGGGTATAAAGAGAACAGTGAGGGGTGGTAGGCGGGAGAGAAGCGATGAATAGATCTTTCAGAATTTCAGTTGTTTCCATAATAACTGATCATGAATTATAAGATTAAAACAATATTAGTTATAATCTCGGATCACCCACCTGAAATTGCAAAACCATGGCAAAGTAGTATATAGGTATTATGAAACCGTTGTATTGTTAATGTAGCAAATGACGCGCCACGCTGCGACCTCGGCCAAGGTTGCTAACTAATACTTCCCTGTATACTGTGTACTCAGTCATTTATAGCATATATACATATTACCGTGTCATATTAGTTAGCCTATATAATAAAGACTAAACACCTTGCATAGGAATACTGCATACTGTTCAGATTTTACAATAATTTGAAAACATTCTTGGTATATTTATCTAGATTAAATATTTATTATTCAGTATAATAAATAAATTTACTAATATTTAAAGTTATTCGTGACTCTGCAAAAATTATTACTAACAAAGGTGTAATAAATGAAATGAAAATACATAATGTACGAGTAGGTATATTAGGATTGAACGCAATTACTAATCGAAGATATGAATGACAGGATTAATAAAGCGACCTTGTTGATAATAAATAATATCGCAAAATAAGCAAATAGTTAATTATTTTCTGCAACCAGGAAATCATAGTACGATGATATCGCATATGATTATCAGCGGGAAGTAATTTACTCTCCAAGAAGGTCATGGTGATATGATAACAAGTCATGCGCCATATTCTATTTGCAAAAACACGACCTGTTATTTGCTCTATTTAGTAAGACCAAATAATATAAATAGTATGCGAACAAATCATATTTGATCATCTTTACATGAGCGTCTTTACAGCATGTTTTGCTAAAATATATTTTTTATATCTAAACAAAAAATTTAAAAAATATGAATGAATCCTACTTAAGATATTTTTATTATTTATTCAGTAATGTTATAGTCAGTGTAGTACATGATTTCACATGTAGCTTTTTAATCTACGATGTAATTATGAGTATAAATTTATGAAAAGTACTTGCTAAATCAGGTAATTCATCTAAATACCAATCTCCAAGGGAACCAATTTTAATTTAATATGGTGGGCTTTTAGCTATCTGTCTGTGTAAATTTCCATTACATTCAGTTCAGTAGATTGGTGAACTACGTCACGTAATCTACACGACTTAGATGGAATTTTCCGGAAAGTTATATTACATACTATATAATTACTATATAATTGTATAATGTTTTAAAAGGCAATAAATAAAGAACGTAATCCTTCGTGCGCACTTTTAATAAATAATTTAAATATTCAATTTTTTCAATTCAGGACTCAGGGGTAAATATAATATAAAATAAAAATATATTAGTCTATCTAGAAGTATACCTTGACGTCGACTTTCCTTTATTGCTGTGTATGTCCCTATAAATACAAAATGTGCAGCATATTTTTGCTTAAAAATCTTTAATCACTTCTGTAATTGCGTCATAAAATACTATTGGCATTTTTTATTTTGAGGCGTGCTTTTGAAATATTTACAAGTGATGTTTGTAAAAAATTCTTTTTATAACGTAATTAAATTAATTTTCTGATTCTGAGTAATGAATATAGGAATAAGCTCCCTTTGACATTGGGTTCTTAAAAAAAGGGGTAATGAGGTTTCTTAAGAGTTGGCAATCACGCGCATAATGTCCCTGGTATTGCTGGCGTTCATATCTTACGGTAACTGCTTACAATCAGATGGACCGCATGCTTATTTGCTATCTCAGTAGTATAAAAAAATATTTATATCACCACAGTTTTATGAATTATATAAAATTATATGTTATTTACGCATTGAAGATTTCACATAAGATAGTTGTCAACAAGGACCTTTTTTATTAATTAAGCGACTTCAAAATGAAGGTTCCTAATCCCATTGTTTTTTTATGGATATGTTATGAAAAAAACAATATTGGCAAAATATAGTATACTATATTTTGCCAATTTTCTTTTTTTTTTGCAATTAGTAGGGTTGATCAACACTCGTTGATCGTTATTTTGTCACAATTGAAGTATTTTTAGGAGCCAAGTCTTAAATGATTTCTTAATACAAAATAAAATAATAGTATTTACAAAAGACGGACAGTATGATATTGGAAGGAGAGTGAAAGCGGGGAACAGTGTTAACGGTGTACTGCTCTTAGTTACGGCAAGCAAAAATGTATCGAGCAAGACTAGCCTTGTATAATTTAAGGGGTACTGACACCAACACTCATGTATGGAAGTGAATCGTAGCTGTTGCAGAAGAAGCATGAAAGCAAGATAGTTATAGAGATGAGAGCACTTATATCTTAAGTATGCGTGTGGTACATTAAAAGATAGAATGGGAAATAGTGTGACGAGAAGTGTGGTCTAAAAGATAATATAGCGACAAAGATCGAAAAAGGAATGTTATGTTAGTTTGGTCACTTAGAGAGCTAGATGAAACAAGAATTATAGTCTCCCAATAGGAGACAGACGTGACGGTAATGTATGTATGTACGTATTTATAAAATAATAGTCTCAGTTGAAATCACCTTTATGATATCAAATATAGGTGACTCATTTGACAGATCACTGTTTAACTGCCTGAGGTTTTAAAAACAAGCAGGGCACATAGGTCGCAGGCACCTGCGCCCGCGCATTTGACATTGCCAGATAAGATACGGCTATTATTTTGTCACTGCTATCGGTCCAATGTCACAGTGACCTTAATGACACCGAATGATGCGTCGTCACTGCAGGATGTACCTACTGACCTTGTACGATATTTATCTAATCTAGCATTTGCGAAAATGGATATTATTTAAAGATTACTTTCCATGGGTAAACGTTTGCGTTATCAGTGCTCTGTATAAGGTTATGGGATTGTAATTCGTTACGTAGCAGAGCTTGCAATAAGTTATTTTATGATCCAATTCTTTCCCTTGTTGATTGAGGAAGGATACATGAATTTTAACACGTATTACCTACTATCTTTGTGTATTTAATAATCACAAAGCAAATTTATTTGTCTCGGTAAAAAATTTAGGCAGGCATATAAAATATTTATTTTGATATGAACAGACATTATCTATTATAGTATTCATCGGTACGTATAATTGTTGTGTCAGAAATATTAAATTATCTAATTTATTTTCAATGACTTTTCATCACTAAATATTCCTTCTTTTTCCGGAAACATACTTACATCCCCACAGGCTTCAACGCGTGATTATTATGTTGTTAGCAATGTACAACATAGATCAGTAATAAATGCTATAATATAATATGTTGTTTCAATAGGCGACCTTCGTGAGACCTCGTCATCATCACCCGGAAATTGCTGTATAGATGTAAACGCGCGTTACAATTTTCCGAAGCAGGAAGTATAAACGCAGCGGCCAAGGTAAAGTAAAATTGTACACTAATCATAACATCTAGATATCAGCAAATATGTTAAGGATTTACAGATTAAATATATATTAAATTAATGTTCTGTCCTCGTAATGTTACCACGTAAAAAGCAGAGATATTACTGCACGACTATTACTATCAATAATTGTGCTAAAGTCAACGTGTAATAATTAAGTAATTTCTAAGTCTTAAGATTTAGAAATAGTTTAATAATGTTATTTTAAACAATAATGAGTCCTCGTCAATGACCATAAGAATAAAAAATATCGTAAAATGTTGTATCTATGGGTATTTATAATAATAATGTTACCCACCATCATTTCACTGATATCATATATGATTTTCATGTAAGTCTTATAGGGACATACAAAATATATATATATAACAAATATCGAATAGATATTCATAGTATCTATTCGATATATATATTTTTATTTTTGTTTTCAAATAAAATATTACAGAAATTACTATCAATAAGAAATATTTTGTAACATCGTAGTACCTCTACGAGTCGATAGTGGAATTTCAACGAGTATATAATTTTTATTTATATTACAACAACATTGTAATTCAGTACACAACATGATAAAATAAATTGTTATAGTACTGAGCATTAAAAACTTTGCTGCATGTACTCAATCAAAAATAGACATGTAGAGGCATCTACGGGGTTAATATTAAATCATACTTCAAATCGTGTATTCAATAAGAAACTTCTAATTTGTATACATTTTATTTCTTATACAATCAACACAATTAAAAACTTTTACTGCACTTACCTAAATCTGGAATAGAGCTGGATGGTTCCTCAAAAGACGGCGGTTTGTGAAGACGTGGTGGTGGCGGCGGTGGCGGTGGTGGTGGAGGTCGCATGCATTGAATCACCGAGTGAGCTGATGGGGGCGTTGGTGCCGTTAGCAAAGCTGGTGCACGAAACTCCTTGCCAGGAGGCGCCGGTAACTCCAACCGCCGAACGCCCGGCATCACCTCTGGTTCATAGCCCACGTCCAAGGGCTCACGTTTTGGAGACATTTTAGGATAACACTGCATTGTTCCTTAAAATATTGACAAGTCCTAATACAATAATTTGATAGTCTTATTAAAACAAATGCTTACAAACAAACTGCTTTACAAATTTTGCACAAATCTTCGCGTATACATTAACAAAGAATGCGGAAATCTTCTCTGATTGTATAGTTTTCATTGACATTTCAACGCATGTTTATATCGAGTGCATGGGAAGTGCAAGGGCGGCAAGGCCGGGCGCCGATTTTCGAGCGCGTATCGTGCGTGCGCGGCGCGCCGCTCGACCCGCGAGACTCGTTCGCTCGCCACGGCTAACTTTCTCTTACTGGCATGGCGGGCGGTGGCGGACGAAAGTGAATCTGCAGCGAACCCCTCGCCGCGCCTTCAGGTGTCCCTGCGCCGTGCGCCCTGCACCCTGCACCGCCCGCCCAGCGGCGATCACCGCCACCGCCGATACCAATGCAACGCCCATCCGCCATCAACTTTAACCTTAACTCTGACCTTTACTCGAGTGCACTGCACTCACGGTATAGCAACACTTTACTAGACCTATTCTGAAAAATTTTTTTGAGTATTAGTGATCCCCGTAATTTGATTTTATATTAATATGAAAATATTTTACTATTCCTCTAAGTACCTATGTAAAAATAATTTTCTTTGATAAGTTTTCTTCGAATTAAATTAAGCAAGTAAATAAATTAAAAATAAATAAAATAAATTTATTTACTTCAAAATACCAGAATCCTGTTTGTTGCTTAAAACCTGACCAGACGGCCTTTTTTTATATTATTATATTCTTTTTCCAAGGTTTTGTATAATAGTTTAAAAACACTATCGGGACTTAACACGATGAAAAATTTAATATTAACTATTATATATATATTGAGTTTTTTTTACACTTTTTTCTCTATACGGTCAAACGTATACAATTTTACGTGGCATGCATAATTTTCATTTTCCCCCAACGATACGGTTAATATTTTTTTTTATTAAATTACGAAATATAAGGAATATACATAAGTTACGTTAGCCCTGCAGTAGAAAACAAGAATATTACGATTCTTTCTTAGAGTTAAATTTATTAAATACTAATAAAACATAATGTTTTTGCTAATTTAAATTTATACTTCAAGTGTTGCATATTTTTATTTGTTGATATACTTATCATAAAATATTGCAATTTAGAAAGAAAAATTGGCAGGTATAGATTCATCATTTCAGCCATTATTCGTCCACTGCTGGACATAAGCCTCTCCCATAGACTGCCATAAAGAACGGTCCTGAGGCACCTGCATCCACTGACTTCTGGTCATCCACTGGTATAAAAATACTAAATATAAAACATACATATGGAATGTTTCTCATTAATTACATGTTTCTATAAAAAATATAATATGAGCCAATCAAAGAAAGAAGTATCATCAAAATTAAATTAATTAACATTAAATCTTAAATTTGAACGTATATCGCATCTATTTTTTTTTTATTAATGTTTTACGATGTCTTAATTTTGAACCAATATTGTTTATTAATTTTTTTCAGAAGTGAGAATTCCTGTACTGTTTCCTTATTGTTTTACCGAAATTGAAGTCGATTTACTTTCATCATCATCATCATTACATTAGCTATTATCCGTCCACTGCTGGAGATAGGTCTCCCCCATAGACTGCCATAAGGAACGATCCTGAGTCACCTGCATCCACTGACTCCCTGCAATGCATTTGAAGTCGTCGTTCCATCTAGTGGGGGGTCACCCTACACTGCGTTTGCCCGTACGGAGTCGCCACTTAAGAACCTTTCTTCCCCATCGATTGTCGGTTCTTCGAGTTCTGCGACCAGCGTATTGCCACTTCAGCTTGTTTTACTTTATGGAGCAAAAATTTTAATTATTGTATATTCAATCTATTCGTGACTGTTGCTAGCAACAAAATGTATTTTTAAAAATATATGTTTATTTTACACTAATGGCGTGACATAGAATTGTTATTGTGATGGTGTCCGTACTCTAAACTGGTCGGTTGCTCTGTGTACGTATTTATTACCTGTTTAATGGATATGTGCAAATATACCAATTTTGTATGATCCATGTATACTATATTATATTACTATACATACTCTACAAATACAATTCACGTTCTCAACAATGGCAACGCAAAAAATCGTCAAGTAAAGTAATTTTGGAATTAACTCATCCCTTGTAGCTATATATAATTGACAGAAATTCTTCGAATATTATATATAATACCTTTAAAAAATTTCGAGACTATATTAGAAGCTACAGCCAATTTGAAAGATGAATAAATAAATCGAATATGTCAGCTTTCTCTTTCTAAGTAATAATCGGTCCATTATTATAGAAGAAAGAATATCCTGTTTTGCTCAAGTTTACTTTACTAGTTAATACATTAAAATATTGTAATCACAAACACTTCATTAACCTCGAGAAGCCGACACAGATCTTGCATTTCAATTTTAGAACAGACTAAAATTAAAGTAAAAGCAACGTAAATCTAGCTATTTTGTTAGCTGCCAGGTACACTACATTACGTGATTTTGCAAAAAAGTAATTGGTTATTTTTCGTTTGTTTCGCCTGTATGATTCAGTGTATAAAGTATCCTCTGTGTTAAATTTATCCATGTTCTAAACATTCATATCTGTTAAGCCGTTTAAACGTGATTGAGTAACAAATATTCAAATATCTTTAAAAAAATTTACATATAATATTAGTAGGATATTATGAAAATTGAGATTAAATGTTTGTTAAACTGATAAACGGCATTCAATAAAAATTAGAGCACACATTAAAAAATATTCAACATAATAAATAATCTTTAATCATAATTCATGCGGGTAATATCCCGAAATTCAGCGAGTTAATATAGGTATAAAATATTCATAAGATATATAAGCAAAGGTATAAAATATCTGTAAATTATATAAACATAGGTGTAAAGTATTATCTACACTATTGTTCATAAATATATAATAGATGACAGATACAAATTTTGGTCAGTGAGAACCATTGGCTGTTTATACCTTCATGCACATTTTCGTACATGAAAAAGTAATTAAAATATATTATAGAATAGAGTTCTGATTAATTTTCCTATAGTTGTTGATTAGTCTCAACTCATTACATTAATCCTCAGTGAAGTCAGCGATAAGTAGATTTCAGTGACGTTAAAAACCTGAACTCGGTCAATGTTAAAGTTATAAGATAACGTGACTACTGTTTCAGTTCCGACAAGGCGCCTATCAAATTATATTTACGTTAAGGATCGATACCCAGTGATCGTTGAGGCACGCTCACTGATAAATTGATAGTGACACGATAACCATCTAGTAGATAACGTATTAACTGCAACGTGTTTCTACATCGCCTAAAAAGTTTTATCGATCCTTCGAGATACTACACGATTTTCTTATCGTCTATCGAAGAACATATGATAAATTAATTTGTCGTAAAGTCACGAATTTGCTGCTTACTCGTGAACTGTTATTTGATAAAATAAAAACGGTAATCTAATAATATACATCTTTATTTATAAATATTAAATAAACCTATTCAGTTAATGTAATCTATCCGTTTAAGTAATAAACTAAGTATGAGTGTAGGGATTTAGACAGTCAGTCAGATTACGTAACATCGTCATTTTTATAAGTATATACTGATATAAGTAACAAAAATTTTACCATATATTAGCACATATTTTGTATTTACTTAATAGTAACGAAATAAATCTTGATCACTTACACTACGGTAGATTGATTATGATCTAAGTGTTCGTGCTTAGTGATTTTGGTACCAAATAAAGCAAACGATTTTCAATTAATTCTAATATATGTAATATTAATGTACGTGTTATTTGAATATTTTTTATTTTTTCGCCACAGGTTAAAATAGTTTAGCGTAAATTTTGCCTTTTATAAAGTACATTTGCACTGGTCTACTAAAAATAAAAAGTCTATATTAAATAAATTATTAAAAAAAATAATAAAAATGAATGATCTCATCTTCGCGACACATCATATTCGTATATTCTATATGTAAATACGAATATAATTATAAAAGTATTTATTAATATATTATTTTATATACAAGGTGGGTAAACTTTATTGCTTTAGACAGGGGCAGCATCGGAGGAGGGGCGGCGCATCGGGGTGCGCCGCGGTCACTGGCACCTCGCACCGTATGTTGTCGATGCTACATCTATTTTGGCAACTAGTATCAATGACTTGATTATTGTTAGTGATGTTTAATTATATTTATACTATTAATGAAATAAATTAAGTTATAAACATATAAGTAAATTTAAAAATCACTATGCCAATTTAAACTTTAATATTAGTGACATAAATAACCTAAATTTATTCCATAGATTTTTTTAATGTTATATTGGATTAAGTAATATTTTGTTATTTTTTTCATAGATTATTTCGCACATTGACTTAAATGTGAATCAAATTCAGGCCTAATGTCAAAAAAGAATGTGAAATTAATGGAATGAAAGGAAACTATCACAATTTGTTCTATTCGAGACTGAGACTGGACTTGCTTTTTCAGGCTGACCACCTAATATTAGTAATTTGTTAAAATTTATCTATCATAAAGAATAAATTATTATTTTTATTACCTTGTGATCACATATAAACAAATAGTATACTAGGTAAATAAATATGTAATAAGTAGCTTCTTTTGCTTTGAACATTCTAAGACGTCGAATATAATATAAAATATCCTATGATTTTTATGTTTTCAATATAGCTTTTACATTTCAATAAATTGTTAAAAATATTTAAAAAAAAACATTGTGCAGATACGTTGTACAATACAAAGTCGGCTTGCCTACCTACAATTTAAAAAAAAATATCAAAATTTTTAAATGTAAAGCAATAATTGCACTTAAAACAGATCATTTATTTCATTTTTGTAATATGTTTATATCTGTGTTCGGTTTCGGGAGTGAAAGTTGATGGCATGGGAAGGGCACCAGGACAGGGCCCGGTTGCAGGCAATCGACGAGGGTGTTGTAGAGACAGTGCACGCATGCGCCACGTATATATGCAAGTTCATGGTTTGCACGACGTGCATTCACACCGTAGAAATATTTAATATTTTATACTAACGAAAATTTACCAGCTATAATATTAATTAACACAATTCATTTACGCAATAAAGAACTAATAAAATACATGACAAGTACAACACTTGAATAATTATTACTATACAGTCAATATGCATTGTGTAATAATAAAAAAAAAAACTTTTAAAATTCATACTAATAAGTGTCATTAAGTTAGTATTATTTGATTTAGTTATATTAAGATTTTATTACGAAGTATGACATACTGGTATTAAGATAGTGAGCAATCTCAGTGGTAGATTCAAAGTATGTTAAACTACATCTACAGTCTAAACCATTCTTTTACTTTATATTTTATTTTAATATAATAACTGCCGATTTAATTTACATGTATTTTAGTCTAGCTTTCTCTTGACTTTTACAACTTCTTCGACGACTTAAATACATGTAAGTTAAACTAATACTTATTATAATAATGTGTACTTATGGAACTTTTAACAATTAAATTGTTTATATTTGTTGGAAATAAAACAATATTCCCGTTTATAAACAATACTATTATCTCATTGGAATACGACTACTATACTACTTTAGAAATAATAGTTAGAAGCAGTACTATGCTATTTTAGAAAACAGTATATATTTTGGACAAAATTTTATCAAAATTCGTTATTATGTAATAGATATATCGATATATGTTGATTATCTTTGGATATGGATAAGATTCTCGATATTATGGAATCTCGACAAACTTCTACTTATTTATATTAGTATTAAACGTTAACGTATTTTATGAAAAAACAAAAAAAAATCTCTTTTCATATATTATTTTATTACTTAAAATTGAAATAAAATAAATGTGAATATAAATTTGTAATCCATTAGATACGCAGTACTCTAGATACTCGTATTTGAATTCGACTCCTATTTAAAGATAAAGATTCTTCTTGATTGATGTAAGAAACTAGCAATTATACCATTTTTTTATTAGGATAAATAGTATCCTGTGTGTGTGTGTCGATCC
Organism: Galleria mellonella; assembly: GCF_026898425.1. Lineage (NCBI taxonomy): Eukaryota > Metazoa > Arthropoda > Insecta > Lepidoptera > Pyralidae > Galleria > Galleria mellonella. Next base: position 842,475 of record NW_026442151.1, on the reverse strand, counting down.
ATGTATCGATATTAAGTAATTAATTAAATATGATAAATTACCTACTTATTATTTAAATTGTAATACAATACTTCTCATTCAATGTAACATGTCTCTATTATTATATTAATAAATACAACTTTCAAATTTGGCAATCATCAGAGGAATTGTTCAATATGATGCCCACAGCCACTTTCTACTATCGTACGGCTCGCCATCGACAGGGAGTTCATCCTCATGTCCTACAGCCTCAATGGTCGCGTACTGCGCGGTTTCAGGTTGTGAAATGAGCTCCCCGCCGAGGTTTTTCCAAAAGACTACAGCATGAGGTTCTCAAAAGGGGGGTAAAAAGATTTCTTCAGGGTCGGCAACGCACGCGTAATGCCTCCGGTATTGCAGGTGTTCATAGGCTACGGTAACCACTTACCATCAAGTGGGCCGTATGCTTGTTTGCCACCTCAGTGGTATAAAAAAAATCATACTTGGCTCTACATAGATTGTCACAATTTATTGTTGTGAAACAGTTACGAGATATTATTACAAATGACATAATTTCATTACATATTTTTGAGGATTATTATTGATAAATTAACGATATAATTCCATAAATCTAAGACAAATTACCTCTTTCGTTTGTAATTAATACATAAGGTAAATTAAAGTGGCATATACACAACTATAACAGCACAAATAGAAGATCTTTCTCCATTACAGTACAGTTTTAGTTGGTTTGAGCCAAAACAAATTTACGTCTCTTACGCATCTCCATCGAGATAATTCTTTGTAGTAACAACACCCGCTCTGTAACTTCTTTTTCCTGCAACTTTTTTATCATCACCTCTGGAAGCCTAAAACATTTGAAAGTTCTCTAGGAGTATAGGACAAAATTACATATAATGCTATATAGTGTAGTAGAGTTAGTTTTTGACAACCCATGATGTTTGAGTAAGGGGACGAATTAGGGAATATTTATTTAATTGAAAGGATTTGCTTCAATTTTGTCACTATTGAAATATATATTTTTTTTAACAAAATAATGGTCATAAATATTGACGGTAGTGTTAGTACATGCTAATAACTATCGGTGTGATTTCATCCTGCAACGGTAGTCCCGCCGCCGTCGCGGTCGCCGATCGATATGCAGCGGCGAGACAATGTATTTCTTCCCCTGGATGAAGTATCTTGTACTATATAACATTATAATATACATTTATTTAATGATTTTTTAACTGGCATATAGTCTTAACTTTTCGTTTTTTATTCAAATCGCTAGGTAAAAAATCTACATCTTACTTCCGTTTTCAACTGTTACAAACTAAGTTCTCTTACAGCATAGTAATGAATAGCTGTTAATTGAGTCTAGACTAATAAAGTTAGATGTAAATGGTAATATATTATTAATTGACATAAGAGTATTATTTTATATTGTAATACTATACTGTTAATCTTTTTAAAAAATAAACAAAAACCTAAGGTTTCTTGGACTACAGTAAACATGGGTTAGGATTAAAACAAAATGCAGTCATGCAAACATAACTGCTTTACGGTAGGAACAAAAAAAGATCAGAGTCGAGACTTTTATACAACAATCAAAATATCCTTCTTATATTCTATTTCCTTTTGCATCAACGTTATCAATCTAAATTAAAAAAAGGACAGTAGATGAACTCATTGCAAGTCCTAGATTAATGTTAACGCGCGTTGCGTTGCGCTGAAGGAGTATTTCTTTCGGCTATTGTGATATTTCTTAAGAGAGCTATCCGTGTCATGTATTGGTATTGTATTGGTCATAACTATAGAGACATTTACCCATTTTTTGTCTTATTATATCTTTTATGTGCTAAAATATTACGACAGTCTGTAGATTGAAATGTCACGAACAATAAAAAAATTGATAAATCTCTAACATTATCATTCGTGAATGCTTTTAAACTAGCATAATTTAACTGGATATTATATAAAAAATAAAAATTTACTGGAACTGATATCCAGTCAATTTTCATTAATACAAAAATTCTCAGTTTCACTCTAAAAAAAAATAAAGCATACTAAAAAAATATAATAATATTTTGCTAGTTAGGATACATCGCAATAGTGCGCGAATCGGAATGATTTTGTTATTCGATTAATTACTAATTTTATAATTCGACTACTCAATTAGCAGTTTTAGTATTCAAATGATTTTAATAATTAGTAAGTAATTCGACGTAAAGTTTTAATAATGAAAACAAAGATCTTTCTCAGTATCCACTATCTTAACAATAGTATAGAATAGATGACCAAAAAACAAAAAAAAATCGTTTCAGCGGTCTACTACGTTCAATATAAACAGTAATTTAGAATAAACATTTACTTTACTGCTTAATTAACTTATGACTAAAGAAAGTTGCTGATTTTGACTAACTATACTAAAATGGTAACACTACTGACTATTTACAAAAGCATGTTAGCGATCAGATCGACTCGGCTACATTTGGACCGATTCGTACATGAATAACTACTACTGAATAAATTAAGCGATTAGTTTAAACATATAATGAACGACATTAGTAATCTAATGAATAAAATTAGTAATCGATAGTAGTAATGATTTTAAAATCATTCGTGTGAATTGCTCAGTCGAATAATTAGTAGTCGTATTAGTAAATTTGCTAATCGCTATGTCTTAAATTTAACTTTTTGTAATTGCCTATTAGAGCATAAGATTTTGTTATTCATACTCTTAGACCTTATCACCCACAATATCGACAATATTCGGGGTCACATTAGTTATACATCATAAAACCGTAGACCATGACCTTCAGACAGTTCAAATTGAACCCCTGTTTGCCCTTTACAAGACCTGGATGACACCAAAAAAAGAATGGATTTAATTCTAACTTTTCTAAATTGGTCTCTAATATGATTATATTTTTACTTGCTATAAATAAGTATAAAGGTGATTTTTTTTATTTTCACATAGAGTTAGGTCTTAAATGTTCTCTTAATTTTCATTGTGATATTAATTATAGTAAACATTACCACTTAAATCTAAAACTAATATTACAATTAAAACTATGTATTCAAATGATTTACATAATTTTTCATTCTCTTTGTGAAGAATAGTAAATAATAATGGAGCTCAAAATATAAAATAATAAAGAAAATATGAATGTTTTCTTAGTTTATACTCAAGTTTAATATATTAAGTATATAAATAAATATTAATTTGATTTGTATGTTTACCTTATTCGTCAAATTTAGAATATTTTCTGAACATTTAAAATGCGAACCTAAACAGTAAGTTCATTGTTCTTTTTCAATTTAAGGGCCTTGAAGACTGCAGTAGTGGAATGCCCTCGCAAGGGTATCTGAATGTCGGGCTTTGGTGCCAGTCGTCGCCCCCAGTCCCTCCACGCCCCTCTATGCTGCCCTCGTCCTGCACTTCTATTAGAGACTAATTTTATATTTTATAATAAGTAATTATAGCCTAAATAATACATACTTCTAATTTAAATAATTATCGAAAAATAAAATAAGTTTACTTTCTGAGATAAATATTGTAACAGTGATACCAATTTATTTACCTTTATATATACTATGTAACAATTATAATGGCTATGGTCACTCATTTCGGATTAAATTTGCTATTAAGCCTTCGATCAAAAAAATTTTTGGAGGATCACAATTTTTTTTTTCTGGGATTTTATATTTATAAGATATATGAACCTAGTCTTAAGTCAATTATTACCAATACGGATCCTGTTTATATAAATAAATAAAAGTTACTAACAATACAATATGTAATATATACAATACTGGCTTTTTACCCGCTACTTCGTAAGTGTGGATTTCTAAATTAGGAAAACCAATGAAGTAGAACACTTCTTGCGTAATAGCATATTAAGATAATACAAACACCAAATTTTATGCTTAACCTTCAGGAACACAACTGTGAAAATCGTATTCAATTTAGTTTAGTAGTTTAAATGTGACGCCGAAACGAACATACAAACAGCTAACAAAATTTCTAAAAATTATTGTATTGGCAACTGTTGGTCTTATTAAGACATTTCATACAAACTTTTCTCAAATATTTCGCATGGAAAAACATCGTCTAGTTACAATTTTATTATATTAGTATAATATTTTAAAAAATTGCTTGTTTTATAAAAACTTTTTTTTATTAATTCATTTTAAAGCTAGAGTCCAGCTCTGCAACCAAGTTCAACCAATAAAATAACTTAACTGTTTTGTTTCTTATGAAATATATCTGTTAACAAAATATTTATTTACTTAAGAATATTATATAACACATTGAATTGAACACCAGAGGAAGATTTTGTACAAAAGTCGATTGCTTGGGTACCTCTGTCCCATTCGTGTTTCTACCGTGAAGCAGTTGTGTTTGCATGGGTGTGTTTCGGTTTGAAGGATGGGATATAACATGAATTTGCTGGGTACAGAGGAATAACATCTGAGTCCTCAGGAATGGTAACGCATGGAGGGTATCATGGGCGAAACAAATCAGCTTGTTTGCCATTCTAAGTTGTATAAAAAAAAACGAATATAATATAATCATGAGCATGCCTTAACTAATGCTATCTTTTTCGTAATCATAGAAGTATTAAATCGGAATAATTCTTTTCTGAGAAATCTTGAACCCGAATATTACACAGTTACTAATATTGTGTAGGTTTAGTCACAATTATCGTTACCCTTATGGTATAATATTTTACGTCTTTAAAAAGAAATCTCGTACATTTGATTTCAGTGTGGTTAAAATTATACGAGTACATTAATAAGTGCGATTTAAAAATAAAAAATATAGTACATTGCGACCTTGCTAGTTGCACGTTACGTTTACTATACCTTAGTTAGCCTCATTTTAATTACGATGACAAGGAAAATACATTTATACATTGTTTGATATCTTTGACTTCACAATAATTCGCACACGACATTTGTATTCATTGCGTCATGCCCTATAGGTCATACTAATGTAATTCATGTTTATTTCATGCTCCATGCATATAAGTGTTTTGACATGATCTATATTCCAATAGTCGTCTTTAACGACCTTTCTGTCATTGATTTGTCAGTCTACCACAACAGCAACAGATTAAATAATAGTATCTACTAGAAATAAGGAAATCGTAACGCAGCTATGATATCTATCAACATAAAATATTTATCAATATTGTTTTCTTATTAAAATTAATATGAGAATAACACGAAAGCAAATCTTTTAATTTAAAGAAAAGTCATCAAAATCAGTTAAGAATTGATAAAAAATAACGCACAATATACAAAAAAAATCAATATATCAAGCTTGCTATCAAGTTGGCCCTTTTTTAGTTTAATAGAAACGATAAAGTTTCACAAATTAGTGATTTGATTTATTAGCTACCACATTAGACTTGAGAACAATTACCGTAATATGACCTGCATTGCAATAATTGTGAGCTAATGATCTCGGTAGCCAAGATGTGAATACATGTGAATTTAAATTAATGTTTGTTTAATTCTTTATTTCATCGCTTAAACCCCACGTATGACAAAAATTTTAATTTTCAAAAAAATAAAAATACTGGATAATTTTACATAGGTACCATTAGAATACCATTTTATAATTTGTGTTCATTTGACAATAGATTTAATATAGAAAATATTTTAATTGAAAATTATAATTAATCACATTTTTTTAACATACGTTGTCAAACGTAGTCACCTAATCTGTAGTCTGGAAGTCATCGAACTTGCGCAAAAGACAATTGGTCAAGACTCTTGAAAACAGTCCATAGACGTATTTCAGAGAGTATCGGTTTGTAGTTATTCCAAATTATTAGTCCTGTTCTTCAAGAGGGTTACAATACATAGCATACTCGTATATCGTAACACACTAGATTACCGGAACATGACTACCAAACGTCCGCTCCACGCCTCGAGCGTAACAACGTTATAGATGACGAAATTAAATAGCCTCTGAAGGACTACAAGTATCGGTTTTTCCACCCTCTTTTAGAAATTCAGCTGTAGTTCCATACCCCGCCGATGCCTTGTCATTTATAAACTATTTGAGAGTCGTTTTAATTTCATGCAAACTATCGTACAGATTATATCATCGGTATAGTGTTGGGTGGCTTTAGCTCTTTGGTTGTTAGTCACATTGATATCCGGTATTAATGACGACTTTATAGCTTTCCAAAGATCTTCTCAATCTCACTCAAAATCTCAGATGTGATGGAAATTATATCAACGACGTCGGTCTTTAACTTTGTCAGTTGGCTTCATTCAATAGTCAAATCTCTGGCGAATAATTTGGAGCGTTGATACAGCAGTATCGTTTCATCGTCGTTTATATTATTGTCAGTAACTAAACAATTATTATTTATAAAATTAAGTAGTAATGCCAAAGAGGTAATTCTATTAAATACAAAATTAAAAAAAATACGAAAAGAATTAACAACACGTAAGTTGCGCATACACTTTTAACATAATTTTCTAACTAAAATTTGCTCTTTTTAATATAAAAATATCAAATTTAAAAAGTAAAAATGTGTAAAAAATAACAAACCAATACAAACATTTAAAATTTATTCTCAGAAGCAACTGCAGTTGGTGAAACTAAACTGACTATGTGCTGTTTCCAAAGGTAAGAAAAGATTGAAAATCAATTGAATTACTGTTATTTTTTTATAATGATATTTTGCAAATATCATGACTAAAATTGCCTAAGTTACATGGTAGGTACTTATATAAAAATATACCTACTAATTTGTCTCGAGGTATCAGCTCAAAGTTCATTAAATTCGTGGAAGTCGCTAAGGGTGGGAGTTGCTAAGGGGTGTGAGGATGATGGTAGAAGGGTGTTCAGCACGAGCCGAGGCTGGGGTATAGCTGTCATTGACATCGCTCGAGGACGGTGGCTTCAAGGTCGCGGAGCCCAAAGCTGAGGGACGCTATGAGCCTACTAAACTTGAATATTGATACCATTGTTGTACTAATATACAAGGACAGTGTTCGTTACAAAATAAAAAATATAATACAAACTATATCTGAAGATGTTTAGATTTGCATGTGTGCTTGTCTGTTTGTGCCGTGGCAAAAGAAAAAAATAAATGATTAAATATTTATAAATATACTTAACTAGCGATCTGACCCGGCTTTGCACGGATAGATAGAATTTAAAAAAATAATATATAGCCTATATTACTTGTTGATAATATAGATTTCTATAGATAAAAGAATAAAAAAAATAATTAAAAATTCTTTCTTCATTAAGTATTAAGTAGTTTTTGAGTTTATCCATTACAGACAAACCAATCTTTACTAATTAGCATAAATTTAAGATTTCCAAAAAAATTGGTTTAGCGAAAAATAACAGCAATAATTAATATAGTTAGGTGTATTAATCCTCATCGATTACAAAAATTGTGTTATTGCGTAACATACTATCACAAAAATACATAAGAAGTAAATCCTCCTTTTTGAAATCGTCAAAAATATTGTACAATATGAACATATTTGAGGGAAAAATTAATATAAAACTAAATAGAATGGATGGAAATTTAGTACTCGTATATGACGATATTTCTGCGCTTCCAACTAGCCAGAATCGTTTAGCCGTATGATCTCTTCGCTTTTGGAGGCATAAATTATTTAATGAAACTTGGGTTAGTTGAATAATACACATAATTATCGTGAAAATTTTAATTAAACTAATTAATGTAAATTAATTTAATTAATACTAAAATATGAAACAAAGCAACCTACTCCAAACAAAGCCTACTCTTAGTTTACGTGCATTTTTGTATGGACGGATTAAAAATTGCATTCAAATGCATTCTATATTATCGATTTAATATATACACTTGGTCTTCATTCAAGACAGAACTAGGTATTGATGTAAATTATTTATATTACAATAATAATGCAAATGTCAATAAACAATGGATGAGACATTACAAGGGTCCTTAAACTACAGGTTCAAGGCTTGTCGGTCATAATTTACATATTATCGTTATCAAATGCCCTCAAGAAAACAACGGCCCCACTAGCCTAACGCCTCTCTATTATACCTATATTACGAATTAATGATATGCCCTTATTTTACATTTTTACAATTACTGTAAAACAAATAAATAGTGTAAATAATAACGCCTATGTTATGTGTATATTTTACGATTTACAAAGTTGCTCAATTCTTGTAGATCTCATTGTGGATGTTAATTTAAAAAATAAAATATATATCAATATTTTTCGTTTCATAGACAGAACCACAAATATAATTATTTTACTACTATCAGCATTTACGGTCTAAAAAGATATAATGTCAGGAACATATATAAGTTGATGTAACTTATATAACTGATGTAAGACCTAATAGTTAAATTCTAGGCGAATGAACCTTATCATTAAAACGCAACATCGTTTGGCTACTGAACATAAGTGTCTCTGTCATATAAGAGACAAAAAGAGGCTTAGAAGTAAATATTCTAATATTACTAATATAGTAAGACGACTTTGCATACGATTTTCTTTCCAGTTAACCTTTTCTTGCATAGGTGTACTAGTATATTATACTTTATTGCTTTAGTTACCTCCTTCGATATTCTGCGACAAAAAAAGTGTGATAACACAAATCTTTATTTCATCACTAGACTAATCACGCAAATCTTTTTTTGACCTATTAAAGAAATAAATATACTTGTATACTAGTTCGATGACATCGCCAAATTTGTTTACTAACTTATTTCAGGTCAATAGCAATTTCTGAAATATGGTAAAGGGGGCTGCAGTAGTTTGCTCCCTGTGGGGGTGGAAGGAGGGTTACGGTGCATCGTACGAAAGGGCAACTGCAGATAACGCAGGCAGGGCCCAGACAGTCAACGTCCCGATGCACTCCCGGAGCGGCGCCCCGCTGCGCCGCGGCTCACACCCGCGCGCCCTGTCCATCGGGAACCCGTATCCGGCGCGCACCACGGTTTTTACATCGCTCCCATCGACCATCCAGTTCGTCTCTCGTTGATTCGTTGAACTAATGAAACCGATTACCCAGTCGCATACTTGAGACAATGAAATGTTGAGACTACGTTGTTTTTTCCTTACATTTTTATTCAATCATGTATGTGCTAAAATATCATTTATAAAAATGGTACAGATGGCAGGTTTGATAACGACTAACCTAGTATAATATGGATATTATAGGCGACGCAAGGAGTTTTTCACTAATCTACGAATATCTGTGTTTTTAAACCTAATTAGATAATTTTCAAAATTTCTGTAGTTTTATAAAAAAAAATGTAGCAATTTTCATATTTCGTTTTTATACTCATACATGTAGTGTAAATAGTCACGTATTTTCTGAAAATGAAATAACTGAGGCAAGAGCAAAGATTAATTACATGTTATTTTGCGGAAATCCATATCACTGGTTGGTTTCTAATCAACTAACTAATGTAAATATTAAATGTTAATATGTGAGAGTATCGAATGTTATTATACATACTTTAACTTCGCAGGCATTCAAAACTTATATATCCAGGCATAAGCTCATATTCCACATGCAACCCTAATTACATTCAATTAAATAATATTATGTTTCAAAACGTGAAAATAATTAAACCTTGTTTCTTTATTCATATCTCCCGTTAAAACATATTGTTATATAAATGGTTTTACCTATCTATCTCGCTCTGACATACATATTACATTGATTTTTCTCATTTAAATTTAATCACATTTAATATATGAATGTAGTAAGATACTGTTGTATGCACCTGAGTTGCCTGCCTTTAGTTACCTATGGTTTCCAGATGGCAACTCCCACTTACGGCCATTTTTAAGTTCCATTAAAAAATCATAAATCTGCAAAGATCAGTCGTAGGACCTTACATTATATATAGACAACATGATTAACATTTATTGCGAAATAATTAGGAATTATAATATAATGTATTTAAGTTTTGACAGATAAAGCGTAACCAGCCCGTTGACGGTAGAACCCTCTTATTACTTCCTGTAATAATAATTTATAAACATACAACCGTTAATAACTCTTTTTCTTAAATTATATGGAAAGAGCATCGAATCTGAAAAACGAGTCAACTTTTTGTCAGCTAATTGTCAATTAAGCTGACTCGTTTTTTATTAGTATTCTATATAGTCACGTACACAGCGTGTCTTGACGTATCTGAATTCAATTAATGAACAAATAGAATGACTTTATATGTATTAAACATGCAAAAATTATAAGATAAAAAATAGAAGTAATAAAGAAGTCACTTATAATTAATATTAATAAATAAGTCACTTTTACAAACATCAAATAATAACTTAAATTATAAATATTCACATTTCCTTTAAAATAATTTGTGGCAATTTTTAAAGCTACAATTATCCGAAAATAGTCCGCAGGGTTTTTTTTATGATCATTTCATAAAAAAAAAACCTATTTTTATTATTATTTGTATATCTATGCTATTTTCTTATATAATATAAATATGATATTTATGTAGGTAGGTGTATGTAGTACCCTTGCTATTTGAAAAAAAAAATAGTTTATTATTGACCATAATAACATAGGAGGTTCTTAATTCATGCCGTATTTTTTTTTAATGGACAATGTGCTACTAAATGTGTGTGACTATTAAATCAAACACTACACCAGTTTGGAATCAATTTTTATTACTTTTTGCATAGAGTCTACTACTGGATATAACAAAAAATTGTGATAAAATTTATACAAGACGATTAAATTTTATCACAATTTTTTGTATGGTTGTTTTTTATTGTAACAAAATCTTATATTATTAGATGTAATTAATCGCATTTGCACTGAGTCATTGATTAAAGTTTTTAATAATGAGGAATATTGTCGTGTTGCCATTATGTTCCATTATGTCCTTTCATCTTACTTTTCACCTGATGGTCTCCGAGTTTGATTAGATTTTTGTTATTGATCTGTTGAACCGATTGAAGTATTGCGCTCTTATAAGCTTGTGTGTACAAATCTTTGTACCATTTTAAAATTCTATTTACTTTCCGTGATAGTTAACGCCGTCAATATATAAAATTAAATAAAGACAACGATTAATTCAGCCTTTAGCTTGGCGAAATGTGATGTGACTACAATGGTGAACTTATTTTTAAATATTAAACAGATATGTAATTTCTTACTTAAATTTTAAATATATTTGAAGTGAAATAGATACATAGATTTGAAATTTGAAAATAACTGCCAAGTAAGTAATGGAACTGATATTGGTAACACAATTTTGTTTTTATTATAGTTGGACGATAATATTATATAAGTCTCAATTATTTTCCACTAGACAAAATTCAACTACTCCGATTACTCATTGTACGTAACTTTTGAAGTACAGACAACAAAGAACTCGCCTAAAGTATATCTATATTCGAACTATTTATGTACACAGGCAAAGTAAATGTTTGAAATATAATTAAAAATTTCAAAGCCATTGACCCATAAGGACAAAAAGGTGTTTCATTTGATTATATTTAGTACTTAGTCGTTATTTGTTTTAAAATAATAGTAATCTTATTCATAATATTAAACTATTTTTTTTTTTTTATTTATTTAAATTGTGATACATAGGTAACAATGGATGGTAAAACAAGATAAGTTCTCTATGATCAACCCCATATATCGAGGTATACAAATTTGCAAGTATATAAGAAAAAACAAATTATATAAAAAAAATCAACAATGTCACATTTATAGTAAAAAATTATAATTATAGTAAAAAAATATAATATTATGGAAATTTATTACGTTTATCTTCATGGAAATCAATGATCATTATATATAATTTTGACCACATATATCATTATTTCAAGTTTTTTACACTGCTAAGTATACAAAATAATATTTACTAGACGATACACCTTAAGATAGAGCACTGAAATTGATGTCAAGACAGGACTAATATTCAGTTACTCAAAGCTAATATTCTTTATGTAGTTTGTGGTTGACATATATGTTAATAAAAGAAATAAAATAGCATCATTTTTCAGTGTTGTAAAAGTCGATTAAAATAGATTTTTGAAATTTACATTGTAATTTTTTTTCATCTAATTATTTCCATACAAAAATTAAGTTACTAAACCCATCTACTGAAAAATAACACTTTAAAAGGTATGATACAATTTTCTTACTTTCTCCATCTGAATCGTTATGTATATTTTATCATATTCAATATTTATTCTCTATTAAATGAACAAGTTACACATAATAATTTTAATACATTACACAATACAGTACATATTCATAATAATGTCCATAGCCATTTCATTTATTGAATTAAAAAATTGCTCCTTAAATAAACCCTACCCAAAGTTTCAATATGCCTATTTATTTTCCCGTTTGAATATTCTTGTCTATTAAGTATCTTAAAAAAAATCAAATAATCTTTTAAAAGTAACTTTTAAATTAACTACTATAACTTGATTATTTATTTAATAGGGCATCAAAATCGATGACAAAAATGGACTATAATTAACATAAAGAAAAGATCGCGTATTTTCTGTCACTTCACATTCATACATAACAATAAAAACCACTCGCCAACAAAAGCACCAAGCCTCGATTCCAGCGCCATCTAGTATTGCTTGTCAAATTTTGTTTAGAGACGTTTTCCACCATGACTTGAGTATTTGCTCCAATAAAAAATTATTCAAATTCTAAAAGAAAGTGGAAATCCATTGCATCAAGATCTGATGAAAAAAAGAAAGAAAAAAAGCTTTATTGACAACCAGTTGCATTAACAAAATAAAACAAAGACAATAATATGAGTAACAATATGATGAGTGCGGTAACTGACGGAGAATTTTCAATCGTAATGCCTCAAGCTTAAAGATGATTGGTTGTGCAATTTATGGAAGAAGATTTTCGTGAAGAAATAGATGAATTGAGTATTAAACAAATCTCGAATGTTTGCCAGCAAACTTCTTCATAATTTGAAATTTTTCACAGTACAGTAAGTTTAGTATGTTTGTATGGTTTGACTGTCACCCCTGTATCTAATTAATGTGTTAGACATTTTCCTTTGCTACATAGAAGCAATTTTTCTTTACAAGTGACAATCCAATTCAGAATCCCATTTGTTTTCCTAAGCTTTAACAATATTTATTTTTTGTTATGTTCAGTGGATTTATATGATACCCACTTTCCGAGCTTTTCTTTTTACTACTTATTTTTTTTATTCTGATGCTGTGGGTACCTGTGGGCGGCGGTAATTACTTACCATCAGATAAGGCGCATGCTCATTTGCCTCCTATGACGGTTATTTTAAATTATTTAAAAACGAAAACATATTTTAGGTCTCTTTTTACGTACATTCTGATTTATATATAAATCAAATAAAAAATAATAGGTTCAAAATTCGAAAATAACACACAATTTCTATTTTTCCATGGGCATATAAATAGTATTATCAAAGAAAACAAGTTACTGATTTTTTAAAAGAAATGTTATAGCTATAATATAAAATTAATTCAAATTTGGAATTCTAGGTAGAATGAAAGATATCTGTCTTCTCAAGTGTCGCGTTTCCCAAGGGAATATTATTAATGATTTTAATTATTATAAAATTAATAATAATTCTAAAAATATTTCTCAGTGAATGACTAAGACATCTGTGTAAACTATGTGCAACATTTCAAGTTTCTATATGCAGCAGTATTTGCTGGGCTGAGTGCTACCACCGAGTGCTTCTAATTAAACTTTTGTCTTTGTATGAACGTTTTTTAATTAAATTTTTTACAGTACTGTATAACAAAATAAATACGTATGCAAGTCACATACGATAAAGCTTTTTGTAACATTTCAAGCATTGTTACTTATTGTGATTACTTTATTTACTGTGACTCTCTTTATTTCATGTTATTTTATTTTGATTTGTACCTCAACTATATTTATAACAAAAAGAGTTTTTGTTTATTGAAGAGCAGTGCGCGAGTTCAAAGTGCGGAGCTTGCGTTCCGCGAGGCTCGCGGAGGCTGCGCAGCGGGTGTCAAGGCCACGTCCTCGACCATGACCGCACTCCGCCTCCGTTCCCCTCCAGTAACACGTACACCCCGTGCCCTGTGCTGTATTCCGCCTGCTTACTTCGACGCAGCGCAGCATAATGTACCTACGTACTGAAAATTCCATATTTCACAAGCTATCGTACTCCCTTATAACTTTACAAATTTAGATTATTATTATAACCTACCTATTTCAAGTCGTATCGCAGGTAGGTTATATTCTAACTTAACACATAGGATATTTACTAATACACGCAGGCATAGCAGCGGGGTACAGTGTAGTACTAATATTCGAATTTTAAAATTTGTAAAAATTAATTTGGACTAAAGTTGGTAAACCTATTAGAACTAATTTCGGGCAAATTACAGATTCAAGAATTTTTTATCCAAATAATCCATCTGTTTCTATCTAGGTACATACTTAGCTACTTTACAATAATTTGTCTTTATGTATCGAGATAGACAGAGGCAAATATTGGGATATATGCCACAGGAAGTAAAAATGAGAATACATTTGTAACATTGAGATGTCACTAAAATATGGAAGATGTTGTATTCTGAAAGTCAAATGATAATAATATTAATAGTGATATGCCGTTTCTGCCGAGTAAATTCAATAAAACGCGAGGGTACCCATTATTGCATTGGTATTTTCTTATTATAAACCGATTGTCTAATTATAATCTATTTTGTATATAGTTTTAGATGTTATTGGACACATATACCTATTGTAAAAGAAATACTTGAAACAATATTTTTCTTATCTTTTGCTAGGGGATCCCAAATGGGTACTCAAAGTTTTCCTACTAGTCCAAGGGAAGTCAATGGGAATATTTTACGAAAATGCTTCATATGTATCTTTTAAAACAATTATTAAATTATTTTCATGTTGTGTAATTTTTGATTTATGGTTAAAAATGTGAAAAAAATATTACTTCTTTCCCACCCAGTTTACTTCCGAAATTTGTGAAACGAAATATATGAATGAACACTATAAATATGTTAATATTACATAAAAATATTTTCGATTAAAGTAGAAATTGAAGTTTTAGATATTATATCAAGTAGAAGCAAACTTTTACAAAATTCCATTAAAATCGGTGAGCAGTTTCAAAAATTAGCGCGTGTTACCATAGCTATCAACTTTAATTATAAGACAATTTATGAATGCGCGTTTTGATTCTGATCCATTTCAAAACGTGAATAAACATTGTAAACCTGAATAAACATTGCAATTGGATTTTATATATTAAGATTTGTAAGTTTTATGGCTATCATCATAGTAGATTGAAATTTTTATTCATGTCTTAATGAATGGAACTACTACGACGTAAATCTAAGAATGCCGCAAAGTGCCTAGCGCCTCATACTATATCTCCATCTCCTTATAATAAGGAGTGTAGAAGGAAAAATGTGCTTTCGTTATATAGTTATTTGTTAAAGAACACTTCAAGAAACAAAAACTAAGACATCTATAAAAATATTATATAAAAAATACTATATTAAGTTTGACAAAAAGAAAAATGGTCAGTTTAAATGTCGAGGGGTGGGTAGCAGCGTCCCTCTTAAAACATCACTAAAGCCTAATTGCGATTGCCAACCCACCTTCCAAGCTTGGCAACCACTAGCACCCCTTCCCCAAAGGAGAGGCCTATGTTCTGCAATGGACGGTTAATAGTTGGTATGATATATGAAATTGCCAACAACTGATGAGTATTTAAGTTTTATTTAGGTAGTTATTTATCTTACTATGCTTATCGCCTCCTCAAGAGGGGTTTGATTCTTGATTGCTAATAATAGAGACTAGCAACCTTAATACTAGCAATGTACCATTAGATTCACCACTCCCCCCTGGTATCTACTTGTAGTTAAAGTAGTACAAGAATGTTCTTAGAATATTCTACAAAAAAAAGAATACCTTTGCATAGCACTTTTACATTAAATAAAAGCAAATACTCGTAAATTCTTATTATGTAACTTCTTAATCATCCAGAATTGAATATCTAAGTTGTCATAAATTATATAAGCGTTAAGAAAATAATTATAAACTGTACTTATATAAGGTACTGATTTATATATCTTGTGAGGGTGTCATCCTCTATGTTTAGTTTCTATGCTGCCTTCATTATACACGAAAACCTATGACGTGGCTTACCAAAGAATGTCTTTACATGTTCTACCCTCAGAAGTATGAAGCAAATGACAACCATTTCTAAATAATTCCAACGTGAATTTGATATTTGCTGCAATTAAACACGTATTAATTTAATTTAATTTAAGTATCTATAGATAATATATGAGATCACAAAAAAATAAATTATTATTCGGATTCGTCCGAATCCGTCCAAACAATAATGAAGTCAATCCATCAAATGGTATTTCTTCTTCCCATTGCTCCGAACCATAGTCAGTGTAAATATTTTAATGGTGATCATTATATTTCTAAGAAAGTCTATTGTCAGCCTTCAAAGAACTTTACACATAACTGCAATATGAAACGAGAGCAAGTTGGTATGAAGCGAGAAAAACTCCCATTAAAACAAATTGATGGACTGAAAATCCGAAAAAAAAACACTAATTGTACATTACGACGCAGACGAAATGTATATTTTGGTACTTAATTGTGAGAGAATATCAGTACCGAATCTCTAGACTCCCGGTACAAATGAAAAGGAATATATATACAGTGTAAAAATAATCATAAAATTTTCTATAAATATTTTAAAAAGAATCCTTTCAAAATCTATAGTGACTTATCATAATAAGATGGACTGCCAATTATCTGAAGGAAGAGGTAAAAATCTGAGTCTGAAACTAGCATTCCTATGTGTATTAGTATTATTAGCTTTATAACACCAAGTATTGCGAACTTTTGTTAGTTAAATATTAGTGACGATAGTTAAAAAAACTACTAACATTTACCGACAACAACAACACTTTCGATTCTCTAATCCATTAATCTGTAATCGAACATGTTTTAGTTGTCTGTTCGTGACCTAGTATAATCTAGTAAAAAATTCGAATGAGATAAATAACTCAAATAAATTGCTCAAGCCAGGCCACATATAGAACACTGTTTTTACCTATGGGCAGAACTGCCACAGTACCAGCTCCTTTCGTTAGACCGCATTCAAAGTCGGGCGGCCCGAATTATTGATGATCAACGCCTTGTTGTCCGACTCGATCCTCGAATCTACGTACAGATGTTGCATTTCTGTGTATTTTCTACCGAATTTAACATGAGGAGTGCTCTGAGGAATTGCTCGGAATAATATCCGCTGCTGATTTTCACCACTGTACAACCCACCACAAACTTAAGTTCCATCCCAACCATCTAGATGAATGGCGGTCTTTCACCGTGCGTTTTTAAGGCACATTCTTCCACGCACAACCACTCTTTGGAATCAACTTCTAGCTGCAGTATTTCTGAACAGATACGACGTCATAATCTTAAAGAAAAGAGAATATTCCTTTTTAAAAGGCACACCTGCAATGCCTCTAGTATTGTGGGTGATCATGGGCGGCAGTGATCACTTACCATCAGATGAGCCGCATGCTCGTTTGCCCATTGTATTATAAAAAAAGATAAATAACTTTATTTACCGCTGAATATGACAAAGCATGAGAATTACTAGTGATATTACTGTGTAAGTACACTTGGATGTCAATAGTGTGTGACATCAATAAAGCTACCTTATGCATAGGTAACGGTTATTACTTTTTGTCGGGTCAGGTATGCCATGGGTTTTTTTTTTTTGCTTTTTCGAACTGCGTAAATAGTAATAAATAGTTCCTTAATATTTTTGTTATTTCGGATTTTCTTAATTTGTATACCTTTGTAATAGTAAACTTGTTCAACAATTAAGTCCGTACCCTAAGGTTATTTTGAAAAGATAATTTTCAGTAATAAGACTGCCTTACTGTATTTATGTCTGTTATATCTATACCTTATGTTGTTATATTTCCCATTTTATAATGCAATTAAAGTATACTCTTTCATTCCGTTCGTTTCATGATCCAACAAATTATATAAATAAATTATTAGATTTACAAAAGTCAGTTGTTTGGGTACCTCTGTCCCATTCGTGTTCCTACCGTGAAGCAATTGTATTTGCATGGTTATGTTTCAGTTTGAAGGTTGGGATATGGCGTGAATTTACAGGGTACAGATGAATAATACCTGAGTCCTCAGGAATGGCAACGCATGGGGAGTATCACGGGCGAAACAGTATACTCTGTTATGTCCATGGTACTGCTCATGTCTATTGGCAACGGTTATCACTTTCCATCAGCTATGCCATTTCAGGTTATATATAAAAAAGTACTAGGACCAAGACTACCGGTACCAAGTTTAACTCGACACCAGGAATCAAAATATTAGAAACTGGACCGGTCCTGCATGCAAGTTGCAAGTTCTACATATAAACTACGAGTATACGGATGAAAGAACGTAATTTTGAAAAAAACACATCAAATCCCTTGTATGCGCCAGATTATTGTTTGCAGCAGGCAATAAGCTATCGTAATAGATGCTTTCACATTAAATTAATACTTCTCAAGTTATTTATTTTCCATAAGCCAAGTATAAATTATACTAACTTTAGGGTTTTTTAATTGACGTCGCAAGCTTTTTTACGATGTTACTTGATTTCGTCGTCAATTATGCACCGATTTTCACAATTCTTTTAGTAGTCAGTGAAACCGTGTTAATAATATTCCAATTTTGTCTCAAATTATTTTGTGAAACTAATCTTTAATAATATAATATTTTTATTTACTTTAAAAATCCTTCTACAATTCCACTGTTGTGTGTGTCTATTTGCTTTTTCCAAACAATCACGGTAAAATATATTTTATCAAAAATATATTATATATACGTACTACATATTTACGAGTATATTATATGTAACAGAGATATATAGCCTCAATATTGGCTCAGTACTGTGTACGCCTACACGAACATACACGTGCCTGGTAGCGCGGTCATGTCAGGGTGAAGGTCGCGGGTCCCGGAGCTATCCGCACTGAAAACGGGCCCCGGCCGACGACCCCGGAGGAAATCTTCCAGGGCACCTGACCTTGACCTTTAGGCGCGCACGCGCCTTACCTATTACCCAGTACCCTGACCCTGTTACGAAAGGATCGACCTATGTAAGTATATTATATAGATATTATTGAGGCAATACGCTTTTAACAGGACATCTTATATATTTAAGAACAGTGACTCTGTTTATCTAGATAAATAAAGTAACAAAGATTTTCATAGTTATTCAGTTTTAAAAACACTATGTCATGTGCACTTGGCTGATTATTATGGCTTTTAATTTAGTTACATAGAATTTATTTTCAAAGTTGGACTACTACCAAAACATATAATTACTTTATGCCACGTTTTTATAAATTTAATATAATATTATTAAATTAGCGGACCCAATAGACATTGGTTTTACTCAATTTTTAACTTTTCGTTTCGTTTAGATTGAATAATTGATTTCAGTAATTGGAAAATGGTAGGTAGTGGGAGGAATTGTGTTGTTATATGTTTTTATAGATATTTAAAACTTGCAAATATATATATATATTCCTGGAACCCTATAGCAACGCATTACAAGTTTAAAAAATTTACAAACAACAACAACAGTATGCATGAATGCACAATTTTTCAATAAGACCTGTATTTTACAAGTCTTTGTATAGATTTCTAAAATAAATCTATATAAATACTTGAAAAATACAGGTCTTGACAACAATTCTTCCAGTAACTGTGGTACCGAATTCACATATGATTATATTTCATCTATGAACAATAGCCCACCTAATCCATATTACCTACGTCTAATCTAAGTATTATGTGTTCTAAAATTTCATCTTCATTACATGCAGGGCATTTTGAATTATCAATTATTTTCAATCTGTACAGGAGAGTGCGAATTTGATTATGATCAAATTTCATACGGATAATTGTAGTAATAAATTGTCTACTATCGGCGTTTTTATTGTTATGGTACCAAGGTGGATAGACAAGTTTCCTTGAATATTGGCATACTATTTTCCTTTTTCCTTACTAATGTTTATGTAGTAATCATTACACATCAATTTCAGGGCATTTTCATTGGAATTCAGTACTTAAATGGAAATGTCAGCACAGTAGACTGATCTTTATTGATCAAGTGCTTAATTTCTTGTGAAATCTCAGGATTGCCAGATGCTATATTTTATTTTTATCCAAATTGATATGATTATATTGATATATGATTATATATTATATGATTATATATTACCCAATCTCAAAATTGTGTTGCTTTTCATTACGTTTTACTATTTAATTACTATTCTTTACGCTAACTTCTTCACCGCATGTTAGCTGCCTTTATTGTATTTTCTATGAATTTATGACTACTATCCACTTTACAATTGCCAAAATTACAGGATTTTTTAACGTCCATTGCATTTTTCTCCAAATATTTTTTTATTTTGAAAACAAGAATAGACTAGAATTTACTTACAGAGTACTTGTGTATAGAATCCTCGATACGAACCTTCCGATGTGAGTCCTGGATTGTTAGTTATGGACTCTAACACCCCCATTGACAGCAATATATTCTATCAGTGGACCTCCACACATAGTCCCTATACTATTACTATATCCTAATACTATTGTATTTAATTCTTGATTAATTCGTCACGATGGGCTAGCAAACATACATTCTTACCTCTCGTCAATCACTGGTACATACCTCGCCAGTGCATACCTATAACATAAGGTTTTCATATAAAACCGGTAAAACGTGAGTCTCCACAATGTCGCACCATAGGGGCTCCTTTGTTGTATTTTGGTACGGAACCCTTAAACGAGAGTTCATAACATGGTTATTGGCTACTGGCCAATGCAAACTCCTTTACACCTTTTTACATACTTTTTATAGATTTACTATAAAATACGATCTGGATCGTTTTACAATGCCGAGTGGCTCATGAGCGTGTGAGCGTGAACTTACGCACCTTCAGGAGGAACGCGAACAAGAGCTCACTTGCCTTCAGGCGAAACACGAACAGAAGCTTGCTTGCTTGGAGTCTGAGGTGGAGGAGAGAGAGCTGTAAGCCAAATTTGCCGCACTGGATGCTAAAGATAAGCGAATTTTTCTAATCGCGGCACTGAGCTACGTACTGCGACATGTTTTTTTAATGGATGACAATGAAATTAAATTGTTTAGCGTGGTAACGGGGTTACCATGCTAACGGGGCACCAGTGAGGGATGATAGTAAGAATGAAAAGACAGATCAGTTAGCCTCCCGCGACATAGTTTCTATATTAATACATGATGACTCAGTATGCAGTTGTGATTAAAGACGGATACTACGTCTCGTCGACCATTTCTAGGTAAAATAGCTGAGTAAATATATACCTACGCTCCGATCAAAAGAACCAAACGACGAAGTGTCAACAGTAGATGAAAGTGATATGGTACACATCGCCAACACTATTCCTCCTCTCCAAAAAAAAAGAAGCTACGAGTAATGCATGTTGCGACAGCAATGACAAAAGATAGCCAAAGGTAGACAAAGGGATGCAATTTATTGTGGTCTCTATGAAAAAATTTTTTCATTTGAGAGAAAGCACCATGGCCTTAAATGCCGAAGAAATGTTCCCATAAATAAAATCACTAAAAAAGACAGGGACACCGACGCTTCCTGTGACGAAATAAAAATAGTTGAAGGTGATATAGTGCTCATCACCAACTCTACTCTTCCTCGTAGCCTCTGGCCCCTAGGGAGTGTACATAAAATTTACCCAAGTCCGGGCGGAATAATCCACATAGCGAACGTCATAACTAAAAACTGCACGTTTGTATAGATGATAATGGAATGGTATCCCCGCCTGCTCTACTGGCATATACTAGCAGAATACCAATGAAGGATGATAGGTGAGAATGAAGTAGGGCAATTAACCCATCGTGACATATTAAACAATAAATCAACCGCAATGTTTTACAAGAGGAACCGCGAGGAGGTCGACCTGATAGGGTTTAATGCTAGCAATGGGGTAGCTAATTCCCATTACTAACAATCCCTTCTCCCCCCAAGGTGGCACGTTGCATAGACTTATTCGGAAGTTAGTTTTAATAGAGGCTGAACTTCGGCCAGCCGTTACCATTTGTTAGTGATCCACTGAGGGCCTGGTATATTGAAGATCTATTACCTCATCGCAGTCCAGTGCTTCGTAATAACGGTGTAAAGTGAATGATTGACAAACGTCGATCGAAATGCCATCTACATTTTTATAGATTAACAAAGAATATAAATTTTTCGTGATTATAATTAGCAACTCGGAACTATTATCAAATGACACCAGATGGCGCAGTAAACCTTGTGCGTATTCACAATTTACTTCAAGGCTAACTTATTATTAGAACGGAAAATTTAATAAGAATGAAATATTATTTTATTTGTTTATTTTAAATATATAAGGGTCCATAAATCATCAATATCGAAATAAAAAAAAAATATTTTCATATTACGATCATTGAAGTATTTAACCACTACACCTTCCATCCAAGTCCATTTAGGCCTCCCCTGGTAATTACTCAAAATTAAATAAAATCAAGACATCAATATCATATAGTCATTTATACATAAATACGTATAAATAGACACATTTACTACTTTATCAGTTACACACTTCATTTTTTATTTCTTGGGGAAAGCTGCTAATTCATTTTCAAAGGAAATCGATTACCTATTTCGCGATTATCTATCATTAGAAAATAATTTGCTTATGTTAATAAAATTTATATAAGTAAATACTTGTAAACGAATAACTATGTCAACCGTTGCATTAATAAATTATTTCAAACAAGCGCTTTTACTCACTTTCTTGGATTTAACTCTTGTAATTCCTAAAATAGGTTTTTTTTTTTTTATAATTATATTATGAGTCATAATCCCCAGGCTGAGAAACGATGATATAGAAAAATTTATGAGAAATCTCCCTAATATAGCATCATCTGTAAAAGCAATACATACAAACGGTGTCATGGGCGTCACAGTAAATTCTATAACCTACATAATACTATTCATATCCTTAGATGACGATTATCACTTTTCGTCAGATGGCCCGTTAGCTTTTATTTACCATTCTTAGTTACATAAAAATGTCCAGAATGTGTCTAAAAATATGGACCTTACATGTCAACGGGGCCATACTGCACCTCAAAGTGCTCTGCAACTTTCCACAGTGATTACAGAATGTAAGCAGCGATATTTTCATATTTAAAACATTTTTAATTCTAATTTCTACGGTTTGTGCGATTTGCAATAGATCACTCAGTAAGTTAATAAGTCAGTAAGTCACAAGAGACTTACAAGAGAGAGAGAGAGAGAGAGAGATGTCAAGATATGTCATAAATAATAAACTAACTACCCCATTAAAGGTTAGACAGTCGCGAGTATATTTATTATTTAAAATTAAAGAGAAGAATTCATGCGCCACTTTAACTTAAATAAATTTAATGTTGGTCTTATTCAATCTATGTTAGCTGAACTTAAACCAGAAATTTTGAGTGTCTCTGTAAATTATTGATACCCATTAATTCTTCTCTTTCCGCGTCTAGAGAAAGTAGATAAAGTTTTGTTTGAGAAATCAGTTCAGGGTACGATAGGACTGATATACCTGAAGAAGGTTTTTTTTTTTATACTACTAACAAACAAGCTGACGGCCCACCTGATGGAAAGTGGTAACCGTGGCCTATAGACATGAACAGTACCATGGACATAACAGTACACATACATACAGTTTCGCCCATGATACCCCGCATGCGTTGTCATTCCTGAGAACTCAGGTGTTATTTCTCTGTACCCTGTAAATTCACGCCATATCCCACCCTTCAAACCGAAACACAACCATGCAAACACAACTGCTTCACGGTAGAAACAGGAATGGGACAGAGGTACCCAAGCAATCAACTTTTGTACAAAGTATCCCTCTGGTTAATAAGGTGAAAGCCCTTAAAGTAATAATAATAAAAAAAATACCTAATTCACATGAGCAAGGCCACGAGTTACAAGTAATAAATATATACGTTTGTGTTATTTCGGCGTTTATGAAAAATTTATCTCCTGAAAGAATAAAGTTGAGGGTAAGGAAAAATTTTATGAAAACTTGTCACTTTAAAAATAATAAAAACTGGCGCCTGTTTAGCTTTCTAATAAGAAATAAAACTCTCACTGTTTGCTAAATCAGTTAGATGCTAAAAACGAATATTTAAAAACTTAATTATTAAAATATAGCTTTACTAAATTTAACTTTACAGATGAACATCGACTAAAAGTCTAACAGATTTATTTGTTACACTATCTATACTATTTTAATAGATTTTAAATCGATACATTAAATCAATTGATCGATTTTTCATTAATACTAAGTAATTTATTGTACATGAATAGACGATTGAAAGGGCATTTAAGAATATAAAAGTTTCTTGTTTTATTTAGAGGATGGCAAAGTAAAGCAATATTTTTGTAATTATTTTTATATAAAAATTATACTTTAATTTATACTTTTTTACAGCGAATACAAAATGTAACCATGTACCCACAGGATCTAACTTAATTGAAGCAGATCATGCGGTGGGTATGCAGTTAATAATAATCGGCTTATAAATTATTATTTTTTGGTTAAAATATTTAAGGTGCATAGGTAAGCGCTTCACAGGACGTGGGCGATGAGTGTCGAGCGCAGGCGATGCAGGGGAAGCGAACGTTAACCCTTTCTGCAGTTCATTCGCCGTCTGGCCTCACCCCAGTACACCACCCACCCTCTCCCTAGCTGCTGAACCGAGTGCACTTGCTATACTGCAAGCCAACAGTTTTGCCACTAAAACTGAAAATCCTTTGGCTTCTATTAATGCGACTATTTAGCAAAATATTTAACTATAACTATTAAAAAGTTGAATAAACGTTAATTTCTTAATTCTTCGGCGTTTTGTCATGGTGCCAAGTTACTGAATCTCAGATTATACTTATTTGTATATAAAACTTACTCTAATTTTAATGATAAGTTGTTCTTCTTATAATTATCTAACGGATAACTGTAGTGGCTTAGTCATTAACCATTATAAATATGATCACATTTCTTCATACAGTCCCTAAACTTAAATAACTTCCTGTACATCAGCACAGATAACAGCGGTTACTTTATACTCTCTTTTCTATTCTCTTTAATCGTACATTTCGGAATTATATGGAAAGAAAACAGCTTTGCTTTTAGCTTTTGCTTACCTTTATAAAAGTAGTTTAATGTTTTATTATTTTAATCAAAAATATATCACATCTCTGGAACACACTAATTAAAGAAATCCATGGAAACAATGGAAAATGCCGAGGGCAGAAAAAAAATCAGGGCTGATCATTAAAAAGAATGGGAAATATTATTTTTGCCTGCAGCAGCAAAATTGTTAATCAGGTCTTAAGTATTATGAGTTATTATAATAAAATCTGGTATATGTTTCTATCTTAATATACTATCAATTTCATTGACTTTTCTACTTCCAATAGCGTAGCGAAGTAGTAAACAAAAACATAGTAGTAAATAAATAAACATATTTTATATGAATAAACTTGTTTAAGCATGTTTCAATCATAATTTTTTTCTATGATTCTTACCGCTCTACTTATTATATTGTGTGCATCTTGGAGCAAACACGAGGACAATAGTACGTTCTAAGAGAACGTCTATGAAGACAATATACTCCATGAATGCGATTAACCGAAAAGAGAATGTTAAATTTGAGAAATATTATAAAAACAAACATTCACCGGTTTGGTCTAACTAATTAATCATAATCGGACGTAGTTTATCAAAAAGGCATCAATCTACAAAATTATCAGAATCTAGCGATCCACCCCGGATTCATACGGGTAGATAGATAAAAAGATATTTTATATTATTTTTTACAGGTAAATTTTTTATATCTTAGGTTACATTATTCTAATTTTCATTAGGATTTCTGTCTTTTTGAAATTAATATATTCTGTCTCTGCTATTCATTGATAATGTAGCTTTCTATATGTAGATGAAAGAATTTTTAAAATCGGTTAAGTAGTTTTTCATATTATACATTACATACAAAGGTATAAAAAATCAAACCTTTGCTCTTTATAATATCAGTATAGATATATGGTAGAGAAGAAAAGCGAGTTCGTACATCATTTTTGTAAATGTCTTATTTTTTGTCAATTTTATGATTATGATAACTTTATATAACTTTACAAGTAACACTTGTTCACTTTTGTATTTAATTACCCACAATACTGGCTAGCGACCATCCCCAGTTTCGCACGATTTTTTTTATAAAGTATAGCCCATTTTTCTTGCTGAACGTGGGCCACACTTTATTAAAGTAGCTTTCTATAAATAGAAAAAAAATCGCTTAAGTTATTTTTGATGCAATGGTAATTCTGTTTGCTCTATTGATATACTCTAGCAAAGCACCAGTGATAGATTATTTATGAAGATGAAAACAGGTCAGTTATCCTATGGTAATGAATTCGCAAGGAATTAACCGAAATGATTCTCAAGTAGGATAGAAACCCCGTGGTACACGAATCACAAATGGGTGTTATTTTATATAACTCACCTATATTAATATACTAGTTATTTCTCGTTAATTTTGAGTTTTCAGTACAAAGGAATAGAATAAAAAATAGTATAATATCCTTTATTGTCTTATAGAACTAAATATGAAAATTTGTCAAAGTGGCACTTGGAACGCTTACTATACCTAAGAAGATTATTGGTTATAAATAACACAAAGAAATATAAATTACTCACAGATAATTATGAAACAGCCAAAAATTCGTTGGCTGTCTTCCACATAAGAAGTGCGCTTGGGACTTAAATAGATCTAGTTGTCTATGAAGGTATTAAATACATACATGCGGATACCTATTTAATGTTGGTATTAGGATTGCTATATATAATGTATTTAAAACCACATTTACTCGAAAAACTACTGCAATACTTTGTTTATTCTATCTCCTAATCAACTCCCCTAGATAAGTAACAAACGAATCTATCTATAAATATATTATCTCTATTAAAAATATACTCGTAATTATTCCACAAACCAAGAACTGTTTTCTACTTGTCTAGAAAAAGGGAAACTATGGCTTAAATTTAAAAAATTGTATGTTCATTATCATACAAAAATAAATCCCTTTCCATTAACTATTTAAATATCTTTTCTTTTTTTATACAACTTAGAATGGCAAACTAGCTGACGGCAATCTGATGGAAAGTGGTAACTGTCACTTATAGACATAAGCAGTACCATGGACATAACAGAGTATACTGTTTCGTCCATGATATCCCCATGCATTGCCATTCCTGAGGACTCAGGTGTTATTTCTCTGTACCCTGTAAATTCACGCCATATCCCATCCTTCAAACCGAAACACAGCCATGCAAACACAACTGCTTCACGGTTGAAACACGAATGGGACAGAGGTACCCAAGCAATCGACTTTTGTACAAAGTCTCCCTTTGGTAAAATCTACTGCTGAATATAGACCTCTACCATAATCTGCCTTAAGAATTGTTCCACTTACATATACTAACTACCTAAAATTTTTTTTCACAATTATTTTTTCATGAGACATAATAGTAGACAGAAGAATAAACAAAGTTCTTTAAAAACATTTAAACGACTAAAAAAAAAAGACAACCAAAAAAACACAGACTTCAAACAAATCAAAAGGTAGTACATGTATGTAATAATAATTTATTTAAATTATTAGGTTTATAAATAGGAAATAAATGCACTTATCGCCTTTTTTATATTAATAAAATTAGTAAACAGATTTGTTAATTTAATAATATTTTAATTTCTTCATTAAATTGCCCATATTTTTTATGAGGATGTTGAACGGAAAATACTGCCGCTTATCCTCAGTTGGTTGTTAACCGTGCATGAACTTTAAGGCAACACTTTAAATTGAATGATTTGGGCAAAAAAATTTTTAACGGCCAACTTTATATTGCGGTAAGTCGTGTAAAGACACTAGGTGGTATTGTTCTTTGCCACTTAAAGTCAAACAAACATCGCAATTTGAAAAAGCATTGTAGGAAATGGAATGATTAACACTATTGTAAATACCTATAATTATAATAATTGGCCAGGTCCACTATATTACATTATATACTACCAAATTAGGATATGATAATTAAAATAATCTACTTTTTTTTGTAGTGATAACACTTTCTAACAACGTTAAATTAATCTCCCAATTGCCAATTCGATACAGACTCCAATGCCTTCCATCATCATCTCAGCAGCTTCAAATTATAACTCCCAGACGCAATCACCGAAATAAAAGAAGCGATATATACTATATAGACTATAAGTGCATATTAATATGGAATTATTATTTTTAAAATTAATACTTTTTTATGATATCTATATATGTATATATATATATATATATATATATATATATATATATATATATATATATATATATATATATATATATATATATATATATATATATATATATATATGTATATATAAGTTCATAAAATTTCCTGTTTTACATTAATATAAAAATGTATGGAATTATTCCCTAAATGGTTAGGACCATTAAGGAGTTAAACCTTCCATATTCAGATGGAAGAATATATCTGAATAACTTAAACGCATATAACAACTAACAGTCTATACGTGCCTATAGTATATAAACCATTATCGCTTAACTCAACCAGGGGAGAATGGATTGTTAGTAATAAGATTGGTAACCTCCTTGCAATATACCCTCAGGTTAATCTCCTTACGGTTCCCCTTGAAAACTATGGTGATTGATTTATTCTTGAATTCGTTACGATAGACTAACTGACCTACTTTTATTGTCATTTATCATCCTTCACTGGTGCCCTACCAGCATATCCACCAATAACGCAGGTGTGGTTACTATTCCATTTTCACGCAATAAAAAAAACCATTAAGGAGTTGTGCCTTCCATCATCAACTCAGCAGTATGAGATGATGACTACCAAATGTAAATATGTGAACAAGTTAAGAAAAATATAAAAAAATATATAAAACACATCATACGTATCTATAACATTTCAGGGTTGCCCTCAATTTCCCTGGGATTCAATCATCAGTCCTAACTTGGAGACAATGGGTCCACCTCAGATGTATAGTCTTTGGAATAAAAAATTAATTTTCAGAACGCATACATACCAGGTCACTCAGAAAGTGTTGTGAGAAAAAGTTTTTATGTATGTGAGACTGGCCAGTTATAATTTATTTAAAAAAATAATTACTTATAAGTAAAAATAGGTACGTTCTAAATTCAAAACTTCCCTCCACATTTTTTGCTAGCTAATTAAAATTTTCGTGTCTGATTGAAAAATGGATTTGCGTCGAGAACATTTTCACTCTATGATTTGTTACGATTTTTAGTGTCGCCTGAAACCGGACGAATCGATAGACTATACGTAGGATAGACTTCAAATGGTATTCATGAATAAAGGCCCTTCTAAGGCAACCGTGTATCGTTGGTATAATGAATTTAAGCGCGGTCCACTAACTGTGGGAGATGAAGAAAGAAGTGGTCGCCCTTTGACGGCTGTTACGAAAGAAAACGTGCTAGCAGTGAAAAATTTTATCCAAGATAATAGACGAGTTACATACCAAGGGATTCAGCATATTCTGCAAATTGGATCAGGAAGCCTTTACGAGATTCTACATGTGCATCTACGGGTGCAGAGGATAGAGTCATGCTGGGTGCCGCACAACCTCATCGATGTTCAAAAACAGGCAAGGGTGGAATGGTGCCATATGATAGATAAATTTGAAGCAGGCTCGTCTCGGCGTGTTTACGACATCATTACAGGTGATGAATCCTGGATTTATCAATACGATCCAGAAACAAAGCGCCAATCGACGGTTTGGGTGTTTCAGAACGAATCAGCACCTACCAAAATAAAGCAACCTAGAAGAGGGGGAAGATTTTGATCGCAAGC
The DNA here is from genome assembly GCF_026898425.1 of Galleria mellonella. Taxonomy (NCBI): domain Eukaryota; kingdom Metazoa; phylum Arthropoda; class Insecta; order Lepidoptera; family Pyralidae; genus Galleria; species Galleria mellonella. Next base: position 812,444 of record NW_026442151.1, on the reverse strand, counting down.
TTTTTCAATTTGACTGGCTTGGTCTAAATTGGTACTTGGTATCAATTCCTTTACGAAACTAAAGAAGCATTAACGCCGAATGGTACCTATACTACCAAATGCTTGGCAGAAGTTTTCTCTGTTGTGAGCAACAAGCGACCAAACACAGGGCTCCGCGGGCTACTGCTCCACCGCGATAATGCGCCCACGTCGGCCACCCCTGTTGTAGAGTATTATTACGCTTTGGAAATAATTCAGCTGATTTAGATACTCAATCAGCACATAACACTCAAGAGCATCCACAGAAACTATCAATAAAGATAATAACGCTCTACAAGTATACATGACATAGTGCTAATATGTCAGATGCGGGAGGAAAGGGATTGTTAGGAATGGGGAGGTTAGCCCCTATTGCTGTCAGTATGCCCTGTCGAGTCGACTTCTACGCAGTTCTCCCTGGAAACCATCGTAACTAATTTATCGTTGAATTCGTCAGGATAAGCCAACTGACTTACCTTTTCATCCTCACCAATCATCCCTCACTGGTTACCCTTTAATGTATCCCGCCTGCACTATCGGGATAAATTGGCGTACATCCATAAAAAAAAAATGACAGATGCTAAGATTATTAAATAGAGCAAAGAGTGCCAAAAACAGTCTCGCAATTTTTAGCAAAGTTTAGTTAGTATGATCAATTATAATTTATATTAAATAAATAACTTCGACTTTATATATTTTAATATGCGTGTTATATATAGCGTGTGAACATTATTACTATTAGAATGTAATGTTTTGTTAGAATAGAGACCGTATGATCTCTATTCTAATAAAACATTACAAGCATACCGTAGTCGTATGATCACGGTATGCTCATGATGCTCTTTATACATTTCCATTCCTTAAGACTAAGCTATTACGCCTCCGTACCCTATAATTTCATTGTAATACTCCATATCTCCTTTACATCGAAACATCCCTGCCTGCACAACTGCATCACGATAGAAACAAGAATGGGACAAATGTACCCAAGCAACCGACTTTTGAACAGTCTCCCTCTGGTTGCTGGTATATAAATGATATCGCCACCTTCTACATACTATCCTTAGTCTATGCATTTCCCAGTTATAAACTCATATAATGTAACGATAAAATATTTCATTGACAAAACTATTAGGATGAAAATATTTTAAACGCGGTATTAACTATATATATACCTTCTTAAAATATATGAATAGATTATATATGTATAAAGATTTTAAGTCATAGGCAAAACTCTTTTGTGATATTGCCACACTTCGGTTAATTAAAGTTAAAACAGGAAGACAAGTACTATTCTAAATGTAAGTTAAGACACTCATCAACTGAATGATGTTTCACTTCGGTACATTAAAAAAGACTTCAAACTTTTTACTTATGGTTAGGGTTACTTTTAAATAGGTAAATTCTTGAGCCAAGTATGTACCTATTAAAAATAAAAAAGAAAAATATGATTGACTCAAAAAACGCTAAAGAAATACCAAAGATACTCTAGTGCTTATATTTACTTCACAAACATGTTTGTAATTTACTTTAGTCTTTGCCAAAAACATTGAATTAAAGACTTTACGTTTATAATGTTGGCATCACTGTTGCGATCGTGTCAATAAATTTCATCCATAGACTAAAAATTACTACAAAATTAAAAAGTCTGCAAGCTGTCAAGGTAAACCAAACTAGTTGTCGTTGTTCAACAAATTCATGAGGTTTTCATAGTCTAGTTGTATATGTTTGTACTCAAGATTATATAAAATATGCCGAAAAACAAAGGAAAAGGTGGTAAAAACAGGAGGAGAGGTAAAAACGAAAATGAAACAGAAAAACGTGAGTTAGTCTTCAAAGAAGATGGCCAAGAGTACGCCCAAGTCACAAAGATGCTCGGTAATGGCCGCCTGGAGGCCATGTGCTTTGATGGCATAAAACGTTTATGTCATATTCGTGGAAAATTAAGAAAAAAGGTTTGGATTAATCAAGGAGATATCATATTAATCGGTTTACGAGATTATCAAGATGCCAAAGCAGACGTCATCTTGAAGTACACTCCTGACGAGGCAAGGAATCTAAAAACTTATGGAGAATTTCCAGAGACAGTGCGCATCAATGAAACTGTTGTCTATTCTGTGGATGGTCTGGATGAGGATATCGAATTTGGAGACGAAGTCAGTTCAGAAGATGAAGCAGATGCAGTTGATGCTATATAAAAAAAATATTAGTTCTATTTATAATAATATTTACAGTAAGTCTATGTAAATTTATTTTGATGTTATAAAATAAACATGACTTTGTGAATTTGTATAGTTCTGCAAATTTTCAAACACCTTATAAATAATGTACCTTAATACTACTACTGTCAGTATTTATTGCTCGAAATTTCATTGTAAGTGTTAATAATACATATTCGGTTTCAAAATTCAAATAATTACTGAGTTATCATTAAACCATTCTTTACATTAATAATTGGAAGGGAAATTTTCTGTGGAACATTCCTTGAATTCATTTTACACACTATTATTTAAAGTCACTCTTTAAATTTTTAAGGAATGTATATAAATTAAATATATAATACCAACCTATTTCATTGCTATTATTTCTTCTTAGTGTATACTGATTAATGTAATTATACCCACTTAATATATAAATTTAACAATTAAATTCAAATCTTAATATATAGAAAATTGATGTTATAATATTAATTCATGCTAATCTTTAAAACCACTTAACCTAAAATTTTGAAAATGTGCTGCTTGCTGCTGCAACTTGAGAGATAGGATAGTTTTTATTCTGATAAGAAAAAAATTTAACCAGTAAAAGTAAAGCAATGTTTGCCAGGTAGTATAATTATAAAATAATGTGTATAAAGTTTTAATTCTTCTTATTACATTAAGTCTATAAGGGCAGATTGTTAGTGCCTCTAAGGCAATGGTATCCGATATGATCTAAGTGAATTGAATTGAGCGTGAATTTACTGGGTACAGAGGAATAACACCTGAGCCCTCAGGAATGGTAACACATTGGGGGGGTATCATGGGCGAAACAGTATACTCTGTTATGTCCATGGTACTGCTCATGTCTATAGGCAACAGTTACCACTTTCCATCAGGTAGACCATCAGCTTGTTTGCCATTCTAAGATGTATAAAAAAAAGTGATCCCTGAGAGAAAATTATATTCATGTGGGGGACAATCAATTGAGGGATTTATTGTATTCTCCTTTTATTAAAAAAAAAAAGCCAAAATAATTGATTTGATTTAAGCAGATTGTAACTATCATTTTTTTATTTCACATTTTATTTTTTTATATTTAGGATAACAACTTAATAGTTATTACATGACATAAATATCCTAAGCCAGTAACAATTATCCACAAACATTAATAGAATATACAACATATATGTCTGGGTATTAATCATTATATAAAGAAATTACAGAACTATATATAAAAAAAAAATCCTTCAAGGTGACTAGAACATTTCAAAGTAAGAGTTATTACTAAGATGACTAATTATCAAATTTTTCAGAATCCCTACCTGATGAATGTTAAAAGTGTAACTACCTGAAAGCATGAACAATATTCTGGACATGATGTACTTGGTACATAATAATGTCTATTTATTTGAAATATTATTCCATTAATTTTATACTTAATATTAACACTAGTCAATAACACACTCAATGAAAGTATATATTGATATATTGCTTTATGATGTATATACAAGTTCCACAATTTTTTTTTTTTGTATTGGGGTCTAGTATACTTATAAAAACAACTACAACAATACCAACAACAGAAAACCAGAAAAGATTTTAATGCTGTAAGTACTATTACTGTACTATCTATCTAGTTAGTAATTAATATCTAAATTACTACTAATATTAATAGTAATGTGTTCTTGGAGAATCTGTGCACATGTCTATAGGTGATGGTTACCACTTTCCATCAGATGGGCCGTCAGCTTGTTTGCCATTCTAAGTTGTATAAAAAAAAACTTTTTTGTACCTCAGAATGGCGGTAAACTATCCCTGATATGATGTAATAATATAAATATCTACAAATGTTATACTATTGATTTGAACCACACTTCTAAAGTACTGATAAAGTATGTATTGTTGAAGTATCTTTCACTTATTGCCACTTCTAATAAATATTGTATATGCTTCCCAGGTGTAGGATAATTAAATGTTGTTTTCTGTACATTTAAGCTACTTATTTTTGCTTTAGATGAGATCTCATCTAATTGATGTGATGGAATTGTTTTTAAAATCCTTTTTACTGTGGTCACAAGAAAGTTACAGCAAAGAACAAATTTTTAATATCAGTAAAAAGCTTTTAAATAAGTAAAAAAAATGTTTTTAAAAATAAGCTTTTAGGTTACAGTGGACACACTGATCTCCAACCTAGCTTTCTCCTTACAATTATGTTGTATAAAATCATTGATTTTGTTCTGCGCACCTCTTTCAACTTATAGACTTTCACATTGCATTATTTATGGCTTATAAGAGATAGGATTCAATGCGATCATTTAGGTGAACTATGACAATTTTGTAACTGTTTTGTAAACTCTTTGAACGCCTTTGAAAAGGCGGCATAAGAGTGACAATTACAATATATGTGATATTGAACAATAAGAAGGTCAAACAAATTTTTTTTCTTTAAAACTCGTCATTACAGTCGGTGCATCCCAATTTTGCGTAATGCCTCTGGTATTGCAGGCGTTCATAGGCTACGGTAACCGCTTACCATCAGGTGGGCCGTATGCTTGTTTGCCACCTCAGTGATATAAAAAAAATTTAAATGACAAGGTAACTCAGATAAATTTTCATAGATTACTTAAATGATTGCGTTAATTGTCATCTCTTAAAACTTAAACTTTTTTTATATAGGATTCTGTAACAATTTTATTAGCCTATTTTAGGTCCAAAACTTGATGCACATTTACAATTCTACAGAATATCCAATACAGAATTGGTACCGATAATCGGTCAGTTGGAACTACTTTTTTGCAGGTTTTACTTTTAACTCTATAGGTACCTATTTAAGTATTTAAATCCAAATCTCCTCCTTATGAACACATACCTCTAGTGTAACGAATTGCGGACTAACCTCAGATCTAATCGTGTTACCGCTAGTTAATAAAATTCTCCATACTAGGTGGTACACCTCAAAGAGTATAATTACCCCTTAGTTTATCGAGAACCTAACGTAAATAAGCTTCTAAATATCTTCACGTCACAAATTAAGTGAATACGTTACAGTTAGCAGCAATGAATTCGTTACATCCAACAACAGTGTATTTTATCAAAGAGTATTTTTCAGTGTCGTTTTAATCTTTTCGAAAAATAAAACACGCGGCGAGTTGTAACCTAATAACTTTAAAATAAAAATAATTGTTGCTTTCCTAAAGAAATAGCTATAAAAATCCACAGAAACTTAGGGATATCATGAAATCACGGTAAACATCAAATAATGAAATTTTATTATAAAATTCTAGCTTCTGGCCGCAATTTCGTACGCATGACTTTAAAGTAGGTACCACTTCTAGACAGCATGTCAAAATAAAATTCACCAAATTTTAAGTTAGACCTTCAAAAACAACTTCTAAAACCACATTCTATTTGATACAGTAGTTTTAACGTGATTGCGGAACAGTCATACAGACAACAATTCCATAAATCGTTTTAGGTTCTATTGCTCGTAGTAAGCTGCCTGATCTTTCACAAGAACACGACAATTTCACTCAAATATCTCTCATGTACAGACATAGTCTAGTTACAATTTTATTATACAAGTAAATAATTATCTTTTTAAAAAAATTAACGGTACTATACAAAATATTAGTTAAGTACAAGGTGTTCAGCAATAACATTTCACTAAATCAAATTTAGTAAAATAGACTATGTTTATGTTCCTTTGCGAATATTTTGTGAAGCAAATATCCGATTAAAATATCTTTTGTATAAGATTGTTTAATTTTCTACCTATATACTATAGACTAGATAAAAATCTATAATTATAATTTTTGTATTAAGTGGTTATATAGCACGAGCTGTGTGAATACTAGGTGCTTACCTTAATGGTTAGATTTTCTACAAATTTACATTCGACTTCTTACTATTTATAACTTTCCTATAAAAATAAATCATAGAATAATAAATCATACCCGTGATACTTACATTGAAAACCTTTTAATATTCCCTAGACACTTTCGTTTTAAAATCTTTTTTGTAGAATAAATCTTCTAAATCCTTAAAAATAAATCGACTCTTTGTCAGCTAATTATCAAATTGGCTGACTCGTTTTTATTTATTAGTGTTGTTTATACTTACGTATACATTTTATCTTGGTGTATATATATTTAAATAATAAATAAAAAAGAGTTTTTTTTCCCATTAAAAACATGCAAAAATTATAAGACAAAAAATAAAATTAATAAAGAAATCAGATAACCGATAATTATCTTCAATTTTAAACATAAAATACAATTATAAATACACAATTTTTAAAAAATTACCGCCATTTTTTTGGCGTGGCATGTATCCGACAAAATTCTCGAAATGGATCTTTTTTTTAATAAGAATTGAATTATTATTTGTATGTTGCTATTTTTTTTACATAATATAAACATAATATTTATATAGGTATATGCACAAATGAAATGAAATTTTATTTGCTAGAAACATTGTAGAAAAGGTGTTGCATAGAGATATTATTGAGTATTACACAGACTTCAATGTTCATTTCATATTAGCCTTTAACTGTTCACTGCTGATTAAGGCGATTAAAAAATGGATGATAAAAATGTCGGGAAAAATTATGTATGGGGGCATAAAATTTTAGAAATGTCAAGTTGGACATGGCACAAAAAAGGTCGGGAAACACTGTTCTAATCTATAATACAATGGTGGGGCAATAGTAAAAACAAAAATACCTATTCACAAACTAAATAGATTGTTTTAATAATTCGTTAGTGCTGCCTCTGCTAGACAATTTAGGAACTAAAAATTACTTTAATAAATTAATTCTGTCTTTTGTCTAGTGTCCGACCGAACTTTCGGTTTCGGTTTCGGCCAGAAATTCTATTTCGGCCTTAGTTTCGGTTTCGGCCTAAAATTGGCGCCGCACCGACACCAACTCAGTTAACTAGTTCATAACCTCCACTCAATACGATTAACGATGGATAGCTCGAAGCGCTATCGTATTGAGTGGAGGTTATGTTTTTTTTTAAATGGGTGATAATGGAATGATAACTCCACCCGCGCCATCGGCATACACCAGCGAGGCACCAGTGAAGGATGACAGGTGAAGATGAAGCAGGTCAGTTAACCCATCGTGACGAATTCAACAAGAATTATTAACGATGGTTTCCAGGGGGAACCACCTGGAGGTCGACCTAATAAGGCATATTGCTAGCAATGGGGCTGTCAAACTCCATTGCTAACAATCTTTTTCCCCCTAGAGGCTATGTTATACACGTAAGGATTTGTTTTGTTTTTACTTGTACTTCTGGCATGACATTCAAATACAAATGATTATTTATGAATTAATAAAACATAAACATTACTTTATTTAAATGGCAATTAGTAGGCATTTAACAACGTTTTGTTGAGTTTTATATTTAAGCGACACATAAAATAGGTAATATTTGATTTAGGTATTACTTGGATTTGCGTGTTTATAGGTAATACTTATTGGATTACATTCTGTACTCTTATATTAACATTTTTTACCAACTAAACAACTAAGTATATGCTGTGATTTTACTTTGTGTGATCTTTAATTACTTAATTTTATTCAACCACTCCTTCACACCCACATCCACACCCGTTTATTTAAGTTTTTCTAATACACGAAATTACATCTAGCTAGTCCACGAGAAGAAATCTACAAAGTCCCGCTTTTTTTTCTTGATTTGCTTTACTAATATTGTGATTTCGTATTAAAAATTAATTTAGTTTTTTTTAAGTTTACTTCCAAGAGTAAGTATAATTTTAAAATGTTTTTACATATAAATATATATGACATATTTGTTACATGGTTTAATTAGTGTTTTATTACCCTTTACCTATATGTGTGTTTGTGTAAATAATTACACTAGTTTTCAGTATAGAAGAGAAGAAATATATTTCAGTAAGTTTCGGTTAAGGTATCAGCCAAAACTGAGACCAAGGCCGAAAGTTTGATTTCGGTTTCGGCTGTAAAACCTGTTTCGGTCGGACACTACTTTTGTCATTACATGGTAATAACAATTAATTTATACTAATTTTGATTACACAATTCGTATAATTTAGAAAATTATAGAGATTTTTATAATGTTGTTATAGTGCTACGTAATTTTTTTTTAATTGGTAATTATTTGTAAACTAGCTAATTTTAAACTTTCGCGTTGTTTATACATATTTTACGCTACTATTAGTATGGAACTAATAGTCTACTAACAATATACCCTATCAGGTTGACCTCCACGTGGCCCCCCCTGGAAACCATCGTGCTGATTTCCAGGTGTATTCATCACGAGGGGCTAACTGACCCACCTTTTCAATAAAAAAATGCATTAATGCAAAATTACATGATTCATCTCTAATCTCCACTAATATTGTAGATGTATTAAACATCTATAAGTTTCTTTTAATATCACTTTTTAATACAATAATTTATCAACAGAATTTATGAAAAATAAACCTCATATATTATATTACACGCTATTATTCCAAACTTGCTTAATTATACAATATTATCTTGCCTACTTGTACAACAATTAGTCAATAACCCTAAGTTTGTCTTGAAAAGATTGCTTTTAGCAGTAAAACCCTTACTGTACTTATACAACTGTATTGTTACATTTATTGTCTTGCTTATTCCCTATATTGTATAATACAAGTATACCTATTCATTTATTCAATTTCTCTATTATTAAATATCTATGTAATCCTTCTATACTGCCTACATAAAAGAACTATCTTCATATTAATATTAAAATCGTTAATCTAGACACTTATTTTTATTATATACTTATAAAATCAGTTTTATTTTGTTTTCAAAGAAAAATAAAAAACCTTTTATCATTTTTTTAATGTTGCCAACTTGAGATCTCCTTTCATCCGCCATATTGAATTTTGTTGTGCTTAAAAAACATTGTGAGCACGTGGATTGTTGGATTAATTTAAGCTAAATTTGATAGTTAAATCACTTAGCACGCCTATTTGCTTTGTTTTCAGATATTTAATTATAAGTGGAACTATTACTTGTTTCATCTCAAAGTAAGTATATTATGTTTCTGTTGCCGGCAACGATTTCCACATATAGAACATGGGATTTGGTCGGCAGGCTCATGGGTCATAATGCTTCAGCGTTAACACCTAAATAAATAAAATTAAACATTTATAATCCACTTCGGACCATATCTCAAATGGATATTTTGACAGAGTTTAAATTGCGTAACCTTTCATTTTGTAACCACATTTGCTTACGTGTTGGCTGTGAAGGTTTCACATAGTGTTTGTGACCCTCACTGATTCCTATTAAATGTTTTTAAGCACTGAGAAATCTGTCACACGTGGTTTCATATAATCATGATTAATAATATAATATTGTAATTTTAATTAATAAACGTGTGAAAGTGATAGGTGACTGGTAGCTGGTAATTGCTGTGTTGTGTCCAAGCTTGCTTCGAGCGGTTTTTTACTATCCATTCCAACTTGCCGTCGTGTTAAAACAAATAAGTATAAACAATAAATTATTCCAATGTTAAAAAATATTTTAAGTAACTTCATTATAGAGACATATTTTTTTAAAGTTATGTTTATTAAATTGACAATAACAATAAACATGTGGGTACAATAACCTATTTGATCTAGTCACAAATAATTATTACATCTTTTATGTGATAAATGTATAGCTTTACTTTAGTATAGCATCATTTCAAGTAAGTAGGTCACTTATCTTTATCAATATTTTTCTTTAGTTAGTAATTTTGGCAATTAGTTTATTACAGTATGCTGTGCTACTAAGGGCACTTATAAAAACTAATTGGTATTTAATAGGGACATTTAGCTTTACTTTTATATCTGATTATAGAACTGATATATTACTGATAAGCATTTTATTTTATTAATAAAATATTTTTTATATATTTTGTGTTTTGTCTACAATGGCTCTTCTTTTCTTCTGATATGTGATTTAAATCTTGTTACAATTGTTTCAGATTGGTAAAAGTGGCTCTATACAATGGCTCCCTGTCGCCAAGTACTCATGTGGTCAGTACCATCTATAGCAGTTTTATTGGGAATATTCTGGTTCAGAAAAAAGAGAGAGTTTGCCAAATCTGACCCAGGAGGAAGAGAAAGGATAAAAAGTCTTAAAGAAGAGTTAGCTGAAGTACTGAATGCTGAGGCAGAAGCTATAAAGGCCTCTCCGCTCAGCAAAACTGACCGCTCCATAATAAAGTCTACCCCAATTGATATTGTTCCTAATGGTAGTGGTTCACAAAGATCATCCCCGTTGGAATTAACAGATGAAGAAGTTGACATGGAAATAGAAAAGATTATTAGAAAAAAGTCTTTAGAAAAAAACAACAAAAGGATGTCTTTTAATGACAAACATTTGGTAGTGAGCTCATCTTTCAAGCAGCCTAGATTTGTTGTTAATAATGAGTCATCTCCTGTATTCTTATCACTTCAAACAGAAAGAAATTGTACTAAAGATGATGTTGATGCCTATTCTGTGAAGGTGGTTAATGAAGATACAGCTATAATGAAAGAAAATATCCACAATAAGTCTGAAAAAGATACTTCTCAAGATTGTACAAAAAATGATACTGTTAAGTCAGAAATGAATGCAGGTGAAGAAAGTGCAGTGACAGATACAGAAGAATTAAATATTATTGATAATGTAGTGGACGAACCTTGTGATAGTAATAACAGTGAAAATAGATTCTCTGCCCCACAAACTAGACGTATCTCTGAGAGAGACTCTGCAAATCACAGTCCAGTAGATCCTATGCTAGCTAGTCCTTCAATGTGTCACTTTTCAGATAACCACAGTGAGGTAAGTTTGTTACTATGTCACAGTATTATTGACACTTATTTTGACCTTTGCAATACAATTTTATAGTATCCTAACTTTTATTACTAAATAATTCAGTAAGCCATTATCTTATAATGGTATTAAAATTGAATCTATTTCAATTCCATATATTATTTAACAGGGTTCAAGTGACAGTGGTAAAGGATGTTCAGAAGCAGCTAGCCCACCTCCAGCTAATATGAATTTGGTCCCTTCTGACACAGGGCTTAGAATACATCAATTTATAATACCACAGACCCTGGTTGGTCTTTTAATAGGAAAACATGGTTCTTTTGTAGCCCAAATTAAAGCCAAAACTGGTGCAAGTGTGTATGTGAGGAGGCATCCTGATTCAGTTAAACAAAAAATTTGTGCAGTTGAAGGTATTATTTTATATTACTATTATTAATTATTGTTATATCACTTACCTGTTTTAATTAATATCCATTAACTTCCATAAATTAAACATGTCTTATTTTTATGGCTTTACAGGAACTCAAAGTGAAATAGAGGCAGCTTTAGATATGATAAAAGAAAAATTCCCAGAAAAAAGGTTTCCCAACTTCTGCATGCAGGAAATTAGTGCTGAATTATATCAAAGACTGGCTCCATTAGTACCAGACTTCCTACAAGTAAGTCTTTAGAATTTTAAATTATTGTACAAGATAAAATAAATATAAAATGGAAATAAATACATTAAATTTATACATTAAGAATAATGACATTTCATATAATAAAATTTGTATTAGGGGCAAATTACATTATAATAATTATAAATAATTTTTATTTAGGTAAACTTAATAATAAACATTTTTGAATCGTCATTTTTTATTAATCTACCACTCACTTTGGAATGCAATTTCAGCTGAGAAGAGTGAGCAAGAAACACAGTTGTTGATTTTTTCTTCTTAAATAAAAGTTATTAATATTAAGACTATATATTCATATGTATAAAAGCCTGCCTGCTGGTGATTATTCTATTGTTAGGTACCACTTTTCCCATGGTGACCCATGACTTGTTTTCTAATCCCATAAGAATTGAAAACTAGACAAGGAACTTAAGGAAATTTCAATAAGTAGACCAGATAAGGCTGTAATATTCTATTATGATGTCCATATATAATCAAGTTTGCAGCTGATTTGAAATAGCTTCCAAACTTGTCTGTAATTACTGTCATTGTGCATGACAATTCTACTTGAGGACACACTATAAACTGGACGCAGTTTTAAATTCGCTGCCAATTTAATGATAAACATGATCACATGTGGCCAGTACATGAAAGTCTGGTATACTGCTATAATGTAAAATTTCTGTTAATACGATCAAATTTGTGAGCATTGTATGCTGAATATATCAGTTACAGCTCGTGGAGTCTGTGAACAATGACACAATAATGACGTGCCTGGTGAGCGCGGGGCACTTCTTCCTGCAGCAACCACTGCACCCCACCTTCCCCTCTCTACATGCCCTTCACCGGCTTATGGCCGCCACATATCAGAATCCAGACGTACCGGCTCTGCCACGCCCTGTGAAAGGTAACTGGTTTTCACTGAATCACTGTTCATTTTCATTATTAACTACACATCCATTATTCTTACGTAATATAGAGCAATAATATTAAGACAAGTTTTTATAAGCTGTAGGTTTTATTGATATAAAATCGTGTTAATTATACGTAAATCTAAATTTCTACCTATTGTTTGATTATTCTATCTAAAAGAGTCACTAAATACTCATCTATTAAATTTATAATTAGTAACTTTTATACCATTAATAGCCGCTATAATTATCGATTTACAACTTATAGCACTTCCATAATGAGGAGTAATCTAATGAAGCCTCATGAGGATCCAAACAGAGATACAGCATACTATCTACTTATATCCCAAAAATGTTACCCTCTTTTATTTAACAATTGGATAAAAATTTCCCTTAAATTGCTGTATTTGTTTTATTGTCTTTGTAAGCTGTTTTTGAACTTTTACTTTCGCTTTGTGCTGACATTGTAGCACTGACATTGAAATATCACTTTCAAGACCAAGCATATTTTTGGTACTCATAAAGTGTAATGTTCCAAGTTGTTTGGCAGGACCAAAGCTTTGCAGTTTTTAAAAATAAAATAGTTCCTATGTTGCTCACTGATAATGTTACTTTCTATAAGTGAAAGAATAATTATTATTTTTAATTTTTTTTTTTATAATATTAAACTACTAAAAATAAGAATTCTTATTTCTAAAGGGGTAATTATTCACATGTCCATTTTTAGTATTAAATATCTAATTGGTATATAATATAGTATTTACCAATTACAATAATAAAAGAATTTGATTAAATTTAATCCGTAGTTTCCTCACTTCTTAGTATTGTTACATTTATATAGAACTGCAAATCAAGATTTTAGTATTCTGGAGAAGGGCAAATCCCTTTATATTAATTCACTATAAGAGTTCTTCATTCCTTTTGATATATAAAGAACCCTAGTTGTGAACACTTCATAATATTTAAAAAACCTTACATAATATTTTATATCTATATTATGTATCTATATATATCTATATATGAACATAAATACTTTTACAGAAGGGTCCATATGTGCTGCACCAACAGAGAATAATTGGTATCGTGCTCAAGTAATATCAACATCCGAGGAGAATGACACGTCTGTTGTGAAGCTGGTAGACTTTGGAGGATACCTCACAGTGGATAATGACCAGCTCAAACAGATCCGCTCTGATTTCATGACATTGCCTTTCCAGGCAACAGAAGCCCTTCTGGCGTTCGTGAAACCAGCGAAAAATGGTTAATTCTTTCATCTTTTTGCTTTTCTAGCTTACTACTACTGCTTCTTATTTTCTATTTTCTGTTTGCTTTAAAAATTAAATTAAATCTTAAATATTTTTGTCTTGATACAAGGGCGGATAATAATAACTTTATTCAATCTAATAATAATTCATAAATTATATGTTTATCATGTCAATAACCTATCTCTTGTAAAACTTAAAAATATCTTTATAAATTACAATATCTGTTTTAAAATTCAATGTTTATTTCCTATAACCAATATTTGTATATCTTATTCTTTAAAAAAAATAGTTTAAACAAATTGCATATTACAGTAAAAACTATATGAGATTGTAGTTACACATGTAAATTTTTAATTAAATATTATATTTCACGTCATTTCAACTGCAATATGCAACTTGTTTTAACTGTTTGTTATGATGTTTTGCTTTTTAATACTCTAATGGTAAGTACTTTGTTTAAAACATGATTATGCTATCTTACAGTAGGCACTTATATCAATATTGGTTGTTTATTTTAGAGCCTGAGTGGAGTAATGAGGCGCTCCGCATTATGGCGGGACTGACTGCTGGTCAGCTTCTACACGCACAAGTCGCCGGCTACGACGAGTGCGGCCTTCCGCTAGTACATCTCTACCTCACCTTAAGTCCACAGGTATATACTACGTCATTTAAGATAACAATGTGCCCTAATCCGATTTATTTATCGTAAATTTAATCAATAAAGATAACAGGGGAGCTATTTATTGACCATAAACTATGCATTTGTATAACCTTATTATTTTTTTAATATATTTTCTTAAATGATATAAAATCGATAACTGATAATAGGAATTTTGTAATCTATTCAAAACATGATCTGTTTACGATGCAGTTTTCATATCTACTACTATTTTATTTTACAATATACCATATATATAGTCGACTGTGATAAAAGAAACATCAATTAGCAATTAATTACTTTTGTCAGCAGAATCGATTGAACACATTTTTTTTTTTTTATTCATGAATATTTAATTGTAGAAATTCAATTAAGAGATTTCAATATTACTAAATTTATTTAAAACTCTTATATGTAACAATTCTAAATTGTAATAATAAAGTAGCTTTCTTTAGGTTAAAGATTTTTTTAAAATCGGTTGATTAATTGAAATTATTTAATATAAACAAACAAATGTGCAAAAAGTCCTTATTCTTATATTATGATGGGCACATTATAAACCTTCCATAGTTGCGAACTACTGGTATATCAGGATTATTATAAATAGATACCCTTTAACAATTCCAACTATTGTAGGTACGTATCCAAATTTTTTTTTAATCAATACGATTTACTCCCATTTTTATCTCTAATCAAATGTGTAGTGATTGAAGTCACTTTTATTTCTTTCTGTAGCGCAAAATCTTAAATGATTTTTATTTGGTATAATGTTGGAACTTAAATGATATTATTTTAAACTTTGGTATTGTTTACACATACTATCAGAACTTAGCCCAATCAAAAGTACTATTTACCTGCAAAACAATACAAGTAGGTACTATTTACCTGCAAAATTTTTCATGGCACTAAGTTCCGATATTGTATTTAAAAAGATGTTATTTATTTGAATTTTGATGTATGATAGAGATATTGATAGTTTTGGAGTACAAAATCTCTTAAACCTAATTATGTATACCCGTATATTTACTTACTGCTTATGTCCTTAATATTATTAATGTGAGCGTGTTTCTTTTTGCCTATTTGGTATATAAGTGCTATTAGGAATGGAGGAGGAGGACGTATTCTATTTATCCCTGTTACACAGACGAAGTCGCGTATAAAAGTTAGTTTTCTATAAATATGATTATTTGTTTTATGTTCCAGCAAGTGATATTCCTAAACAGAGAGTTAGTGGACCGCGGCTTGGCGGAATGGGACATGCCGGTGGACTCGTGAAAGATACCTCGCCGCATGCGTTCCACTTCTGTTACTTACTTGTGACTTTATTTTTATTTTGACGCTGATTAGTATAATGGGATTGCATTTCAATGTACATACACATTAATTTCACTACTATACTGAGTACTGGTAGTGAATTATCGAGACTTAATTTGTTTTTATTTTTATGAGTTGTCGAGTTAACTCTTAATAAATGTTTTCTTTTAGTTGACTTTTGATTTCATAGCTACAGTTAATCAGGCCAATCTGTATAAGCTTGCTCTTATATAAATTAAATTACAATGAGAATAGCAATATGTTATCTATATATTCTAATACTTTCAAATCTATTTGGTCTTTATATTCATTTTTAAGTTACTCTTAATATTTCATTTCGTCTAAGCTCCCACAACAGTAACATAAAGCATGCAATACGCTTATATAAGTATATTACAAATTTCATATATTGCAAATTGTTTCTTAAGTCGTTAATCATTATTCGGCAATCGAACGAGGTCTACATTTTTGATAACCTTTGCGAGGGCCATATAGTTTTTATAATATTCAGGATGCTCATTATCACTAAGTTAAGTTGATTGACACTGCCTTTTCGATTATTAATTTTCTCATGTATTCGTCTTGATTCGATGTCATCTAAATCAAGTCAACGTAATATTATTAGAGGTGCCAAATACTGCTTGTATTTTTCATAACCTATTATGCATAATACGCTGTTTTATAACACTTTTATTTAAAAAGATGTCGGCGATATCGCCTTGAAAGATGTGCCTTTATGCAATGTTTTCCTTTTAATTTTAAACTTTCCATATTCTATAATGTATATAAAATACTTTACCACAAGAAATAATGCGTACTATGCGCAATTGTAAAGCTTAACGATATAATGCATATCGTTATATTTTACGTATTTTATTTACATTAAATTAATGGAATTATACAATTATATGTATAATATTTTACGACGGTTGACTGAATATGTATAATAGTTGTAAAATTGTATAATGTGTGTGTAAAAAGAAAGTACAATAAAAAGTGACGTTTATGACAAAAATTGATAATGAATATATCTGTATATTTCCCAATTTACACCAATTATTTAATATCATAAAAATTACAAGTTGACTTTATTTTTTGCAATGATCTTTTCTTAAATTTGAATATCAGTTATGAATTCAATACTTATTTTACTAATTTCAGTCGCTCACTGCAAAATATCTGGTCATCTTTTTAGGTATTTAAGCTATTGGAGCGATCAACTTCTGTTTACTTTTCTTTCCTTTCAGATGGCACACTGATCGTCATTGTAATACATATTACAATTGAAGCTTTGATATAATCGTTTAGTAATTTGAAGTTGTAATAAGCACATTGATAATTCCCGACTTGTTAGTTTAATAGTGTACATAATAGAAATGTTAAGTAGCAATAAAAATATATTCATTGTATGGTAGTGAATCCAGTATTTTATTATGTTGAAAATTAAGTGTTTGTTTTTAGTGTTATTCTGTACGCGTATTGTGTAGTATAGTTGAAAGCTTTTTGGGGAAGCTTAGATTCAGCGTCGTTGAGTCCATTATATTATTATTAGATTTACTTAATAAAAAAGCCAGCGGGTTTTTATTTCTTGTGTTTATATATTAGTTAATATGTACGTAATAATAAATCGGTTAGTGTTCCGAGTATAAATAGATATAAACAGCTGGCTCTCAATTTGCATTTTGTTGCCCCTCTTGTATATAAACTATTATATTTGCGGTTAAATCAATAAATTATCGTTTAAAAATTAATTTTGTATTTTTATTTTAGTTGTCATATTAGTTTTATCGTGGTTCAAGATGTTGGTTTTAACTAAAAGTTAACGGAAATAATTAGATCATAATGAAAAGAACTCGCATAAAGCGTAGTTTTTAATTTTATACATGTTGGATTCCCATAAACATTAAATTTGTCAACCATTCATATATAGTCAATATCAACATATGCATACTTAAAAAATGCCACGACACGAAACAAATTATTTTTATTAAAATTATATAAAAACAATCCTGAATTCCTTATTGAAATCAGTCCATCCTATTTGAGGGCTACAATATCGCGGAAAAAAATTAATTAGGTGAGTCAACTGGAATCTAATATTAAATATGTATTTAATAAAGGATATGTGCCCATTGAGAGATGCCTTGCTTCTAACAATGATTTTTTTGTACATATTTTATGTATGACGAAACATAATCGTTCGTTCAATATTCATATTATTAAAACGGCGGCCAAGTTCAAGTCAGAGCCGCACAACGAGGGTTCGTACAAACCTGTAGGCATGTAATTGTTTGTTAATTCCAGGAATCTAGTCACAAATATTTTTTTTTCCCAATTATGTTGTAAATTTGTCCTCAAAACGTATAATTCCAATGTTAGTATCATAAAGGTGCAATTGAAAATTGGAACCAGTTAGACAAAAAAATGTACAGCTACATTCACCAAAAAAGTTTTTATTTTGTGAAATGTCTACAAATTTACAGTATAAATGGAACATAAACGGCCGTATCTTTTGATTGTGTCGATTTAGAAGTGTAATATTTTTACTACTTTAAAGAAATTGCAGACCTGAGTACATATTAATTTCAACTCGATACCTTCACGCGTTCCTAAGGGTCTTACATACATACGGATTCCGTTCTTTCCTTTGGAAGTACGGAACTCTAAAAAGTATTATATATACATATATATATATATATATATATATATATATATATATATATATATATATATATATATATATATAGTTAGTTTTAGAGTTAATAAAAAATAAGAATATTCCAGCGATATCATCTGGTACTACTGCTGGACACAAGCCTTCCCCATAAGGGGAGTTTTGCCAGTAATTGCCACGCGTAACGCGCAAGGCGGGTTAGCAACGATGGTTACGCTTTTAGAGATGTTTAAAGAATGACGCTGCTGCCCATCCCTCGCTCTCGTTGCCAGTGTATACCAATAACGCAAGCGGGGTTATCATGTCATTTTCACCCCCCTCACCCTCCCTTAGTCGCCTCTTATCTTACCCTGAAGAAGCCTCTTTACCCCCCTTTTGAAGAACCCCAATAAATGATATCTGTATATAAGAGATTTAAAAAAAATCGATAGAAAAGGTCTTATTATCATTAAGAGCAACAGAAGCAAAACAATATTTTTTTTATTTTTTATGTTTATGAGGTAAATACCACACCAAATTTAAAATCTGGTGTGTTTTATCTTCATATACCTAAAGTAATTTACTTTATTAGTTTTTGTACCTCCAAAATTCATGTTTTTTTATGCAACATAGAATGGCAAGGAAGTTGACGGCCACCTGATGGAAAAAAGTAACCGTCGCCTATAGACATGAGCAGTACCATGGACATAACAGTGTATACTGTTTATGTATTCGAAGACTCGGGCAAAATCAAGTAAAAAGAAGGAAATCTCGAAATTAAGCCCAATATGAAGTCGTCTATGTCAACAATAGCTGTGATACGAAAATATTTTCTAATACTCTAATAGCCATGCCCAAAAAATAGCAATCAATAACTACTTTTTTTTTAAATTATGATCTATATAAATAATAGAAAAATAATAAATAAATAAATATATCAATCACAAAATCGTTTGAAAAGTTAAAAACTGGTTATTGAATTAAAAGTCATAGTGATATAAATCCATTATTATTATGTACTACATACAAAATGTATATTTCTTATAATCTAATGCCCAGTCCACTTAACATAAATTTACCAACAAATCACAACTACAATTCGTCCATTTAAATTCATAAAAAACTATTTTACATCAATAATATTTTATTTATTAAAATTTAACATTTTATAACTTTTAAATACATATAAAAATATTTATATTTTTTAACAAATTATAATTCTAGTTACATAATTTTGTTTATTATTTTGTGAAAATGCATTAATTTTCCATGTTGGAATAGATACTATGACTATTAAATACATTGGCGTATTTAAGAATATATTTTATGGGGGCCTGGCCCCTTAAAAAAAGGCTTATATGTACTCTCAATGTCTTTGCGAAATTTCGCTCGGATCCTTGGATGTGCACTGCTCACCCAGCCCCATTCAATATATATATAGAATAATGTAATCTGTTTTAGAAACTCTGTTACATATAAAATATAAATCAATTTATTAATTTTATTATAATTTAATTCATAACAAATAAACATAACAACTTAGCAATGTTAATAAAGAAAAGAAATACCCGCATACGGAAAAAAGTGCTGCCCAAAGTAGGTGTTAAAGATTATATATTGAAACTAAACAAGTTCTGGTAAATTACAAATTTATTTTATATAAGGATTGACATAAATTTTCAGTAGATATTATTTACCGATAACATAAAAAGTAATTATAAAAAAAAAAAAAACACCTAAAATAATAGCTTATTTATTATTTTTGACATGTGACCCAGAAGCTTATTTTTTTAATAATTATGGCCACTTATGCGCGTATTTCTGTATCATGTTAGATCTCTGCCCCTTTATTCATAAAATTACAACTTTTTACAAACCTATTTTACTTACATTACATTATTTTATCAATTTCTTTCAAATTAAAAATTTAACATAAAGAGACAAAACAATTCAATGGTTAAAATAGATTTATGAACGGTTTGACGTTTTTTTATAAGTAAAGGGATAATTATTTAATATATTTTTTCCTAAATACCCCATTCACACAAAAAAATTATAAAATATATTACTTGTCTTTTACAATTAAATATTATTATAACATTATTTATTGCTTCATAAAATCATTCCCAGAAACGTAGGTATGGTGTTAAAAATGGACCACAAACAATAAATAACGTCATTCAGTACCGGAAACAAAATCAGTCTATAAATTGTCTACTCCATTTAAAAGTTTTTGGTACCAACAAAACAATTTACTGAACGAGGTTTTGTGTTCTGCGATGCCCTGCAGGCTATTGAATTATTTGCGATCTTTTAGAGTGCACAATAGATTATTTTTTATGTTTAATTATAAAACAAATGTCAAATTTAATCCCATAAATTCTTTGTAGTATACTTCAAAACACCATGATTTAAGTATATAAACTTACAGATAAAAATAGTTACTCAGGATCTAAAGCCATCATAAAATATAAAAAATTTACAGACATACTTATGAATCATAAAACAGAAGATATACTAGATATCAGCCTTTATCCATTTGAAAGCTTTTTGTGAGCACTAAAAACCTGACAGTTTTAAGAGATTAAGTGAAGCTATCTTGAAAATTGGCACTAAAAATCGTACACATAACATGCTAGTTTGTAGTCACATGATCTAAACTTTTAATAAATCCACTGGACTTGATAAAGTTGTACCGAACTTCTACTATATGGAGATTCCATTAAGCTCGAGCAATTATAATCACTATTTGCTACAAAAAGGTACCACCACCAGATGAATTGAAATATGTTTTTTTAAAAAATAAATGAAAGAAGTCCAAACTTGAACTACAAGCCCATCGTCATCCTGTGGCATACCTACAAGCTTTTTACCAAAGTCTTCCCTCTGGGCATAGGATCTAATGCAATTCAGCCAGTGTGACAGTTCGAAGACAGTAAAAACATTTCATCTTTACAAGATGGTTTCTTAAGAACAATAAGTAACCTTTTTCGTAACATTTGATTCAGTGGAAAATTGGGAGTTTGATAAATTCGTTGAAGAGAGCTCTTGTATAGATGACGAATATATAGAATCTGTTAGAGAAATCTACGACAGTGCTTCGTTACAGATGAGATTTCTTCAGTTAACTAAATCAGTGTATTAAAAATTTGTTAAAATGATGATAAGACGACACGAACTAATCAAGATTTTTACTCACTACAGCAGTAAATGCTATTAAAATGATAAGGGTATTATGTAAATAAAAAAACTGAATCATCTCAAGTTTACTAATAACATTATCTTCAGTGAATCCTCTAGTCGTTAGAGGATACACTGTAAATACGGCTAAATCTAACTATGTAACCCAAATGTTTGAAGAAATTTATGCCCAAGGTACGAGTTCATGATTACGAATGGTCGCAAAGTAATTAATTAGGTTGAGAAACAAGACTAGACATAATCCACCGCATTGCCACCTCAAGTTGTCCATCTCTACCTGAGAGTAGCGATACTGTCGATCAAATATAAGCTGCTTGGAAAATAAATCAATAAGATTTTGGAATAGAGTTTATATATGAGTAAAAGATTTAGAAAAACACTGGCCTTAT
This sequence comes from Galleria mellonella, assembly GCF_026898425.1. Taxonomy (NCBI): domain Eukaryota; kingdom Metazoa; phylum Arthropoda; class Insecta; order Lepidoptera; family Pyralidae; genus Galleria; species Galleria mellonella. The sequence continues at coordinate 790,351 of NW_026442151.1, read as the reverse complement.
AGAATGACGATATTGTTCGTGTCGTAAAAAAATGTTGGACAGGTGTAGGCCGAGACCAAAAAGTGAGGGTGCATTGAAAAAAAAAAAATGTCCTGCAGTGAACGAAAAAAGCTAAGAGGGAGGAAATATGAGATGATAATAATACATATTACCGAAGTTAATCAAAATGCAGTACGGCATGACAAAAACAATACTTTCAGTATTTTTGTTATTAGGGTACTTTTTTAAGCAGTTATATTTTTATAAGATTAAATTGAACTATTGCCTATTGGTATAAAAAATTTACTACAATAAAACAAATTAACTCCATACATCTGATGAATATTTCTTCATCGAATCCAGTTTTTTCAGGAACTGAGCTGCTTCGACTTCTGTGCGACCACCTTTCTCTTGAACTGCTTTTAAAAGAATATTTCGTACATCTACAGCCATATTTTTCGCATCGCTGTAAAAAAAGTTTACATTACAAATAGCTCGCTTAAAGTTGTTGCTGATAAAATATCTGTGTGATCATAATTTTTGTTTGCACTAAATTGTGTCCAGAGCGCACAATTTTAAACTAGCATACACCCAACAAAATGATGTTCATGGAGTAATTTAGTAGTTTTCAGCTTTCAATATCATATCACATCTAATTCTGATAGTCATTGAGGTAAAACTTACATATTTAATTTATTCGAATTTGACTTTTAATTTAGTAATACTTAAGTATACAGTGTATAGGTATTACTTTAACAGTTATGTTTAAAATAAAAAACAAAATATTTAACTACACAACAACATAATCCAAAGGAATATTTTTAACATACAGTTACTCACCCACAAACATAGAAATGGCCATTACGTTTGCCAATTATATCCCAAATCTCATCTATGTTCTTTTCCAACAAGTGAGTTACATACACTTTTTGTGGCTGATCTCGCGAAAATGCTAGGTTGAGTTTAACATCTCCATTCTTTTCATACTGCTCAAGTTCCTATTAATAAACAAAAAGTTTAGACCCTAGTAATAAATAAACAAGATTTAGTTTTTTTTTCTTTAATTTTACTTTACCTCCTGGTAAATGTAGTCTTGGTCCCGATGCCTGCAGCCAAAGTAAAGGATATTTTCACCAACTTCCTTGCCATTTGCACGTGCAAGGGCTCGTTCTTGCAGGAAGCCTCTGAATGGAGCGAATCCTGTGCCTGGACCGACCATTATAATCGGCGTTTGAGGCTGCAGTGGCAACCTATTGTAATACACATACGTAGCAATTAATGATGATTTTCAACTATTTCACACACAGACTTATAAAGAAATCGCTGCAATCCTCTTTTTTAATACATGCAACTGAATCATTTCCATATTTTTTCTAAAATCGAATATTTTTCTAAAAAGATAAATACAATTATGAAATTATTTCTTCACTGCTACATATGTCAACAGGATTTTGTAACAGTAAAAATTACACGTTTTTATGACGAATATCTCTAAAATAAACAATATAAAACCACATCCTAACATTTGTTTGGTCTAGGCCTAGCTATCAGTGCTAGTCGGAGACAATAAAACATGTAGAGTAAACCATACACAGTAAAAAAGGTAGCTGACAAAGGCACTTAATTTTAACAGTAACATACGAGAAAATATAAGTATAAAGATCGGACAACCGACTGCATGAAAAATATATGAAGTTTTCTTGTTTTAAAAAATTGAAATAAATTATTAACACAGAACATATTTTTTAATTACTCACTAAAAATATAATTAAAATTAAACAATGTACAATATATATATAAAACATTACTCATTGTTTTTAAATATATTAAGTAATAAAAAAATTAATTTACAATTAGAACTTTTTCTATTTAAGCCGAAATAGTTACTGAGTATTAACTCGATATTAAAGTAACATAATTCAAGCATGAAAATAAATAATATAACTTCTCGGATTGGAAGGAATTGTTAAATGACAAATTCATCTGGAATTAACAATGATGTTTTCCAGCGTATGCTGGTCTATAAAATAATGGCGTAGGTGAAAATATCAGTTTATTTTCATCACATAAAAAGTCAGGGACAGAGGATTGCAGAGATTGTTTTAAAATTCTGTATATCGTATATTTATACCTAAATTGAGATTTTCTTATATAAATTGGCACTCGTGGCAACGGTTTACCGTCCTCCGGTCTATGCTTGGCTAGCCACGTGGTCGCGACACCTTTGTTGACACGCCCTGTCGGCGTCTTATATTGCACCACCACTGCAGTAACGTGAACAGTTTCAGGATGCAACTAAAATTATAATGTATTTGTATTGTATAAATTCACATTTTTCAGTCTTAAAAAAAAATAGATAAAACTAAAAGTAAATATTAAAGCAAACTTTATATTCAGTTCGTTTTTATCAAAGTCTTTGGAAATCAACTTGTAAAAATACGAGTACTATAAAACAAAATCGCCGTTAATGAGTTTCTCTTTCTTCTTATGTATGTATGTGTGTATATATATATATATATATATATATATATATATTCTGCGCTAAGATGCAAAAATGCTCGCAATACATTTTAACGTAGGGCTTAGTGATAAATTTCCAATGTTTAATTAATTTAATATAAAATTTATAAATACATTTTTCATTTATCTAATAAATAATACTATAGGATATAAACATATCTGCATATCTTTTACACATACGAGAAATATAATGATATTCAATTTATAATCGTTATTCTTATCTGTCTTTAAACTTCAATGACACATACTAAAAAAAATAATAAACTGTATTTTTAGCAATATACTTTGGGTAATGTACGTTATGTTTGACAATATCGATAATTACCTTTGGACTCGATGATATGGAATAGAATCTTGGTTGGAGACGTGGTAACAGCTCACAAATATGATCTAGAGGAGGTTTACACGATTTAATGTCTTCTAAAATATGTACAATATTTCTACAACCGTCCACTACAAATGATTGATATAAAGCCTTTCCTTCTTGTGAATGTGTAGCCATAAGCAGTAATTTTTTCTTATCCTACAAACAACGAAAACCAAATCAGATTAAAAGTGTTGCACAATCTCATCAATTGTGACCGGTCCAATAAATAGTATCATGTTATTATGTTAAAGAAACAATAGCTGAACAAGACAGTACAAAATTCGTCTGCTTAGGTATCTTCCTTGACTCGTTGAATGAATGAATGAGTATACTTTATTTGAATTACACAACATAATGAATAAAGCAACACAAGAATAAATGTAAAGATAAAATTATATAGGTTCAATGAGGTAGCCTTATTACTGCAAGCAATATTTACAACCTTAGTTTGTTTCTGCTGCTAATCATCTGTGCTTGCATAGTTGTTTTGGTTTGAAGGGTGCAAGCGATAGGGTAATGAAATTACAGTATATGACGTAATATCAGTGAGACGTAACATCTCAGTCCTCATTAAAAGAAGACATGAGCTTCATGGGTGTCACAGTGTATTCTAGGATATCCATGATTCTCTTCATATCTATACGCAACGTTAACTTATTTGCGATTAATTTCATTAATAAAAATGAAAATGTGGGCACACTGTACAATACCTACACCCAAGCAAATCAGATTTTTAAAGTTTTATTGAATAAAACAATACGCTTATCACTGCACCATACAAGTCGTAAAGTAATTTTTATTTTACATCTATATGTTATTTTATCAATTAATGTAAGACCGATTATCAAAAAAAGAGAACACTTGAATACTCACTTCTTCAGCTGAACAATATTCCGCAAGTTCCCTCATGATGTGAGTACGTGGCAATGCTGTGATCTCTAAGTAATGAGAAAGGGCTGTACGATAAGACGTAGGGCATGGGAATGGATGTTTTTTACTACTGTCCTGATCAGTATTAATAAGTGAGAATATCTCGTTCAGATCAGAATTCGTAAGTTCTCCAAGACGCTCAACTAGTGAAGAGTCATTAATAGGATAAACGGCCACATGATCACCTGCAATATTAATAAATAATAGTCTACCTCAATATCAGATAAAAACTTAAATAAACTAAAAAACTTAATATTTGAGCTACATTGAACTCTATGTTGTAACACATATGTGTTACATGTACACATACATTGTATATATTATTAATTGGTACAACTAAATGATATTACAATTGAAAATATTAGAGAGTTGCTCTAGTTTTGACTATCATTAAGCTGAAATAATACATACCTGCTTCGTATCTCATTTTCGAATCGGAAATATCAAATTCCACATGTAAACATGACCTGTCACCGCCTTTATGTAATTCTTTATTAACCTTAATTTGTGCAAGGAAGGGATTCTTTGCATCGTATGGTCTGAAACAATGAATGATAAACAAATATTTTTTATTTAATTTTGGTATTTAGAACTTTGAAACTTTTATAAGAAAGAAGTGCCCCCATTTTATTGTTCTGTGAAGCACATTGCATGTATTCTTGTTTCTGTAAGAATAACAAAAAGAAACTAGAGTAGTTTCTGATACACCAGGTGAATAGGTGTCAGAAACTATTCTACTCACTAAGGTGGTATGGGTACCACCTTAATTGTCAAGAGTAAGAAAAAGTACTTTATATGTATAAAGAATTGACGCTTTGTACTTTTCTCAAAGTGGACTATCAGCTTGTTCTAACACAGCAATAAAAACCTTGAAGGAGTCAATAATTCAGTCAATACAATATCTTTGAATAACCCATACTGTACTTTTAAAATAAATATTTTTGTAAAATAAATCAAATCCTCTTATATAGTACTCTACTTGAAGCTAGATGGCGTAAGTGTAATATATCCAGTGACAAAATTTTTTACAATTCTACAGTATTCATAATATACTCACGGTCTTTGAACTTGTAATGAGTGTAATCTAGCAATTTCACCAGTGTAAATGTTATTTGTTGGTATCTCATCAGGTCCATGGGTAACAAGACGAAACTGACGTGTGAGCTCCTCCTCGCCGGTGCTTTCAATATGAAACTTCTCACAAACTGCTGGCCAAAACTTGTCCTTCCATGTAATGAAATCATCTTCAATACTGAAATATAAATGTACCTAAGTTTACTCTCAGTATTTTTATGCAACTTAGAATAGCAAACAAGCTGACGGCTCACTTGTTTGAAAGTAGTAACAGTCACCTATAAACATGAGCAGTACCATGGACATAACAGAGTATACTGTTTCAGCCATGAGCCCCCAATGCATTGCCATTTCAGAGGACTAAGTTGTTGTCTCTGCACCCTATAAATTCAATGTCATATCACTCCCTTCAAACTAAAACAGAGCTATGCACACACAACTGCTTCACAGTTAACAGAGCTACACAAGCATACGACTTTTGTACAATAATAATAATAATAATAATTCTTTATTTGGAACAAAAACAGTGGATACAATATTATTGAAAAACGATGATATCCGCAGAAGTATAAAACTGTAACATTTTCCTCTAGTATTTTAAAAGTAATCCTTATTCCAGTAATAATCTATATATAAAAATTATATGCTGAATGTATGTAAGCACATCATTTCAGAATGGCTGCACCTATTTGCTGAATTTTTTTATCATGATTCTAAATATTAGAACAAAGTCTCTCAAAAAGAAAATGTTTGAAAAATTATATTGAAGTATGAGAAATATATTGAAGTAGGATGACCCCCCACTAGAGGGGGGAAAGGGATTGTAAGTAATGGAGATTGAGAATCCCATTACTAGCAATATACCCAACCAGATTGACCTCCTTGCGGTTCCCCCTGGAATCTATTATGGTTAATTCCTAAGAAATTCATCATGATGGGCTAATGGGCCTGGCCTCATCAATCACCCTTCACTGGTACTCCGCCAGCGTATTCCGTTAGAGCAGGCGGGGTTACCATTCCACTTTCACCCATCAAGACCCCCCACTAGATGAAGTGATGACTTCAAATGCATCAGTCAGTGGATGCAAGTAGCTTAGGACCGTTCCTTATGGAATCCTATGGGGGAGGCTAATGTCCAACAGTGGACTGATAATGGCTGAGATGACAATGATGATAACTTACTTTGCATCATCATCTCCTAATCCAAGTTCATATACTCTACATGCACCAAGCTCTTCAAGACGTTTATCCAAATAGATTGCTACTGCATTGTAATGTTCATATGTTTTATTGCCCAAACCAAACACCTGGAACAGAAAAAAATAAAGACATCATTCACTATTTTGCTAATCCTATAATACTGTATAGGAATAATACAAATAATCTGTTAATTTCAATATTTACATTTAAATTACATTGAACAAATAGTATTAGTTGGAAATGGTCTAGAACTGATCCAAAACCCAGTGTATTTAAGGTACTAAATATTTTTTCTGAAGGAATTAATGTATGACCTCAAACATATGACTACACTGTTTATGACTTTCGGATAGAGATGATCCTTGCATTAGAGTATTAATAATTATTTTTCATACCAATATATTTTAATTGGAGAGAGGAGATTATTAAGGAGGAGTTACTAATGGGCTCTAGTGAGACCATTTTTTTTTTTATGGGTGAAAATGGTATGATAACCCTGCCTGCGCTAACGGGATTAGCTGGTGGAGCACCAGTGAAGGGTGATAGATGAGAATAAAAACAGGCCAATTAGCCCATCATGATGAATTCATCAGGAATTAACCATGTTAGTTTCCAGGAAGAACTGCGAGGAGGTCAACCTGGTTGGGTATATTGCTAGCAATGGGATTCTCAGTCTCCATTACTAACAATCCCTGTCCCCCCAAATGAGACCATTAAACATCTATTCTGATTTGTGCAACCAAATGTTCATTACTTGGTTCCTTATAACACATGGAATCGTAACTAGAGTATCTGGAGGAAAGGGATTATTAGTAATGGGATCTAACAGCTCCATTGCTATCAATATATCCTGTCAGGTCAACCTCCTCACAGTCCCTCTAGAAACCATAATACCTAATACCAGGCAAATTCATCACAATGGACTAATTAACCAGCCTTTTCATCCTCTTCTATTTCTCATTATGTAAGTGTATACTGTTAGCGAGTCAAAGTTACCAATATATGTCACCTATTAAAAAATTCAGGTAAAACACATGAAGTGACTATGACAGTCAAAACATAGATAGCCATAAACCATAAAAAAATAATTGTAATTGTAACCTTGAAAATTAAACATTAATTGATGAATAAAGAAATATGATATCATTTGAAAATCATAAAAACTACTTAAAAATTAAATGAATATTAAACAATATCAACCACATCAGTCAGTCTCCTGGTCTAGTCAATTAAAGTTCATCAGAAATAAAATCTAATTTTAAACAATATTTGCAAATATCTAGTAGTAAATTTACAGTATTAAGTAAAACCAATTATGAGAATAAAAATGATATAATAAATAAAAATAATGTTGTTTTAGTTCAATAACTTATAAAAGGGCAATATCAGCTATAATATAATGCTAAATTACACCTATAGTTGTGTTGCAAAGAAATGCAATTGTGAAGGGCACTTATTTATAAACAGATAATAAAATTTGCATAACATGCTACTGTAATATAATATTAAAAGGTTTAGAGGTTATTATTATCATACCGTACCATGTATCGTAACTTCTGGATTGATGATATAATACGTCGCCTATTTAATAGATTGGTAACTATCTGGGGAAAATTTTTTATATATATACTCATAATTGGTTAATATATTTGAATCTGATAAACTAGAGCACTTTTGACAGTAGTTATGATTATGAAATACTGTGAATAACACTCACTTCATACACTACCAACTCTATATATTATTGTTATCTAATTAGTGAAAATTTACAATACCACAGTAATAATCATATTATTTATAGTTCATTATCCCTTTTTATTTAAAAATACCAAAAAAAGAATATATACTTTTTTGGTTCTGTTAATAACTATGACTGATTAACTAGGTACATTAGAAAACATTAATTTGACATTGACATATAACCTGACAGTAACAAAATGGGGTGAATAGGAATTTAGGTATAAGGACCAAACTAGGAATGAGTTTTGGAATAGAAAAATAAATATTATTGACTTCATATATGACTTAGCAGTTTTAACCAATAGTAGAATACTATTGGTTGATTGATATATGATGTAATAGTATAATAAGAGATAATATAAATAAAATATTATCTCTCATTCTTTCACACCAAAACAATGTGGAGTGTCATAGATCGGTATACATATTATTTTTCTAAATGGGTCGTCATATTTAAATATTTTTTGAGTTTCTAAACTTACAGTATAATTTAACAAAATCAATTGTGTGTTTATCAGGAGTGATGTAAAAACATTAATAGGATAGAATATATATATATATATATATATATATATATATATATATATATATATATATATATATATATATATATATATATATATATATATATATATATATATATATATATATATCAAACGTCGTTATTTTGTCCCTCCGTGGAATAATTTATCAAACATGCTTAATCGTGATTAATCTTGATGAATATTTCATAATGGACGGACTGTGGGGTTACTCTTGAAATAAATTACTGGAGGTGCACTACTTCAGGTAAGTGAAGATTTTATATACTTTATAAAATTAAAATATAAAGCATTTTGATTTTATAAAGTACATAAAATGTTTAATGAATGATAGAATTATGGAATTAATAGATACGTTACATGTGTAAACAAGATCGATTGAGGATCTTTTTGATAAGAATGGTCAGGAAAACAAAGGGAACGGTAAAGGGGATGTAAAAAAATAATATATATATATATATATATATATATATATATATATATATATATATATATATATATATATATATATATATATATATATATATATATATAATGTCGTTATTTTGTCCCTTCATGGAATAATTTGTCAAACATGCTTAACTGCAATGCTAGCCTCATAATGATTCCATATTGTTCTGATGCATACTAGTGTAACTTACCAATGCAAACTATTGTAAACCGATCCCAGTTATAACCTAATTCCTAATTGTTGTATCATGAGAGCAGTATAAAATTGAAGTCACTATTCCATTACTATTCATTTAAAAAATGTGACACGCCCTTTTTGTTTTTATATTAATGCTATTTTCAAAACCTACTTTCTTTCGTATTACTGTATTATAAATTCTATCCGTATATCCGTATATCTACAATACCAATTCGAATGTAAGCCTTGGCTCAGGCGATCTAAGGTTTACATATCTATCTCAAAAAAAGCAACTGAATTCTCTGCATAAAGCAGTCAATTAGCCATTAAATCATCCTTTCGTAGTTCTACATTCATGCTGTTCAAAATTTTTAGATATTTTGGCAAATGTAAATAAATAGTCTGGTTAGTAAATAACCAAGTCTGGTATCACTTCGATCTCATATTTTAAAAGAAGGTCCTAAAACTCCTTACATACAAATCTGTTAAATGCTTTCTCTAAGTCCACAACACTGAAAGGGAAATGGATTACTAGTATCACCCCCACACGGATTCTCCTGAAAACGATTTTGATTAATACTTTATGAATTTATCACCATGGGCCTACTGACAGTTGATTCACGGCAAAGACACGAGGGGGAGGGGCAAAGGTACCCAAGCAGTCGAATTTTCTACAGTTTCCATCTGGTAAATGAAATCCAAATAAAAAAGTAAATTATATAAATATACATATGTGTATTGTTAAATAAAGTTTATTTTATTACTGTGTATACATACAACATATTTTAAGAACCTTGTGCCTTTTCCCTATTCACCCCAGTTAATCACCCCGGAGGTAGTATAAATAGGGATTACACATATTTTGCTATAATTAATTAACTGCTTTTTACTTTCCAAATGACTTTGTATACAATCATATAGTTTAAACAACCAGAGATACTTAGAATCCTTAAAAATTACAAATTGCGTAATAAAATAACACGAAGAAATTGAAGTGTGAAATCCGATTTCGTGTCTATTTATCACATTTTACGGTATTAATTTATCCACAGTGGGAAAGGCAAAGGAACTAAGCCTAATCTTCAGTTTGAGTATCTTTTTTTGGCAGCTCAATATATACCATAGATCTAAAACCATTAATTTGCTCCGAGAGACACATTTATATAGATTCATAATGTAAAGAAAAAAACATAAAAATAACAACAATATATTTAGACCCCGTTACTAACAATCCTTCTTCCCATATACGGCTGCTTTTTAACCCAGTCAGTGAAGGTATTCCGGTCACGTGGACGAAGTCGCCTCCATGTGGTTCCCCCTGGAAACCATCGTAGTTTTGAAGGGAAAGGGACTGTTAATAATGGCATCTAACAACCCCATTACTAACAATAAACTTTATCAGGTCGATATCCATGCAGAAATCGTCACGATGGGACAACTGACCTACTTTCATCCTCATCTATTATCATTGGTGCCGCGCCAGTGTATACCGATAGCCTAGGCTGGGTTACCATTCCATTTTTCTTTTCATTTAAGATTTTCCTCTTGTCGGTGCAACTAATTCATGCATTTTCTTCCAGCCAGCTCTATTCCAGGCCATATCTTTGACCTCGCTATAAGACATGACACTCCGTGTTTCCTTTATCTGTCCCATGTTGTTATCCTCGGTCTTCCCTTCCTATTTTGCCCTCTATTTTTCCTTCGACTATGCTTTTTATAAAATCATTCATCGCCATTCCATTTGTACCCATAAAAAAAAAACCATCGTGGTTAATTCTTATCGAATTGATCATGTTGGGCCAACTGGCCTGCATTCATCCTCAGCTATCACTTCTCACTGCTGTTTTTAAATGGGTGATAATGGAATGGAACTCCGCCTGCGCTATCGGTGTACGCTGACGGGGTACCAGTGAGGAATGATAGGTGACGATGACAGCAAGTCAACCCATCCTGACGAATTCAATTAGAATTAACCACTAGTTTCCAGAGGAAATTGCGTGGAGGTCGGCCTGATAAGGTGTATTGCTAGCAATGGGTCAGTTAGACACCTTTACTAACAATCTCTTTCCTCCTGTCTCTGACTAGTATCAATCTACTAGTATCAATTCTCAATTTTGGCATATTCTGTACTAGCTGTATCCCGTCGCTTCACCCGTGTAAATCTGTATATAATGTATCCTATGTGCTACATTACGATATAACATACAAGTGAGATGGTAAAAGCATTGTTAGTAATGGGGGTCTGTTACTGGCAATATACTCTATCAGGTCGACCTCCACGCGGTTCCCCCTGGAGACCATTGTGGTTAATTCTTGTTGATTTCGTCACGATGGACCAACTGAAGTCCTTTCATCTTCATCTGTCATCTCTCACTGGTGCCCCGCCAGCGTAGGCGGAATTACCATTCTATTTTCACCCATTAAAAATAACCTACTTGTATACCTACGATACGACTTGTGCTAAATTACGATATAACCTACAAGTGAGGGGGTAAAAAAGGCATTGTTAGTAATAAGGGTCTATTGCTGGCAATATACCCTATCAGGTCGACCTCCACGCGGTTCCCCTTGGAGACCATCACGGTTATTTTTTGTTGAATTCGTCACAATGAACCAACTGACATGCTTTCATCTTCATGTGCCATCTTTCACTGGTGCTTCGCCAGCGTAATAGATAGCGCAGGCGGAGTACCATTCCATTTTCACCTATTAAATATAACTTATGTTACTCTTGTACCAAACATCCAAATTCGTTCAGTAGTTTTTGCGTGAAAGAGTAACAAACAACAAAAACAACAGGATATGCTATAAGTATGGCAATATATCGCCATATTTTAGTTAGATTTTAGGAAGAATTGGCAAATATTTATATAGTTAAAACTCCGAAAAAAAGCGAAATAAAATGTGAATGTTTCAAAATGATCAGGGTCAATTAGCACACTGTAGATTCAACATTGTAAACATGCTTTGCTTGTAATTTGATTTCTTTTTTATACGTAAACCGTCTACTATCTTGAAAACTTACTCTTTGCCTTATTGTCACGTCACAATGACAAAGGTCATCAATGCGTATATTATCTTCATTAGCCTTATTACGCAATGGCAAAGTTCAAATAAGTCTGTAGATAGATTGTAGATATTTGAGACATTGTAGTGTTTTTTCAATAACTAGACAGTGTACAAACCATGAGCTTTGTATAGACTATGACTTAGATTATAAAGTATAGTACGTTATGCTAAGTGTATGGTATATGAATACACGTTCAATAAATAGGTTGAAAATAGATAAATTATAAATTTATATGATATCGTAGCAGCTTCAATAAAAAAAAAAATAGAGAACAAAGTATAACAAAATCCTTCCCGTTCTTTTAAAATATCTCGCCTCTTTCTTGTTTGTTAGTGGCATAATAAATGTCACGAGGCCCTTGCCAAAATTATAATAAAATATCATCATCATCCTCATCATATCAACCGTTAACCGTCATAAAAAATATATAAAACAATAGAATTAATAAACAGGAAATAGATTAAAAAATCGTAGGTAATTTAGGTGAAAAGTTGCAAGTAAATAATACCTACATACCTGATTTTTATTGCCGACGTTTTGACGTGGATTGTACCACGTCATTGCTACGACAGAATCATAATAAAGCAAATATGTAGGTATGTTTTTTGTTATTGAATGAAAATGGAGTGGTAAACCTGCCTGCGCTAATGGGATACGCTGGCGGGGCACCAGTGAAGGGTGATCGATGAGGATGAAAATAGGCCAGTTAGCCCATCATGATGAATTCATCAGGAATTAATCATGATAGTTTCCAGGGGGAACCGCGAGGAGGTCGACCTGGTTAGATATATTGCTAGCAATCGGATTCTTAGTCTCCATTACTAACAATCCCTTTTACCCCCAATATGTGGGTATTATTTACCTGCAATTTTTCATTGTGGTAAATTCCGATAGTGTATTTAAAATTCATTTATATCATATTGATAAAGTGTAAATGTAAAAATGTCTATTAATAAATGGTAATCAGATAAAAAATACAGTCGAAAAGAAAAAAGAAAACTTTTGTTTAAATTCGCTCGTCAATACAAAGCATTAGATACTATTCTGAAACAATGCAAATTATTTCACCAGAGACTGTACATAAGTCGTCTACATAGGTATTTTTCTCCCAACGGTATTTCTGCCGTGAAACAGCAGTCTCTGCATACTTGTGTTTCAATTTGAAAATTCAATTCTAAGTATCACAAAAAACAGATTTGTTTTAAAGTAACCAATAAAGCTGTTATTTTTATTCGCGAAGCAAAACACATGATGTTCAATGTTTTTATGGACATCTAATTCCTCTTCCTAAGTAAGAGAAGAGCCAAAAAAAGTTTAAACAGAATGTCTCCGTACGAATGTTTTGCCAATAACTAAATTATGCTCCACAAAACCGACTTAAATTGTGGCAAAACCAGGTATTATGATTTAAAAATTAAATTACTGATTTTGATAAAATTTCTCTGTAAGTATAATAATACTCTTTCAGATAAAAGTGAAATAAACTGAAACGAAATAAAATTAAATGAAATGACATGAGATAAGATGAAATGAACTGAAATTTATTTGCTAGAAACATTGTAGATAAGATCTATTGACAAGAATTTTCCAAATCCATATATAACTGACGCAGTAATGAAATAACAAACATTAAGAATCAAAATACAACCAAATAGAGAACCTACTTCTTTTTGAAGTCGATTGACAATTGGTCAACTTTTTATCTTTATGCCCCTTACAACAGAGGAGACCATTACTAGTAATAAGTATATCCTGTCTGGTCGACCTCACGTTATTACTAAATTATTGTCATAAATTCTCAATTTTGGTATATTTCGTACTAGCTGTTGTATCCCACAACTTCGCTCGCGTAAATCAGTAATAGTATCCTATGTGCGAAATTACGTTATAACCTACAAGTATGAGGGAAAAGGCATCGTTAGTAATATACCCTATCAAGTGGACCTCTACGTGGTTCCCCTTGGGGACCATCGTGGTTAATTCTAATTGAATTCGTCAGGATGGGCTAACTGACCTACTTTCATCCTCATCTATCATCTCCCACTGGTGCCACGCTAGTGTAAACCGATAGCTCAGGCGGGGTTACCATATCATTATCACCCATTAATAAATAATTCAACAGAGGGGAAACGGGACGGGAAATAAAGTTTTATACTATTATTACTAATAAATAAGACTAGTATTGGAGAACGGTGGACTAAAAATGGCGCGAATTCTTTCGTCTGACGAATGAAGAAAAGAAATGTTTTGTAAATAGAATGGTCCGTATGAGCTAATAAACATACGAAATAAGACTTTCAAAGGGGTAAGTTTATAAATAAGGAACGATTATAAAAGGAACAGGAGAAGAATATATGATAAGATCACCCACATCCGCAACGCACTCACATTTTTACTTACATTACTGTCCATTATGTAAAATTTTGCCAAATGAGCAGAAATATAAATATGGCCAATTATTATTTTTTATTTATATTATTATAAATTAAACGGTTCAACTTCAATCGAGCAAAGGTTATGCGGAAAATGTATTTTTTAGTTGTTTGTGTAGAATATTTTAAATAGACCTATACATAAGTACACTGATTTATTATATTTTTGTTTATTTATTTAGACAAGCTCCATAAATAATGATTGATTTAGTAATTTATCTTTTATAACAACTATTGGCTAATTGACAGTTATAATAATAAAATTGGATATCATATCTTATAGGTAAACATTTAAAAAAATTTATTTTTGTAAAATAAATCTGTAAGTTACAAGACACGAAACGTGGTCAGCCATGATTGAGCATCGTGTGACGTCAAAACTTAGAATTTCGGAATGCAAATACTTAATATATGTATATGAATAAATGTATGTACCTAAGTATCAGAATAAGCGAAGTAAAGCAACATACTTTATTTATAAAATTCGATTCAAATAATTTTTATAAGAAGATCTCACTTAGTCATACAGTTATTTTGCTGACAAAACCGCATTACACTGTATTGGATGTAATTTTCCACGTAAGGCAGCTGTAAAGTGACACAGTTAGGTACTTATTATATTATCTATCAATGATTTATATAGGTACCTATGCGAAATATTAGATTAGGTTTATTTTATAAAGTTGATTTCTATATAAGCACTTAAAAAACTTGACAAAAGAAAATCACAGATATATTGAATGTAAAACTTCAGGTTTCGACGTTCTAACATTAACCACTTTTTGGACATTTAGATACGAGTACATATATAAATAATTTGTCACGTTATTAGTATGTCTACAAATGGGCACCTCACACGTCATATAGTTTGTCAATTTTACAATAAAAACATTTATATTTATAAACTTTCCTCTCAAATACACTGCAGTCCGAAATGTCACGTCACCGATTATTTTCGGGTAGTATTTCAAACTAAAAATATAAATATATTTTATTAAATTAACTAACACATTTTAGAGAAAAAGATAATTGTGGGAGGTAGTATTATATTTTTTATGGAACTTAGAATGGCAAACCAGCTGATGGTCCAACTGACGAAAATATTTGGAATTTTAAAATACTTATTTTATAATTGCAAATATATAAAAAATTAACTATTTATAATACTTTTCCGAAAATTTTGTATCCATTTCCGTTATTAGGGGAGATTCCGTTATTAAGTTTAGTGCATGATAATGGAACGGTAATCCCGCCTGCACTACCGGTATACGCTGGCGAGGCAACAGTGAGTAGGTAAGGATAAAAGCAGTTCAGTTAGCCTATTGTGACGGGTTCCACAAGAATTAATCACAATGGTTTCCATGGGAAATCGAGTGAAGGTCGATCTCACAGGGTTTTTTTTTAATGGGTGATAATGGAATGGTAACCCCGCCTACGCTATCGGTATACTCTGGCGGGTCACCAGTGAGAGATGATAGGTGAGGATGTAGCAGGTCAGTTTGCCCACCGTGATGAATTCCACTAGAACTAACCACGATGATTTCCAGGGGAACCGCGTGAACGTCGATCTGATAGGCACCTATCATCCTTCCCTGGTGCCTCGCCGGCGTATATGCGCAGGCGAGGTTACCATTCCATTATCACCCATTAAAAAAAACTTACCTGCCTTTTCATCCTCACAATTCATCCCTCACTGGTGCCCCGCCAGTGTATACCGATAGGACAGGCGGTTACATTCAGTTACCACAGTTACATACATACAGTTACCATTCCATTATCATCCATTAAAAAAATTAAAAAAAAGCTATCTTCCAAGCAAAGCATAAGAATAAACTGACTGAGTAGACAGGACCATAATCTTTATTTACTTTGGTTCTATATACCTATATATTATAAATTTGTTATACTAAATAGATACACAGACTTTATTTATAGCATTTATTCAGGTAATAGGTCAAAAATAAACAAATTGTTAAACAGTTTAAATATTTGATTAAGAAGCGTCGTGTAGGTATCGCTACAGTAGGTATGATAATGATATTTAATTCATGACAAACCTTGAAATTGACACGTAAAGACGTTTTTAAACATATTGTTTTGGACAATACATCAAAATGTCTATTCTACATCAGACAATTATGTATTTGACTGTTATCTATAATTTTATAATCAAGTCACGAAACAAAACAAACAGACTTATGGCACAGGTCGCTTATTTGATAATAATATCTACAATATACAATATACTATTACAGAATCATTATATAGTAGTACTGGTACTGTCTACAATTATACTATCTAACCAAAGAATATAATACCCAGAAGATAAGATACTAGGAAATATGCTGGGACAAGACCACTAATACAGGCAAGCGAGGCTTGTGTCTGTGTGCGTAGTGTTAACTCGCTCACTCATACATACATGCCGCGTTAGAATAATCCGGTTTATGCTGGTTCGCTGAGCTCAGTGCCACATTTTGAGGGTTGCATGACGCACGTCTGTTTAAGCAAAACTTTCTAATGCACTGTACACTGTGCAAGAACAACAAAAATAAGTTAAAAATATTTTTCTTTGTCCTAAAGACGCTTTATTATAATACATATTAAAATAGATTTATTACAAGTACATATGTTTAGATCACGTAAAACATAAATTTACTACGCGGATGTACCTATTGAATTTTTTTATTTGAATATTCAGTATTTTACGATTATACTGATATTATGAAATAAAAAAAAAATTGGACTAAATTGACTTAATTTGATTTAGTTTGACTAATTTTGGCCCAATTTGGCTAAAATTAGTCATACTACTAGACCTAAATTCAGATTGATACGGTCACTCATAAATATCAATGTTTCTATTATTCAGTTATCGAATACCCGACCATCGAAAGGTCAGGCGATGTGAGGTTTTTATAATGTAATGTATATGAATGTAATATTTAAAGTACATATTTTTAAAGAGTAATCACTTTTTAAAAATAATTTCACTAAAAAAATATTGTTATAAGAAACTAGCTATTTTCGCGGCTTCGCCCACGTGAATATAATAATGCATTAGTTTGGGATATAACTAAATTTTATTCAAATCCATTAAACCATTTAAGCATGATTGATTAAAAAACATACTGCTACGAATACGGTATGTGATCATGCTTTGAGTACTAGTAGATTTTATAAAAAAAAAAAATAAAATTCTTCGTTTTCGCTATAAGTATCGTTTTCACTGACTTGATGATTCAAAAAGTGACTATATTTGGATTATGGTAAAAAAATCATTTTTTTCAATTTATTTAACTCTCTTGTGGAAACCCTTAGATATTTATCGATACATCAAAAGAGCTTTCCTTCTGGCTATTCTGTGACCATACTATTTTCGGACACTAGGCAGTCTTTCAGTTCAGTGTTGTTTTAAAAAATAAATCGTCAAGGTTTATTTTTGTAACAGAAAACATTAATAATGTATAAAGTCTCGTCTAAACTATACGATATTTCGGTAGAATAAAATATAATTCGCTCTTGAATAAAATTTTTAGTGTGAATAAATTCTTACTTATTGATATCTTAGAGGTTTTTGAAATACTTTTATCGACTAAGCCTGACAAGCGACAACAGCCCAATATGTGCTTTCAGGCACAGGCCGTCAACTCAGCTCAACTAGTCGTCAAGTTTGGGATATATAAAATGATAATTAACGTAACCCATTCCTTAAAACTGGTATTAGTATTCATTAAAATGGTCTCAAAAAAAATTATTTCCTTTTAAATATTTTATATTACCAAAAAATTATAATGAATGTAAATTATAAAAATCAATTAAAATTCTCGAAAAAAAGAACAACTTATATTTGTACTAACGGCACTACACAGTACAAAGTACACATACTATCAATTATTACATAGTACTGTTGATACAGATAGTTTTTTTTTTTTCGTAAATTTTAATATTGTCGTTCAATTTTTTAGTAAAAAAATTCTAAGAAAAAATTTTTAGTTACCCTACTACGTACGTAACCCATTCCTTAAAACTGATGTTAGTATTCATTACTACCTATAAACTGGTGTTAGTAATTAATACTAGCACCAGTTTTAAGGAATGGGTTACGTTAATAAACAACTATAAATAAGTATTATTATTTGGAATGGAAAAGAACCATAAGCTTCTTCAAATTAATGCAAATGATCGTTATTTCTTTTTTGCCATTATTTTAACTTTTTTGCATAACTGTGATACTATATACGATATGATAACTTCTTTGTGTACTATTATGTTTTAATGTATTTTCCTATTTACTTAATGTCCATTTATATTTACCCTATTATGTGTAAGATTGTGTGACTTAACAGGTCAACCAATTATCGTAAAATTCGGTATAGGCACAATATGGTCTGGAGAAAGACACACGTATACGTCATGCCTGTTTCCCATTGGTTGCAAAAACAGTGGTACTCCAAATACTCCAATTCAAATAGACCTCTTTCGTTTTTTTTATACCACTGAGGTGGCAAACAAGCATACGGCCTACCTGAGGGTAAGTGGTTACCGAAGCCTATGAACACCTGCAATACCAAAAGTATTACGCGTGCGTTGCCGACCCTGAATAAACCTCTTTACCCCTCCCCCCCTTTTTGAAAAACCCCATGCTGTACGCTCTTGGGAAAACCTCGGCAGGGAGCTCATTCCATAACCTGAGTGTTCGTGGGAGGAAACATCTCTGAAACCGTGCTATACGCGACCATTGAGGCTGTAGGATATGAGGATGAACTTCCTATCGATGGCGAGTCGTACGATGGTAGAAAGTGGCCGTGAGCATCATATTGAACAATTCCTCTGAGCACAATCCGTTGTACAAGCGGTAGAACACGCAGAGTGAGGCAAAATCTCTCCTAAGACTTAAGGGTTTGATACGGCTTGTAAGCCTGGAATCACCGACAATTCTCATAGCTCGTCGTTGTAACGAATCGAAGGGTTCAAGCTGGTATTAGCAATACTCCATGTGGGGCTGGATTTGCGATTTGTAGAGAATTAATCGCTGATCCGGCATGAAATAATGCTTCGCTCTATTAAGCACACCGAGTTTTTTGAATGCCAGCTTCGCCTTATCTTTGAGGTGGCCACGGAATTGTACATCACTAGAGATGTCGACACCAAGAATCCCAATGTTTTTAGAGATATTAAGACACGTGCCTTGGAACTGTGGAGCCACAGCAAATGGTTTTTTTTAGCTGTAAACGCGAAAGCTTAAACTGGACTAAGTTTTGTTGTCCCCAATCGGAGATTCTTGTTAACATTCTCGCTTCCTCCACATTGATCAATCTATTCATACACGCTCGCTGGTTACCAGTGCTTTTTTGACATATATCCATGTAGGGCACTCCCTTCTGACATCTTCACTCTTTCAAGCTCGATAAATCTCTTATGTAATTCTTCTGTTAGCCATTAGAAGAGAACGGGTCCTCTTCGAAAGGACAAACTATCACTTCAAATTTATCTCGGTTAATCGACATGTAAAGGTCACGTGAAAGAGGTCACGAATAAAAGCTAGTTTATAATATGTATGATTTTATATATAAAAGTATTAAAGCATGTCTACCATATATCTAGTTCCTATAATACAAGCTCTGCTTAGTTTGAATAGTCCTAAACTACGGTTAACCGTCCAGTGACGGCGCTGTCTAATTTATGTATGTCCAATGGTATTTATTTTATTTTTTCTATAACAGCATACCTATTAGTAATTATATTACTTACCGCGAAATTTAAGCCACTTAGATCTGGATCTCCGTTTTTCAACCATTCATAAAATTCCATCGCATTGTCTGTAGGGTCGCCCTCGCCGTACGTCGCCATACAGAACACAGCTAACGAGTTTTCTATATCTGGCAATTTCGTGAGTTCCTCCTAAAAATCAATGGTATGTTATCTATTTGGTCTAAGGAAGCTAACTCTTACTAATTTTGTATTAAAATTGTAACTAGACGATGTAGGTATATAAGAGATACCCATTTGATAATCAAGAAAAATTTTTATATGAGGAATCTAAATAAGTGCAACAGAAATTAAAACAATAATTTTAAGAGTTTTTGTCTGTCTGTCTGACTATGTTTGTTCTGGCATTATAAAACCTACTGGACCAAATTGATGCGATCGAACTTAATTTCTGGAGTATATTTTATTATCTACTTCCAAAATCCACGTGTCCGAAATTGCGGGCAAAAGCAATTAAAAATAAATGTAAAATAACAATTATTTAAGTACGAACCATATCACATTCCTCCGGGTCAGCCACCATTCCTTTCATTTTATATCGTGCGCCTTCTTTGGCAAGACGGCCAGCGAATTCTTCACCGGTTCCTGTTTGTGAACCATAAAATACGACTAATTTTCTTCCAGACGACTGTAATTTTTTAATAAAAGAATTTTCCGTAACTTGGATAGACCCGGCCGTCCTGCAATAAACAATAACTGCTTTAATACATGAATAATAATCCTCTGATACTATTATCAGAATATAAGTTTGTGTCTAATAAATAAATAAGTTTTCACTTCGTTTAAATTTATTTTTTTTTATATGAGATGACAAAGTAAATATAAACAATATGTTAAATTCATAAACTCCTAGAAATTATGGACTCGACTTGACTACTTACTAAAATATTTGGTAGGTAATACTATCAATAAATAGCTTGTATAACAATAAGTAATACAAAAATATACCGCAGCATTTAGCAAATCCTCTCTCATACATACAGCAACAATCAATCAATCGTGATTTGACATGATCACATTTCATTATTCCAAGATAATAAGTTTTTAGTCATATTAAACTATTTTATATGCTTTCATAGCTTTGCATGTCATTGCGTACTACTAACAAGCTTTTATCGCATAGAACTTGTGAGTTCAAATACACTATCAATAAATAGCTTGTATAACAATAAGTAATACAAAAATATACCGCAGCATTTAGCAAGTCCTTTCTCACACATACAACAACAATCAATCATGTCAAATCTCACTCAGTGTAGAATCACATTTCATTATTCCAACATAAGTTTTTAGTCATATGAAACTATTTTACGAGTATATGCTTGCATAGCTTCGCATGTCATTGGGTACTTATTTACAAGTTTTTATCGCATACGAGGTCTGTCCGGAAAGTTCGTATAAAAGTGTTCTGGAATGCGAGAAAGAGGAGTGGGGAGGCCAGGTAAGCGCAGGACCCCTTCCTTATGTCAACAATGCTTCAGTTCTGGTCTGACCGCCGTGCGGTGCGATGTCATCTGTGAAGTTACTTATTTCCGTTGAAGAGCAGCGCGTCGTTCAAGTTTCTCTCGAAACTCGGCAAGACTGGCCGTGAAATTTTTGCCGATCTCAGAACAGTAAAATCCCAAAGCAAAGAGTGGAAGACATCCGGGGAACCACGAACAAAAAAATCAAGAAAATCCCGCTCAAATGTCAAGACAATGTTGATTGTTTTTTTCGATGTTCGGGGGATTGTCCATCAAGAATTATTGATGGAAAATTCTTCGATGTGCTCAGACGCCTCAAAGCTCGTGTGGCACGAGTTCGTCCAGAATTGGCGCGAGAGGGGCGTTGGATTCTTCACCACGACAATGCCCCTGCCCACACCTCTCTTGTTGTCCGTGAGTTTTTGAGTAAAAATTCCATTACGGTGACCGAACACCCCCCTATTCGCCGGATTTGGCCCCGTGTGACTTCTTCTTGTTCCCAAAAACCAAATTGGTACTTCGGGGGCGGCATTTGGGGGACATAAATGAGATAAAAAAAGCTACGACGGGGCAGCTGAGAAACCTACAACCAGAGGACTTTCAAGGAGCCTTCTCAGTGGAAACGGCGTTGGCACAAGTGCATTATGTTTTAAAACAATAATTGTAAAATAAAATTTTTAAAAAACTTTTATACGTCCTTTCCGGACAAACCTCGTATAACTTGTGAGTTCAAATAAACTTGGTTGGTTATTATCTTAGTAAATAAACTCTTTGACTAGTCCGTCCTGTTATTTTTAAAACATAATAGTCTACGTTTAAGTTTGATCAACGCAAATCGAATTAAATACGGAAATTTTTGGCCTGCAATCCTACGTCTATTTAAATAACTTAACGACTGGATGTCTTTCTTTTTTTTTAACAATAAGAGTAGGTTTTTGGTTCGATAGTATTTTTTACACAGTAAGTAAAATAAGGAACCCCATTACCGAAAACCACTTATATGAACACTTAAATCTATACTAATATTAGGTATAAAAGGAATAATTTGATTGTTTGTTTGTATTGGATAAACTCAAAAACTACTCAATCAATTTCAAAAATTCTTTTACCTATAGAAAACTTCTTTCATCAGCGAGTAACATACACTACACAATTATTATCGAAAATTTTATCTACTCGCACGAAGCAAGGCCGGATCACTGATTGATTAAAAAAATAGAATATTAAGTCATAATTAAATATTTTTAGAGATTCTTAAAATAAAAATCAATATTATATTGTTTGGATGTTTACAAAAATAAATATAGCGCTGTCGTTAACGCTCATAGGCACAGAATAGATATACCCAAAAATAAGAGACTAGAAAGTATGTAAGGGATTAGAATAGTATTACAAGTAAACGATGTTTTTATGTGTAGTAGGCATGGTAATAATTAAAAAAAAATCATTATTTTTTAGAGTACGATTTTATTTTTCCTTGTCAAGGCGATATCACAAGTGATAAATTACAAAAGTGATTATGGACACTAAATCACCATTTTGTTAATTATATAATTAACTAAGTATAAACAATTTATTACGTGAATAGCGTAGAGAGCGAATGCCACAAGTGTATTTAAAAAATGGACGAAATTTGAAAAATAATTATATACCTAAGTACCTATAAATCTCTATCAGTATGGTGTCAAAATTACAACCCCAAATTAATATAGGATAATAATAATACTCTTTATTACGCACAAAAAAGATTTATACAAGGAGTATTTATACAAAATGTGCATATACAAAAGGCGGCTTTATCGCTAAAAGCAATCTTTTACAGGCAACCTGGCACAAGTAGTAAATAAGTACAGAGAGAAAGGTACATGGCGCAAGTCAGACACAGTAAATACAAAAAAAGTAACCAAATAAAAAGCATATTATTCTAAATATCATCGATATAAAAATAAGGCTAAATTACATAAGCGTACATATACAATATAAATAAAAGTACATAAATACACTAAATAGATCAAGATAAATAACACGTAGTAAACATCAAGGCAAATTAAAGATAGGTAATGAGATTCTGCCTGCCTCTTGAACGAGTCAAGAGATTGCGCTAATATAATGGAAAGGGGTAAGGAATCCCAGAAACTGATAGCTCGGATGCTGAAAGATTAGGAATAGAATTTAGAAGAATGAATATAAGTTACTAAACGAAGGGATCTCATGTTGCGCAATGTACGATCCTGAGAATCGACATGAAACTCAAAGCATATCTTGAGGTAATCAGGAGTTAAAGGGTGGAAAAAAAAAATAGGGTAAAGAAGAGATAGGATATGCCAGTTCTGTTATGACGAATTAGAAGTAATTCGATTTGATTGCGGAAATCAGAGATGTGGTCATATTTGCGAAGATGAAATATAAACCGTACACGAATATTTTGAAGTCGCTAAAGTTTATTTAAGTAATCTTCTGTAACATTAACACAACAGAAATCGGCATAATCTATAAGAGCATATCTAGTAAAGAATGCGTCAATCAATGTGTGGTAATCAGATACAAAGTTTTACAAAGAAATAAACATTACTATTCTACTTAGTTTAAAGTCTATATTGCAAAATCAAATCTTATCTCTTAAGTATGAAACTTACCTATCCTAATTACTGTCTGTATCACACATTTATTCATACCAATAGCGGTAAATCTTCTTCTCTAACCTAATTTTTCATATCATTTCTTTCTACTTCGTCCCTTCTTAATCGCTATTCGTATTTAACATAATATACTACTCGCAAACGAAACAACTGCTAATAATAAAGGAGGGTTTACCAGTAGTTGCCATGCTTGGCAAGTGGATTGGTAACTGCAATTAGGCTTTGAAAATATTTTAAGAAGAACGCTGCTGGCCATCCTCGCCCTCCCGATGACTCTCGATGAATCCCGAACGCAGAGTGATTGGCAATGTGAAATAACATAGCATTAGTAACTTGTTCTTTATACAACATTTCACTCGGCACTTGTGAAATATAACTGTTTTTTTTTTGTAATATAAAGATTTTTTATAGAAAATAATATAATTTTTATATAACATTGGTTTTAAGCAATGGATTACATTAATTAATAACATACTGAAAGTTACACAATATTTTCGCCACCTTCACGTTATTCTGAACTTTGGTAATTCTTTTTGTAATCTTATAACCAGAGGAAGATTTTGTACCTATAATTGCGTTTTTTTTTTTGCATCATAAGCTTCGATTTGAAAATCATGATAGATAAAGGGTTCGGAACTTCATACAATGGATAGATATCTGCAGACAAATCTTACTTCTTATCTCACTAATAAAATAAATTTGTAACTGCACAGTGTCTGTACATAGAAAATATTTCCAAAAAAATTGATGTAAGAGGTTTTAATAGGAACAACAGAAGCCAAAATAATAACATTTAGAAATTTGATATGTCTGGTTGTATATTTGTTCCAAGACCACGCAAAAACAACTGTATCAAAATCAGTTTTCACTATTATGTTACTGAGGGTTTTAAAACTGGCGTATGTTTTATTTTGATATGTTGTTTTCCTTATTTTGAAATCCGCGCGTACGAGCAGCGGACAAAACTACTCTATTATTATACACACACAAACTAATAGAAGATAACAGTATGTTTGTTACAAATAGAAACAATATAAAAGTTAATAATGTCAATATTATAAATTCTATTTATGTACAAAAAGCGGCTGATAAGCCCGTGGCCTAAGGTATTATATAGAATAAAACGGGAATGAGATATCTCGTACATTTATTCTGTTCAAAGAAAATGTTAAGGCACATTTCAATTCATGTCACAAGCAACGTAATGATACAAGCAATTACAGTCTAAAGATACAAAATGTTCGTTCTTTACGCATTCTCACGCGACGATCGATTGCTAGATCGAGAGAGATTCTCTGCGTGTGCAAAAATGATGACACCGAGTGGCTTGATGAAACCAACGTTGATCTTCAACAAAGCACAGTGCCAACAGTTGATTTTCAAGATGCTTATCCACTTGTTAGTGTTGAAAAAAGTTCCGCGGATCACGGATTACGTGATCCGTGGAGGACAATGTCCAATAAATATATTTATGTACAATTATGTTTTTTACACCTTCTTTTATTATTTTTATGCCAGTCAAAAACAACTTGTATCCCCTTAATGTATTTTTATGGAGATTATTATTACTTAAAAAATTTCAATATACTTTGTAGTAAAAAAATACACGTGTATGGGGCGGGAGGGGGGGGGGGGTTAGTCGAAAACATCGCCACATAACACCAGAGAGGGGAGAGGATTAAAAGTTGTTGAAAAACATTACGTAATTAATGGACGATACCCTACAAGTTGTAGGCTACGTAGTTGTTCCGTAGATGCCCTACATTATAAATAACGCATTTATATAGAGATCAAAATCTACAACGTAAAAACGCAAAATTTATATTGTAGAAAAGCTATGATACAAATACATATACATCGATGGCAAAAAGAATTGTGACAATATCTTGAAAAGAATAGAAAAGAAATGAGACAAATTCAGAGCCTCCTTCAACAAATATGCATGAACTTTAAAAATTCTGATAAATATTCACTTTTTAATAAATATTTATTTCGATGGGTACCTATCTCAAATGATGAATGTAACAATATTTCTAATTTCTATAGTCTCCACCTTTGATAAATTTTCCTGTATTTTATTGAATGATATATTCGACAGAAAGGACAGTAATTCTTTTATAAAATAATAATAGGTCGCTTATGGTAGAAAAAATGTCTTATAATGTCATTATCAAATATAGAAAATTTACAAAATTTAAAAATATATTTTAAAAAGGTTAAAATCAGAGTCTGCAGCACAGTGATTTTAGCCTTGTATATAAAGTACTATAGTTGAATAGAATTACAGGAACATTTCTCGAAATATTTATATCTTATCTAAACATGCGTCTTACGGAAAAATTCATAACACGAAAATATATATTAAAATTATAAATTAAATCACTGTTAATATCAATATCCGGAGATAAGGAAATATAGAACGTATCATGTTTTTTTTTATTTCATACAATGATGAATAAATTACACTAAAATCTTGAATGATTAGCCTCATCAAGGCCGTACAATTAGACATGTAACTACCTAATTATTAGTTACTACCGCAATATCATTAAATCTATGATACCGCAATATTGTAAACACTAGAACACTAAGTATGATAAAAACAACATTGGAAATAATAACTAGCTATTACATCATAGTATTAGATTTTGTATTAGATTGTTCTTTTTCAACCGACTTTAAAAGAGATTCTCAATTCGGTTGTATTTTATATTTGTTATCTCATAACTCCTTCAGTTGTGAACCGATCAGGAAAATTCTTTTTTGTTTGTTGTAACTTAAGATAGAGTATACTTTCACCCCATAGTTGTATACAATTATGGCCTGTGCCTCTCTATATATTTTATTAAAAAGGTTAATTTTTTTCGCTCTGCATTGTAAAACGTTCACATGTGTTACTGTCTTGAAAATAAATTGCTTGAAAAGATTACTTGCTTAAAGCCTTTCTGTATTATAATATTTCATTAGGTTATTTACTCAGCTGCGTCATACAAAATGGCAAACCTTATTCAAATATAGAACCACGAAATTAAGAAAATTACGAATTGCTTGAAAGGTACAATCTTAAGCAATTTTATTAAAAAAGTGGTTTATGTATATATAATGTTTGTATAATGCAAATGTGGTACACCCAAAGATGAAAATCAAGATTTATGAACGCGATCGGAATTATTTTTTTATTAGAAATCAAATAGGTGAAATTGTATCTCAAAAATCATTATCTACATACGAAAGTCGGGTACCCGACCGCAAGGTGACATATATAAAAAAACTTTTATATATAAAAAATGAAAACGCATTACAGAACTCATATAACTGGTTGAAAAACTAAAAGATATGGATACAGACATAAGTGAAGACTTATTAACTATAATATATAATAATATTCTTTACCTAAAAGCTACGATAATTTCAAAATAGCGATAGATTCTAAAGTAATAGAGCGAGACACTCACAAAAACGAAGATGAATCACTCTATAGTTCTAAATACAAAAACCAAAATTTTTAAAAGAAGAGTTACAATAAATTCAATAAAAATTATAATAATTATGATTTGAAAAATGTCATAAAATGTGATAGTTACGATAAATCAGGACATAAAATTTAAAATGTTGTTTTAAAAATAAGAAAATAAAACCATAATCATGAATAAAGTATGCTAAATACCACAAAAAAAATGGTGTCTCGATAGTAAATGAACATCACATATAACTTATAAAAAAAAAAACAGAAAAGTTTGAAGAGAAAGGAAAAGTTCCAATAGAACACAGAAAGGAGACAACTAATTTATTATCACTGTACCCACATGGCACATAAAGCCAAAGCTAAAGTAAGTGTAATTTAAATATCATTTGTCAAAATTACATAAAACGGGTATCCATTTTGTGTAATTACATTTTAATGAAAATTATGCTAAAATAAAAGGCAAAAAAGGCAAAAATAATTATCACAGCCAGAAAATAAGACCCATATGAATAAATAGGGAAATAAAACAAAAAAATATGAATGTACTAATTTATTGCAATAATGTAATATATATCATGAATTTCAATTCAAAATAATTCTAGTTTATCGAAATGTGGAACATGCATGAAAGGAAGACTCCCAATTACCTTTTTCTGAAAGACAAAAGGGAAAACAAGGCTAACGAAAAGTTAAAAACGGTTCATTCTGATATCTGTGGTTCGATGCCTGTGACTTCTTTAGCAGGAAGTAAATACATCCTCTCATTTATCGATAAACACATTAGATAGATACTGTAAAATTTACTTTCTGAAAAATAAATATCAAAGATTAGAAAAATTTAAAGAGTATGAAGTAAAAAAATAAAGAAATTGGGAATTTAGTACAAAAGAAAAAAATAAAATACTTCAATAATTAAAATAGGCATAAAGCCTTTGATATTTTTATGAATAAAAGGGTTATGTTTAAATTTGCAAATTTAATCAACAAAGCTAAACCTAACTTCCTAAGATTAGATTGAGAAATTAATCCTCAAAATTGTGGAACAAAAAACAGAATTGTGGAATATTTTGTGTAACACAAGACTTTACTACTTAGATGCCCCATGAGATCAGGCGGATCGGCTTGCAAAATTCATGTTTTTGTGTTACGAAAAAAAAAGATGGCACCACCCATCTTCTTTTTTGTCGCATATCAAAAATATTTATTTTATCGATTTAGGTATTGTTTTCGATAAAATTGGATGAATAAAGCGGATGTCGAAAATATTCATTTTCCTATATGGGTGTTGTTTACGACTAATAGGTTGGTTTGACTTGTAAGTTGTTGATATTAAAAAAAAAATTTTGAAAAAAAAGGTGGAGGGTTACAAACTTTTCATTTTTCCGATATAGGTTTCTTGTTTTCTGATAATTTGCGGTTACTGATATAAAAAATAAAAAAATGTCAAAAATATTTTTTTTTATTAAATTAACTCTCTTATGGCAACTCTTACAAATTTGTCGGCACATCAAAAGAGCTTTTCTTCTGGATATAATATCTATTCTGTGCTTAAGTGATATGCATAAGCGCGTGGCGGGTTGCGGGGAAATCCGACAAAGGCGGATGCAGTAAATCGAAGGGCAAAGCCACGACGTCGCAAGTAATTTATTGTCTTTGTGGTACATACCTCTTATTATGTAGTACCCAGAATACCCAGAAAGAAAGATAGTAGGAAGTATGTTTCGACAAGAACACTACAAGCAAGTGAAACTTTTGTGTATACGACTCTCGGTGCTCTTCGTATACACACCGCGATGAAATAATTCGGTTTACGCCATCTCGATGGATACGCTGCGCACGTGTTTTAATAAAAATTTAAATGCATTTCTATTTTTATTAAAACATATAGTATGTAAAAACTTAGGATAGTTAAAAAAATATATCTTTTTTTAACTATCCTAAAGACCCCAGTAGGTAAATATTATTTGTTAATATCATGTTAATATGTATAATATAATGTTAGTGTATTATAATATTACAATATATTTATTACAAGTTAAAATTAGTAGGTACATAAGTATATTTAGATCGCGTAAAACTTATGACAAATTTACTACGTGGATGTACCTACCTACCCACGTTTATGTGTATACAGTTGATATTTACATAGTTTATCTACTAAAGTATTTAGTATTTTTATTTAATTAATTTAATTACATTATTATTAATTACATTTAGATACATTCATAGATGTAAATTTGAACTAAAGAGTAGACGTAGATTAAGGATTCCGATTTAACTCCTTATTCATAAACTTTCTGCAAATACAATTTCATTACGTATTAACGTATTGTCTTTCAAGTTGACCAAAAGATTCATAAAAAATCAAAGCTCTCCTAAACCTATTTCTACCATTGTACTACCTTGTCTCGATTAGCCAATGTATCCTTTTTAATACTAGATGATTACCATATACCATAACTGTCTTTCAGTATTTCCAGGACGACAGTACACTCTTGATCTTCTAGTATCAGGCTTGAACCCAAATCGAGACTCTTCGCAAAATAAAATTTTATCCCATTGTTCCCGGGTCCATGCAATGTGTTCCCTACACCATTCATTTCGACGAGCGCGATTACCGTGACGTACGTCACGATGGTGAGCACCTAATTGGCCGTCGTACTCGTAGACCATACTCATGCAGTCGATTTCGCACAGTTTGACAGCTAACAACAACACCACTTGAATTTTGTAGCGTTAAACCTATCTCTCGGGCGGTTATTATCGGCTGGCGTCTTGCTATCAGTTGCATGTATCGATCTTGCTGTATGGTTATACACCTTCCTCGACCTGGGTGCTACTCAGTAGGATCTCCCGTGTTAGTGTAACGCTGATGAAGACGGCAAATAACGCTTCTGTTGACACTAAAATACCGAGATACCTGAGATTGACTTCTTACCGCTTGCAACATCCCTACAGCTCTTTGCATTTCATCTGCGTTCAAATGACGTCGCTCCATGACGTAAAAAAGGTCTCAAAATCCAAATTTGTTCAAAACTTTTTTCAAATTATTGTTTAAATTATAAAATTGATACAGGATACTAAACTTGAATAAGCAAAGAAAACGCTATAAAAATCCAACAAATGCATTCCCTTTTGAATTTATGAAAAAAAAAACAAATGATATTCGATTTTTTTTTACAACCAGCCACTAATTCACTCTTGCGCCGCCTGCCCATTTTTATCTGTTCTCCTTTAACCAAAGGTTGTCTGTAAGAGATTGCCCTAGCAATAAAACCGACTTTTGTACCTTTATGTGTATATTTCAATCTGTATTTATGTTACTGTATTTCACTTGAACTATTCACTTGTCATTGTATATTTTTATTTATGGTG
Source organism: Galleria mellonella (assembly GCF_026898425.1). Lineage (NCBI taxonomy): Eukaryota > Metazoa > Arthropoda > Insecta > Lepidoptera > Pyralidae > Galleria > Galleria mellonella. Next base: position 759,154 of record NW_026442151.1, on the reverse strand, counting down.
CAATAAAGAGTTAAATAAATAAAAATAAATAAATAGGTCTTCTAGATAAAAAAAAGTTTACATAGGTATTAGCTACTTGGTAAGAAATGATATAATAATTGATTAATAATTTGAAATAGTATGTATTGCTTAGACTTTTGATGTATGTATATCATAACCCAATTATAGCCTACTTTTTGAATTATCAATATTAGGTCTTTAGGATAGTTAAAAAAATTTTTGCATACTGCACAGTGCATTTTAATTTTTATTAAAACAGACGTGTACCGTGTAGCCCTCGAGCCAGCGTACATTGGATTATTCCGATGCGGCGTGTATGTGTTGAACGCAGAGAGCCTTACGCACACAAATATCGCTTGCTTGTAGTAGTGTACTTGTTCCAACATAATTCCTAGTATTTTTCTTTCTGAGTATTCTGTGCTGTGGTAGTGCTGTTAATCTATACTAATCTATATACAGTTATTCATATAGAGTTGTTCTTTTTGAAAAATTAGATTTTTTTTATTTTGGAAATATAAATATTTTTCAAAATAAATTCTGAGGCCCTATTAATGAGTACTAACACTAGTTTTTAAGCATGGGTTACCTTAATTAACAGACTCTACAAACAAAAAATACATGCGTTGATAAGTCATAAAAAAACTACGTTTAAAAGTGACGTAATCGCATTTTTAATAAAACTATTCGTCCTCATCGGTGTAGGTTATAATGTCGCAATTATATAGTCTCCGTTTTTCACGATGCAAAATGTAGATAAATACCAATTGCCTACCTTTTTTCTTATGCGTTCGTAAATTCGAAATTTAAAACACCCACCTACTTATTGCTTTTAATTACAAAAATACAAACTTGAGAAGTACTATTGCATTTATTTACATTATTTTACATAAAAAATTATATTCACATAATTAAAAATTAAAGAGCAATTGTGGAAAGAATAATCCGTATATTTTAATATAAGAAAAAAATTCTCAATTCATTTTATAATACGCCATTGTTTCTCCAATTCTAGGAAGGAATTGTTATTAGTAACGGGGACCGCGTCAAAGTGACTTCCACGCAATTCCCCGTACAGTAGACCAATATGGTTAATTTTTGACGAATTCGTTACGACCCAGCTGCTGATGGGCCCAGCTGGCCCATCCTTACTTACATTTTAATCCTTAACAAACATCCCTCACCGATGCCCCGCCAACGTATATTGAAAGGGATAGTTACTATTTCTATATCAATAATTTAAAAAAGTCCTGAGTCATTAAATTTGTGATGATTGAAGCTGCTGTTTTATTTTAAGAAGCAAATTCCTACTTGTTGCTAAGTAAAATCACGTGACTATGTCAATTGTAGGTAATCAATTGTTCTTAAATCACGATTCCGCTTTCTAAATTTAAATATTTTAATACAGACGTGTCTATACAACATCACTCATTGATGTGATTTGTTATGATCTTACATCTGCGCTATGACCGCAGGTAGAGATGATTAGTCGCTATAACATTTGCATAACAAAAAGTATTCGTTTTTAGATTTTTTTTAATACTTTCTCAAGCTTTAGGATTCTATGGTATACAAATACGGTGTGACTCTTTATATCGAAAAATATAATTGATTTTTTTTTAACATTTTTAGACAATCATTAAACACTTGACAATTTATTACATAATTGCAAATTAATATACCTAATCGAACTATTACTTCACTGGATATGCTCGTTCGATGATATTAATATTTTATCATTTTTTTTTTTAGTTTTCTTAGATTGTAATCCAAGATATGTTTAAACTTTGAAAAACTATACTAGGTTGAGTAAAATTGGGTAAAAAATTATGTTTATAGTTTGTTATTTATTAAATATTTTTTTTTTATTATTCTTTTCAGACAAATTTAAGTCGCATTTTTATCAGTATGTATACTTAAGAACTATGTTAGTACTAATACTAATAACTAATAATGATCCAATCTTCTGGGCAAACGTTTGCACTAGAGGACTGGTTTAATTGAAGCAATTTTCCGAGAACATGGTAGCTATAATAATAATTCTATATAATTTTTCGAGAACTAAAGTATTTACCTAATACGTCTTATGTATTAAAATAGTTGTAGGAAGAAAGTAAGTATCTAATCAGGTACTTAGATACCTACACTTAGAAACGAATTGAAACGAAAACGTAGTGTTTTTGCTTCTTTCTTCGGTAGTTAAATAAAAGCAAGAAATGTTTATTTCGCATTATTAATTGATTCTCATTCCGGCTCAAATAAGGTTTTATAAAATTCTAAGTATTAAAAAAAACAAAATTATTTAGAAAAAATAATAACTGCATTCTTATTTCTAAAAACAAATGAATAAAATTAATATTAAGTTTATAATATATCGTGCACCTGTATAATAATATGCTTACTTATTTAGATACCTACTTGCTAAAGTTTCCTATTAGCGACATTGTCATTATTTCATTTATACAACACATACATATACATTATAATATTCAGATAAGTTATCAATATTAGTTCAGTCACAAAAAAATAACCTATGTACTTACTGGATTGAATATTTACTAAGAACTATTTCATCTTTTTTGTTTTCTTTTCTTGAACTGTACAACCACCAAACAGCTGCTCCTAGTAACACGACGAGCATGATTATATCGAAAGTGCTAAATAGCGAGGCACCAGCACTAGCGGCGGCCGCGGCGGCCGTGGTCGTATCCTTCAGGATATCCTGCGTACTGTCTGACATTTTGGAGGTTATACTGTTTTACGCAAACAATTAAAATAAACCGTAAACACTTTTATCTAAGTTACAAAATAAAGAATGGTACTTCAAATTATTGTAAACCTAAGACGTTACACGATATTGCGTAGCACTAATGACACTACTCTGCTAAACCACTTAACAACACATGATTTCCTCCGATTACGTTCGTGACGTGACAGAAAGCAAGTCTTGTTGCTGATTTTACTCGACGAGACTGAGATAGATAAGTATTCATCTCTTTCTAAGTAAACGAAGAGTAAACGAATATGGCCGAGTCACCCGACACTTGAACACAAGTTCGTATTACTTGCTGAACTTACTAATTCGACTCACTCAAGTAACTTGACATGATCAGATTGGAGCCAGCACCATATACCCAATTAGGTAGACATGTCTGTGAGGCAGAATTTAATTGATAAGATGTCTTTTCCCACGTGGCATAGACGTAGTATATAAAATTTACATTAAGGTCTGCGCATATACTCGTACTTTAACCCGCCATTTTCAATTGTTGGCTAGATATTATTGATAATAAAATAAATAGATACAGCATATGCATTATTAATTATGAAGCTAGGTATTAATACTATTTATTTAATATCATTTCTAGGCAAATATGCTATCCTTAGACACTATCATATTTTAAATAAGCAACAAAATTAATACATTGTATTTACATCAATAACAAGAGATATGACATAATAAATTATATAAGCTTTCTATGTTCATATTATAATGTTCTCATTTATAAAGATGAATTACATAAGCTACTAAATGCTTAATACACTAACCGTGTCTTTATTCGATGCATTTACCGACTGCACACTATAAGCCAGGTATTGTTTTTTATATTACTGCTTGCCAGGTCGAAACGTCGAGATAACACAGATAAATGGAGCAGGGGGAGAATGGATTGTTAGTACCGGGATCTAACTGCCCCATTGCTAGCAAAACACCCTATCAGGTCGACTTCCACGCGGTTCCACCTGGAATTCCGTCGTTGTTAATTCTGGTGGAATTTGTCACGATGGGCTAACTGACTTGCTTTCATCCTCACCTATCACCCTCATTGTTGCTCTGCTAGCGTATATCGATAACGCAGGCAGGGTTACCATTCTATTATCACCCATTAAATAAAAAAAAAAAAACAGATAAATTATCATAGTTTATCTAAATGATCACGTGATTCCCGTCTCGTATAAATTCTTTAATAATTTTAAAAATAAAATATAGAATGAATTCTTTTCAAAATCGCAGACATCTCTACGCTACTGAATTGCCTTCAGTCTGGTTTTCTCCTAGAGCACAACACTACTCAATATATTTTAATAGGAGAGATGAGATTACTAAAGAGAAGGTACTAATGGGCTCTAGTGACACCATTAAATATCTATTTTGATTTATGCGACCAGATGTTCGTTGTCTAGTTCCTTATAACACATGGAATCCTAAGTAGAGTACCGGGGGGAATGGGATTGTTAGTAATGAGATCTAACAGTCCCATTGCTAGCAATGTACCCTATTAGGTCGACCTCCACACGGTTCCCCCTGGAAACCATCATGGTTAACCTTACGGAATTTTTCACGATGGGCAAACTGACCTGCTTTCATTCTCACTTATCAACTCTCATTGGTGTCCTGCCAGTGTATATCGATAGTGAAGGCAATGTTAACATTCCATTTTTAGCCATTAAAAAAGCTAGAATACCAGGTGATTGGTGTAATTGTGTGGACCTGGTTTGTTATCACTTATATGTATACCCTGTCAAAGGTTACCAGAAAGACAGACAAATGCATGCTCATAATGCAAGCGGGGTTATCATTCCCTCTAAGAACCACCACTACATCATATATATATATATATATATATATATATATATATATATAAACACAAATACCGTATTGTTTATTTACATTACTGTAAAATAGAAATACTTCTATTCTTTTGATAAGTTCTCGGAAACTGAGCTAATTGGAAATTTGGTTTTATTTATTTTAACATATACCTTTACGATTTATTATTTTAGGGTTTCAAATTTGTAAATATACAAAATTAAGCCCTTTCCTATGATATTTCTTATGTGACGCTATTTGGACTAGAAGGTCAACTCCAAGATTTTGTATACTTAACAACGATAATAAAGATATTTTTTCAATTATTTACATTACTATACGTGTAGACCAATACACACTATGTAAAACTAATCCAAATTTCAAATCTATAGTACTAATAGCTACTAAGATATAGCGCTGTGACAGACGAACAGACAATCGCATCATGTCTTGTACTTTTTTAATACAGAACCCTAAAACAATGTTTTAAATGGTGGGGAACCTTTTTCCTTCTTTTCGAGGTCGATTTAAAATCCATAGTGACATTTTATTAAAAATTGAGGGTTACGTAACTATTATAATCATCTGTGAAATGACCAGTTTCTGGACAGTCGAGTGAAATAACGAAGTCAACGCTACTCTCGACCTCGTTATTTCATTTATACATTAGACTAGCTATATTCCGCGGATTTACCCGCGTGAGCTAATATATAAAGCACCCTATATTCTAAGATATAACTTATTCATGTACTGAATTTTATTAAAAGGCATGAGAAGTACTATTGCCATTCTGTGATGTTCTTGCTTACGCGTATAAGCGTCAGTTACTACTTTCTAACAGGTGTGCCGTTAGTTCGTTTGCAATAATAAAATATCGTAATTATAACACCTTTTTCATTGTTAGTCTTTCGCCAATCCAAAATTCTTACTAATAAATATGACTGTAAAAGCTTGACGACTTAACGGCTCAAACAATCGTCATATTAGATACTAAAAAAACGTGTTTGTAAGCACTAGAAATTTTATAGTTCAATTCTGGAGAAAGGACGGCTATTTAATGTCACGACACCACTATATACGAGCGAAGCCGTGAGATACGGCTAGTTTAGTACAAGTAAACATCTTTTGACTCCGCTGATGGCACATTCTGATAGACGAAATTGCATATTTATTTTAAAATAGCAACCAGCTCCAGATTAGCAGTTTGTTTATGAACTGGAACCTATGTTACGCAATATTTTTTATCTATAAATGAAAAGAACTTTTTAAAATAGGTTAAACATTTTTTAAGTTTATCCATTATAAACAAAAAACTTTCTCTTTATAATAGTAGTTTAAGCAAGGTAAAATAGATACCTATGAAAAAAAAAAACATCAATTGACCACCGGTAGGTGTGCTCATAAACAGTAGGACTAATTTTTCAGACATCTAGAATGTATTTGTTCCGAAACAGAAATTCGAAAATAACAGTGCTGCTAATAAACATTTCAGAATATTCAGATACACTGGTAGATCTGTTTTGTATTCCTTGAAAATAAACCTATATAATGTACACTATTGAGTATTTTAGTCTGAGGCAAAGAAAATAATAGAAACTTTTTAAGATTTAAGATTTTTTATTCTTATAAAATATAATACAGCATCTGTTTATATGATGCCGATTTTGTTGGCAACATCTAATGCGTCATGATCCCTCGCAAGCCGTACATACGCCTTCTTCTTACCATCGGGCCTGGAAAAAAATACATGAAGTTCGTAAGTAAATGTCAATATTTACATTGGTGAATTTGTATATTCACATATAAATCAGAGTTGTGTATCTTTTATTTCATTCTTTGTCAATGAGATTCCCACTAAGATATCATCATTTTAGAAAAGGTGTTGGAAAAGGGAAGGAAAAATAGATGAAAGTATAGTAATGCTCAACGACGCAATCTATTTTTAAACGGTTTTTATGTGGTTAGCATAAAAAACCTGAATAACAAAAATTGACTTTTCATATGGAAATAAAAGTATAATTATTATCATCATAAAATTAATTTGAAGAAAATAGATATATGAGAACTACTTTTTAAGGTTTCAATACTAGATGATTATTACATATTTAAAATAGCTACTCTTCTTATCACAAATAAAAAAATATACCTAAACAATTTCAACATTAAGTGGATGAGATAATTTTGTTATAATGTATAATTTCACTACAGAGGTAGATATTTATGAAAAAGGTAATTAAATGGTAATGTGTACATACCTGATGAGGGTGTTAACTTTAGCAACATTAATGTCATACAGTTTCTTAACTGCTGCCTTTATATGGTGCTTATTAGAACTTGTGTGGACGATAAATACCAAAGTATTGTTGTCCTCAATTTTCTTCATAGCCGCTTCAGATGTTAATGGATACTTTATTATATTATATGCATCCATACTGAAACATTAACATTACAAGTCTTAAAGAGTGCTCATGTTGAACTGCATTATCCATCAATTTTCAAGTTTACAAATAAAAATCCAATGACCCATAATTTCAAAGATAGTTTAATAATAATCAATAAAAATAAGATATATCAGCCCTTAATTGTTCACTGCTGAACATAGGTCTCACTTATTAAGGGTTGTTATGCCAGTAGTTGCCACACTTGGCAGGTGGGTTGCAACTTTAGTTAAACATGATGATGTTTTAAAGAGAACACTGCTGCCAATACTTTGACCATTAAGTTCCCTTAGTTGCCTCTTATGACTTCAATATAAACACCCATGCTTTTTATACATATTATCTTTTATTTAGTTCAAATGTTATTACACCAAGTTAAATGTTTATTAACCCTAGGATTTTAGATTACAAATTATCCTATACGAAAACTGCTTAAATAAACATTAACAAAATAAAAGAACACAAACCTAAAAAAAATTAGACCCAATATATAGTTCTACTTTTTTTTCTTATACAAATTATCTTCTTCCTCTATTGTATTCAACTATTGCAAGTAGTTTCTCTTTTTATCGTGATAAACTAAATTGAGAAGTATTTATATATTTATGAGGTTTTCCATCCTAATCACTACACAATATAAAGTCGCTTCCCGTCTGTCTGTTCTTATGTATGTTTGGATCTTTAAAATTAAGCAAGGGACATTGATGTACTTTTTTTAATAGATAGTGATTCAAGAGGAAAATTTTAATACATGCAATAATATAGTAAAGAAACACTAATCATTTTATAATACTTATAAGTATGTTATGATAAATAAAAAAATTTATTTGAAATTGTATTATGTAGTATATTTAGTATCAGCATTGCACCCTTCCGAAGCTAGGGTGGGTCACTAGTGCTATTAGAAAACTATACTATTTGCCATGTGGTCCCATCATAGAACAGACCACCCCTTCCTTTCCCATGGGTTGATACCCATGGGAAAGGAAGGGGTGGTCTGTTCTATGCTGGGACCACATGGAGTCTACTAAGGGAGGATGAGGGATGGGCAGCAGTGTCCCTCTTAACTGCGGTTGCTAATCTGTCTGTCAAGTGTAGCAACTATTGGCAAAACATTAAAACAGACTTCTTAATTCTTTATGATTAGCATGGGTGATGCAAGATAGTATTATCATAAAAACACTAACTACATTATGAATGACGGGTCACTTAACCTGATTAGACAATTAAATAATTCCTAGATATTATGTACTGTCATACCTATGATATACAACCCAGTTTCTATATGTGTATATAAATTGTAACAAATTCTTAATTTTTATAAAAAAAACTAGCTGACCCGGCGAACTTTGTATCACCTAACAGTTCATTATTTAATTTTTTAGTTTATTTTAATACTTATTCTGTTATTCAGGACATCCAGTCAGCTAGATTTATACTATAATAACACCACTCAATTGTTTTGCCTTCCCAGAACTTCCCCACTAAAATTTGTACTTTATGGTATGTATGGTATTAATGTACAAATTGATTTTTAAATATTATTATGAATCCTTTATATGCTAGTACACAAGTGTTGTTTTTAGAGTTATTCAGGCAATTTTTAAATTTTTTCTCTTCGTAGAACCATCCTCATACTTTAAGGAATATTATAAAAATATAATTAGCGAAATCGGTTCAGCTGTTCTCGAGATTTGCACTTAGCAACACATTCAGTGATTTATTTTTATATTATAGATTACATAAAGTCCTACACAATTATTATTTAATCTATAAAAAAATAATAATCACAAGAAAAATATCAATAGAATTTGTACAAAAATCTGATACAGAAGGTACTTTTGACCTACTTATGTTTTTGTTATTAAATAGCTGTGTTTCAAGGCAAGGTAAAAGGTGAGATCTGGCAGTAAAATTATATCTTAATCTGCAGTGATAGTTCAGTGTATTTTGTAATATACATGATGTTACTTGAATCTAAAAGTACTGGTAACCATAATAAACTTTCTATCAGGTAGGTAGTTAGCTCATTTACACATTACATTAGCACATTACATGTTGCATTGGATAAAATTAAACATTAAAAATGACAATGATCTTACCGATTCCTCTTAGGCAAAGACTTTCTTGGATATTTAGGGTGCCTTGGAGGTTCAAAGGTCTTGGGTCTACGGAAATGGACAGAAGTCCTGATTTTACGGATACGCTTGCCATGTTCTCCTTTAACAACCTGAAATACAAAAATATTTCTTCTGATTCTGTATTTTGAATAAAATAAACATTAATTTTACAGAATCCTAATTTTATTAAACACGTGTTTACCTTTCTCTGAGCCTTCAGAGCCTTAGCAACAGGTTTTACAACCTGCTTCTTTTGTCCCTTAATACCGGTCTTTTTAGGTTTTGGTGCAATCTTCAACTTTGTGGCTGCAGGCTTGGGCTTGGGTTTTGCAGCTGATGCAGCTTTCTTAACCGAAGGCTTAGCACTCGATTTAACTTTGAGAGCAGCAGCCTTGGCGGATCCAGGTTTTGCAGTAGGAGTAGTCGTAGACTTTTTCTCAGCAGGCTTGGCAGCTGGAGCTGAGGCTGGTTTAGACGGAGCAGGTTTCGCTGTTGCTGGTTTAGCAGCAGGTGCCGATTTTGGTGCTGCAGCTTTAGGAGCCGGAGCTGGAGTTTTAGCTGATGCCGGTTTCGAGGCACTAGCAGAAGCGACTTTAGGTGCTGCGGCTGGAGTTTTAGCCGTAGTTGGCTTCTTCTCCGCAGGTTTAGACCCAGCGGTGGATCCTATATTTGAAAAGTGAAAATCGATTATCAACACATAACCTCAAAACACACTAAACAATATGACATGTAAATAAATAAATAGACCTTTAAGACAACTTAGTCATACTCTTTTATTGAATAATAAATTAACGGAAACGGTGCAGTAATGATGCAAAAATACAGATTTAACTAAAATTGTGTGGAAACTAGGCACCGCGTGGCTTGTTACTTTCATACACTATACGCAATAATTTAAATAAGTTATAAAGTAGTTACTTTTTTACTTTAATTCACATTCTATTAACGAGAGATTTCAGATACGTTTACATTTTAGGTATAATTTGGTTAAATAAAAATAATCATACCGGATTTCTCAGGCTGCTTCTTAGGAGGCATCGCGAAAAAAAAGATGGAGGCAGTGTCGCCAACTCGGAATCAAGTTTTCTGTCTAAAACAAAATTTGAAAATTAGGCAGAGTTGCTATAATAATAATTATATTAGTCAATTAATTTATTGTAGATACTAAATAAAAAATGGGTAAAAAATTATTTAACATGAACGTAATTGTTTAAAATGCGCAATCGAATCTGGTTAAAAAAAAAAGGTATTTTAGTAGTCAATTGGTATTGTCAAGATTCTTTGAAGTTTTATAAATAGCATTTTTGAAGAACTTTTTGTTATTTTTTTTTGTAAATATAGATAAATATTCCTTTGTTTTTTAATTGTTTAATTCACTATTGAATTATTAAAAAAATTTATTACGTAGTAGAATTGTTTCTTGTTAATTAATAATGCACAATGTTGCCATAATATAATTACATAGGAGTGATAAAATTTTCGATTCATAACAGGCCAGTGTATAGAAAATGTTATACGGCTGTATAACTCTTCCAAATTCAGATACAACCTGCTTGCATACATTCTACAGAAACATTGTCGAATATATAATCTAGAAATGTAAAATTTGTCATTGACAAATAATTGACATATCATTTTCTATTGTATTATTTATTCGAAAAACTTATTTTCAGTGCATAACCTTAGAGTCCCACACCCCTACTTTATCGTCCCTACTTGATACTTGATTGGGGAAGGGATTGTTGGTAATGGGGTCAAATAGCCCCATTACTAGCAATACACCCGTCTCTATATCAGGTCGGCCTCCACGTGGTTCTCCCTGGAAACCATCGTGTTTAATTCTAGTTGAATTCGTCAAGATGAGCTAATTGACTTGCTTTCATCCTCATCTGTTATCTCTCATTAGTACCCCGCCAGTGTATACCGATAGCGCAAACGGGGTAACAATACCATTATCACCCGTTAAAAAAAACCTTAATCTGCCCCACATATAAGACTAGCATTTCGTGGAAGTTTTAAATATTCTGCCACGAAATGCTAGAATATCATATCATATTAGATACCTCTATAATGATCAGTGTTTGTCTACTATATTATACATGTATTATATATATAAACATTCCTCTTCAATCACACTATCTATTAAAAAAAAAACGCATTTAAATTTATTGCGATGCGAAAAGACCTAAATATATATAGGAATAGTCAGACTGAGTGACTTTCTAACTTTATTTAATACTACGTATATTATAGTGATGAGCGCGCAGCTTATACAGCTTATAGCAATATTGAGAACTGCCGTACGTCACAATTTGATGGAGTATTGTTATACATGACAGAACAAGACAGTAACTTTCATTTTGCTGTAGGAGCCAGTAAAAGAGAAATATCTTGTTTTGTCGGCTTCATTATTATATGTATGTGATTTAATATGGTTCTATTGGATATTAAGGAATTATTAATAGGTCTGAAAGCTTCATTGCTACTAATGTACCTTATCAAATCGACTTCAATACGGTTCCATTTAGAACCCATCGTGGTTAATTCAGGTTTAATTAACTATTAATTTATAACGTGTACAAGCACCCAAACAATAGTGCGCTACTGTTGTCAAGATAGTTTTTGTTTGTTGTCGTAATCTGGTTGGCTTTTAACTATCCTTTTTTTAAAAAAGGGCGGGAAGCGTAAAGTTTAGACGTTATATTTTTCTGTTATTATTTTTAATATTATAATATCGATAAGATAAATTGCAAATAGAGTTTATTGTTATTGTATTTCAGTATTTATTAAACTTGAGTAATGGTAGTTGTAAAGTAGGTAAGTTTTTGTATATATTTTTCCTTAATATATGGGACCCTCTACAGGTTCCCGAAGGCACGGTTTCCAAAGTCGCTCGTCATGTAATTATTAAGAAATAGCGGCCCGTCTCGTCGTCGCACGGGTGGACATTTTTACATTTTAAAAAGTGGCCATTAAGTCTGCACACGCGACGGAAGCTTAAAAATGGAGTAACTAGTAGTTCTCCCGTTTTCCCAACATTTTCCTTCACTGCTCTGCTCCTATTAATCACAGCGTGATGAAAAATATACCATTACCTGCCCAAGAATATGAAGAATAATTGTACCAAGTTTCGTTAAAATCCGTCGAGTAGTTTTTGTTTCTATAACGAACATACAGACAGACAGACAAAAATTTTACTGATTGCATTTTTGGCATCAGTATTGATCACTAATCACCTCCTGATAGTTATTTTGGAAATATATTTCATGTACAGAATTGACGTCTCTACAGATTTATTATAAGTATAGAAGAAGATATGCTATTTCATTGGTTACATTTGAAATATTCTAAGCATATTTAGTAAAAATGAAACATATATATAACTACTTAGACAATTGCCGGATACCAGATACTAAATAATTTTGATAATTTAAAAAGAAAACAACAAGAATAAAACTTCATGTGTGTGTATTTGATTCAGTGAGGAAAGCCAGCAACAGTCTAATATTAATTAAGAAATAATCAGGAGAATGATTCATCTCATCTACATAATTTATTAGTAGAGTTTATTATGAACCTTATGATTCTGCTCCATAGTCTTCTCACATAAACAAAACACGTAATTAAGAAAACAATGGTTAACATCTGTATCTCCTATGCTTAAGCTAGCAAGTTGCATACTTTAAGAGAACACTAGTATATAGTTATTCCTATAATACTGTAATATAAAAAAGTACCTATGGAATAAATAGAAAGTAATAAATAAAACAAAGCAAGTAATTATAAATATATAATTGTCCATTGGATATTTTAAATGTGTAGGTAACATACAGTTTATTGTAAAGTCGTTATAAATTGAACTACTCATGCAGAAGTAGGTAGTAGTATAGGCATTTTAATAAAATGTAATGAAAATTTGAAAACATAAATTTTTTAGTTTGTTAGTTGGGTACTAACTTAATTGGATATCAGCAGTTGATGTCTACTATACAAATAAAAAGCTGGTTAAATGTTACGAGTTCATTTAGATTGTTTCTATAATAATTTTGATAAAATTTAGTTACTTTTTACTGAGTTTTATTAAAACTGACTATTTTTCAATTATTTTATAAATATTCCTTTTTTTTTTAATGTAAACCTTCAATACAAATTAAAGATGCATCGATACTCAGTTCTGCAGCGCTCAATACTTATTTATAAAAGAAAATCAATTTTTTTTAATTTTTTGGAAAAAGAATGTTCAAACAACAATTAATTTCATGACCCCATTGGCGTAAATATAGATCATGTTTATATTATATTAATATATTAAAAACTAAATAGTACATAAATATTATTTTTTCGTGCCTTTTTTTAATTCGTCTTATACACCAGCACCACATTTTCATGAGATTTCTACAAGAAAACATACTATTAATACATTAGTATTTGCATATATCTATTACATTCATTTAAAAAGATAATTAGATGCATTCCTAGAATGAATTTGTCAAATGGCTATTGTCAATAATACAAACATAAAGATATAATTAAGTAGTGTTGTATTCACTTGGAGTTTGACTTGAACTTGTTGTGGTACGATGAAATGACCCAACATTTAGAATAGGAGTGTTGTAATTTAAGTTTACTGATCCGTGATTAGGTAAAGCTGTATTGCTAATAGATGTCATTGGCCTTTTTCCTATAATCAAAGGGAAACATTCATCTGGAATACAAGATAACGCCATTTGTATTCGTTTAATACGATTGGAACATTCCTCATAGTGTTCTACCAAATATTTTAAGTCAGAAGTAGAACTGGGATTATTATATGTTTTCAAGTTCTTATCAATAATTTTCATTCCATCTACAGATGTGTATGTTACTTTTTCTCCACTATAAAAAAACATATCTAGATCGGTATTATTTTCCATGAGCTGACATTTAGCTAGACTTGAATAAAGTGTAATTTTAGGTGTTTTAGCTTTAACAAGATCAACAAAACGAGATGCATATAAGTATTTTTTCCAATGTTTTTGTGGTAAATTGTGATATGAAAATACTTCATCAGGACCAGGATCATGATCTGTATTGTTTCCCTTACAATTATCAACAGTGTAAATTATTATCTTCATGCCATCTTTGGATATTTTGCATATTTCCACTATCTTTTCTTCTCTATCTTTACCTTTTCTTTTAATGAATTCCACTATGACACCAGATGCTTCTATTTTCAATACAGCATTTCTAGTTCTATGTGAAATAATGGGTAATCTTTCTGCACAGAGCGGTGGAACACCTAACATATTAGTATTTACATTGCATGATTTAGCAGTATTTTCTTTGTTTTCTCCAACCATATTAATACTGTCAGTATTAACAGATTTGCTGCTTTTAATATGTAAATGCTTTATATTTTCTAATAGTGCAATACCACTACTGCATGCACTATCAAATTTTTGTAAAGGTATATTTTTTAATTGACTTGAATTTCTATCAAACAAGTCTCCTGTCGCATGAATATTACTATGAGAAGAATGACAATCTTGCATCCCAGTAAATATATTAAAAGATGCTGGTCTAATTTCCTTATTAATAAAGTTACCCATATTTTGTTCCCTACAGATGACACCATAATCAGAAGCATTTCTGTCATCACTTCTTAATTTGCCACTGTGTTGAGTACTGTGTAATGTAGTCAGAAATCCTGAATCTCTTGATAAATCATGTTTGGTTGCATTCGAAATATTAATGTTATTATTTAAGAAAGGATGTTCCATTATCTCCTTCAGAGTTATTCGCATGGTAGGGTCCTTGCATAGAAGTTTCAGTAATAAATCTTGAGCATGGGGAGACAATTCTGAAGGTATATTGTAATCAGCATTAATAACTTTATTAAGTGTAGTTTTTACATGTTGAGTATGAAAAGGTGGGCTACCAACTAAAAGTGTATACAACATACAACCTAATCCCCATACATCTGCAGGTAAACCATGCATTTCTCGAGCAGCAACCTCAGGAGATATATAGTTTGGTGTACCACACATTGTGACATGCTTCTCATCAGGACCATTTAATTGTGTAGCTAATCCAAAATCAGCAATTTTTACATTAAGATCTTTTGTCAATAGCAAATTATTCAATGAAAGATCTCTATGAATAATATTATAAGAGTGAAGATACAATACTCCACTTACAACTTGTTTAAAAATATCAGCAGCAGCCTTCTCAGATAAACCTCGTGTTCCCAACTTAAAATGTTTAGCTAGTTCTCCATTATGTGCTAATTCTAAAACTAAATAAACATAGTGTGCATCTTCAAAAAAAGAATATAATTCTAATATAGCAGGGTGCTTAAGGCGAGAGTGTATTGTGACCTCTTGCCGTACACGTCCTATCATGCCAGCACTGGCCATAAGAGCTTTGTCTATCATTTTGATAGCCACAAATAAGCCTGATTTGCGACATCTTGCTCGATATACATGTGCAAATCCACCTTTACCTAGATGTTCTAATATTTCATAATCTTCAATTCTCTCTCCAAATATGCTCATTTTTTAAATTACAGTATTTGCTTGTCATGCATAAATCTATATTTCCTTTTTTCTGCATTTACACAAATCTTTCTCAACATTTCCATTATTTTTGTGTGTACTGAAACAATTTATATTATAATATATATTTAATATTTATTGTGGGCAAAACATATAAGTTTATCATTATAATGAGTGTAAAGTGGAAATATGTAAATTCTGGAAACTGATCTGTCACAATAGATAAATAAAGTCTTTATTGTTTAAATGTTTTGTCTGAGTATTTTAATATTCTTTATATTTTACTGTACTAACTATAATAATTAATTACCTTTTTCACAATCCAGGTTGCATCCTCTACACTTTTTGATATGATTTCCTTTACTCTTTCTGCATCTGGTTCAAATTTATGCTGTTTATAACTCTGTAAAAAAATAGTAATGTTGTTGAGGTTGAAAAAAAGTAGTTTAAATTTCAGTAATAAATATCCCCATTGACTTTTCAATCTGGTAAATTAAGAAAGCCTTTTTTTTAGGCAACACTAGTCTCTTGCTTTAATAAAAAATATATCTTTTATTATAAAACAAAGGAGCTGTAGTCTTGTGAGTACTTGCCAAAGACAAATTTAGGAGACAATATGTAGTAAAGGAAAATTTTGTGAACCTATTTATTAAAAAAATCATAGTAAAATAGGAAATCAATATTTCCAAAGTTAAACATAGTAACTGCAGTGAGAAATATTACAAAAGATTGTTATTTTCTTTAAATAAATTAATATTATAATTTTTCTTTTAATAAATGGTATAAAAAATAATTGGTATACACTTACATAATATTATTATTATTTAAAATAAAAAATAAAGTACAAAAAACAATATGTACAATTAAAGACATGAATGGTTGAAGGTGTCGAGAGGTTCTAATATGTATACTAACACCCTCTAAGTTATACTTACACTCAATTACTGTAACTTACAGTTGTTAGCATTCACAAAATACCTGTTGATATATGCATCAGGATATGTTGTTGATGTATTTAAATATGATATAGTAAATAGTGAAAATAAAATATATCACTTTCGTATTCAGGTCTTCAATTATTTCAAATAATAATATTACATAATTACTATGATAAATGTTTATAATGAAAGAAGTTTGTTAAGCAAGTTTTTTTTTAATATTAAAAATTAAGATACACTTAAAAGAAATTATAGTGTATATACTTAAAATAAAGGTGATTTTAAATATACTATAATTTACTAATATTCTGTGAATTACTGTATTACTATGAATTATGCAAACAACCCTTGCTGCGGGTGACAGCTGACAGTTTGGCTTTTTACTGTAATCACATTGAATGAGATGTTTTAAGTTGTTATATGTATTATATGTTTGGTGCCAAAGTTAATCTAATAATCATAATACAATATATTCCCATTTTGTTATATCCATAACTTGTTTTTCTAGTTTTAATTTATACTTTATTGCATTAAAACATATAGTAATAATAAGTATTAGAAATAATATAAGCAAAGGTGTACTTATCTCTAAAAAGTCAGTCAGTCACACACATTGGTATAGGAATATATATCACAGTGGTATAGGAAGTAGTCAGCGGAAGCGGTATTGAACAGAACTCTTAACATTTTTACAGAAATCTAAACAATAACAGTATCTACAAAATTTGCATAGTATTATATTTATATATGTAATATATACAATACTAATATATATACTATGTATATATAAATCTACATAAATATCTATTAAATATTCATTTCAATATATGTTTAAGTTTTGATTAGTATTAAATGAACTCTAATGTAAGTATAGGTGTTGCCAGCAACACCTAACATAGATATGTAACATCAACAATGGTGCCTTTTAACATTAAAGTAGAACAATTAAAACAGTGGGGCTTGTTTATGAGATGAAAATGAAACAGTAACTCCTCCTGTACTATTTGTATCAGTAACAGTGTATTAGTGAATAATGCTGAATAGGTATTGTTAGTAATAGCAATTAGCAGCCTTAGTAATAAACATTGATAAATTCATCGCGATTGGTAGATTGATCTACCACAATATTTTAACTTCAGACCTAAATAATGCAGATAATAAATGAACTAATTTTATGTACATGTACATGTAAATAAATAATTATTTATTCTTGCGCTGCTAGACGCTAAAACGATGAAAATAGACAGCTTATGCGTCTAATGTAAAATAAGTAAAAACAACAAATAAAGATGATAATCATAGTTACAATAAAATAACAACAGCGTGATAATTCGTAAGACTAAAAAGTACATAATATCTACCTGTTTTATAGCAAATTTATAATGTTTACAAGCATCAGGGGGCAACTTTTCACATTGGCGTAGTAAGAATTTGTATAATTGTAAAGATGTCATATGACCATTAGGATCAGTAGAGAACCGCCTTGCATAATACCAAAACATTTATTATTATAATTTATATTTTAATTACCACTAATCTGCTTGTATCGTAAGAAATAACCAATTTAATATTGTACTATACTATCATCTCTGAGAGTAGTAAACTTAATTTACGAATTTATTTCATAAAAGTATGAAGGAATATTTGTTGTTATGTTATGGACACAGATTAAAAAGACTATGATTGTGCACCATAGGTATTTCTTTTTATAAAGGTCGTTTTGAAATTTGTTCAAAATTGGATAGGCAAAGAACATAATCTATACAGCCTAATCATAAATGAGGGAAACTTATCAGTAATTTATATATATAGATCTGCTAGGGTTGATTTATGGCTCTGTCTTAGATTATAAAGTGTACGTAATACGTTATACTAAATCTATAGACTCCCCAGATTAAAGGTAGTACAATAAACATGCTTTTTTTTAAGAACAAGGAATTTCGTAGAAGGAATGATAAAATAAAAACTGTAAATCATAAGGTTGGCTCCTTTCTTCTTACGCAAACATAATTAGTAAAAAAAAAGAACGAAAGATACACCCTCAGTTGCTATTTTTCTCAATTCATTGCAGGCTAGTGTAAGAAAACGTGTATGTAAAATTTTTGTTCATTTACATTGTTAGATTATATATCGACACAGTTAATATAGAAAGTATGCAAGCAGGTTGTATTTGAATTTGGTAGGGTTACACGGCCGTATAACATTTCTATACATATGAATTGACAGTTTTATTACATGTTTTATGTACCTCCTTGTTCTTAGTCTTTTTTTTACACCTAGTAGACCTATAACGTAGGTACAGATCACTTTTGTTTTGGGTACACTCGTAGGATGGATAAGTACACCCAAAAAATTGTTATTCTTTGTTCTTAGATCTGCAACGAAGATAATGATGATGTTAACTCGTTATAGTTTTTCAGGCAAAATTGTTCTGATGATTCTGTAATATAATGTTAATTCTTTACAATTTTTACAATATTCTATAGAATATGTCAAAAGTAGAATTATTTTTTAATCCAATTAACAGCGATCGACTATTAATGAAGTCTTTGCAAAACTTATTACATCATTTAGTGGATATCACAACGAAATCTTTGTTCTAAGAACCAGTGTGAAACCTAAATTTGTAATAGATTTAAGACAAAATTATTGTAAATTTAGTTTATGACAGTTCATAAAATTGTTATTTCACAAAATTAAAATAAGGTTTATAAAAATAGCGATTAATAGATTCCACTGACTATGACTAGTTAACTTTTTTAATATTGACAAAGGGCTAATCTTTAACCTAATATTGTTAATTATAGTTACAACTCATCTATTTTCCTATATTATGTTGTAATATCGATAGTTGAATATTGATTTTGTAAATATTTATCAAATAACTTTTCTCTCTTGATCCATCACAGCAATTATGAAACAGATTTATTAACAGGTTTAAAGTTTATAATTATATCACTAATAAATAGTAACCGCAGATACTTTCCTTAATCTATGACTCGACTCAGAACTGAACTGA
This sequence comes from Galleria mellonella, assembly GCF_026898425.1. Taxonomy (NCBI): domain Eukaryota; kingdom Metazoa; phylum Arthropoda; class Insecta; order Lepidoptera; family Pyralidae; genus Galleria; species Galleria mellonella. The sequence goes on along the minus strand of NW_026442151.1, from coordinate 739,518 downwards.
ATTTTTTTATTGAAGTTAATCATTCATCTGTCGTTCTCAAGTCGTTCGCTTTATTCATTCATCCATTCATAGCTTTAATTTCTCTGATTTCTTGTTCCTTGTCTTGTTCATTTGTTGTTGGAGGATTATTTGTGATTTGGTAAAAATATGCTTAATATAAATGTTCATCTAATATCTGTGTTAAAAGTGATTATGTGTATTTAAAAAATAATTAAGTTGATATTCTTTTAAGAACCAACATTTCGTCATTTCTTACAGACTAGTATGATATCTCAATAGTTTCATTTTTGTTTGCGATTTTAGATTATTTTGATAATGGATCGTTAATGTTAAATGTGGTATGGCACTTGTTACTATTCGACGCTCTCCGAGTGTGCAGACACCAAGGAAATCAGTAAGTAACAAAAAGGATGTTCTGTATGTAGGCACAGACAGTAATTATTAATTTTATTTACTATACTTTTCACAATTAAGTATCATTACCAATAAGGTACATTTTATTAAACCTATTTCTTATTTTGGACCTATTTATTAGTACGTAGTTGCCTCTTGCTTGATCTTATTTTAATTAAAATATTTCTTTGACTGATTCCAATTATATTCAAGGCAATTTTGACGTTGCAAAAATAATTGCTTGACTTGGAGGTGATAAATCAAAAATTGGTTTATTATTTTTAATTTAGCCTTTCAATTTAAATAAATTTATTTACTATCTACTATTCTTGCCATTTATTTTGTTTGCATTTAATACCACCACAAGAGAAGACTATATAAAAGTTGATTGCTTGGGTACCTCTGTCCCATACGTGTTTCTACCGTGAAGCAGTTGTGTTTGCATGGCTGTGTTTCGGTTTGAAGGGTGGGATATGGTGTGGATTTACAGGGTACAGAGGCATAACGTCTGAGTCCTCAGGAATGGCAATGCATGGGGGTATCATGGGCGAAACAGTATACTCTATTATGTTCATGGCACTTCTCATGTCTATAGGCGATGGTTACCACTTTCCATCAGGTGGGCCATCAGCTTGAATGCCATTTTGAATTGTATATAAAAAAAAAAAATTAGTACAGCTATTTTCAAGAAAAGAAATGTTAACCTTTTAAGCTGTCTCACATTATAACTACATTATCTATAATAAAGATCCACTCTTATGTAGTAGATATTAATGTAGTAGGTATGTAGTTGTATGAATGAACTAAAATATTGCAGGAATGAGAAGGAGTCAAAATGTATATATTTGCATGTTTTATTAATACATACATCTTAATACAGTACAATTTTCTTATTAGTGTAGTAATCAGATAGATGCCATAATAGAAACCATAGAACTGACCATCTTTGAACAATGATGCCAACACATTATCTCTCAAATTAATTAATGCATTAAAGGTGTTCATTATTACATTGTGGTTTTACAAAGTAAAATTGACTAAAGTTGTCATATCATAAAAAATATTAAATATCCACTTGTATTCTATCTCTAAAAAGTTTGCTATAAATTTAAATTGACATAAAATGTTGGTATTATCGAGTTGGTGACACATTCTAATTCGATACCTCTGGGAACTAAAAGTTCACAGTAGTGTATTTGACCATGAGTATCAGATTAAATAGACTGGATAGACTCTCATATACTTTCTTTTATGAATCTGGTAATGCTGCCCTTCTTCCCTTCAGAGTGCATAGGCTGAGAAGGATGTCACAAATGTATTCATATTTAATAATAAGTTTGTGATCTAATGCATCTCATTTGATATGTGTGAGTGAGCGATCTACAGTTCTTACTGTGATGTTAATTGCTTGCTAGCACTCTCTTATTGGGTCATGGGTAAGATCTACCAGTGCATACTACCTTCTCTTAATGCTTGTTGACACTAATCTCTAAAACTGCTCAACCAATTTTAATGAAATTTTGTAAATGTGTATTGCTTTCTCTAATCTTATCTCTTGATTTAATAACTTTAGAGGAAAAATTATTTTTGTCTTTATAATCAAAAACTAATCCAGTAGGAAGGATAGAATACTGTTTGCCAAGTCAATTAATTATGTATCAAGCACCATGGAATAAGCCTTTCAAAGGAAAAGCTATGAATTACTTCTCCATTAAATATAATAAACATTTAATAAGTAACTTACTTATTTCAATCCAAATTAAATATAGCATATTATATTGATCATGGTGCATATTATATGACATATGGTGGTCACAATAACATATGCCTTATGTATAGAATAGGTTATATGGGAAGAGCAATTAAGTGTCCAGACTAAATGAACATTAACCTTTGAAACTTTACATGTAAAATAGTCCAAATGAGAAAATAGATTTAATGTGGAAATGGGCCTTCAACTTACATTTACAATTTTTGAAATTATATTTAAATCTTAGTACATAAAAATCTAAGTTCATGATGTTTGTTGGAAATTTCTAAAATCTTGTAAATATGTAATATTTTTTCCAACTTGTGAAATGGGATAATTTATATCCATGAGAAAAAATAGACCTGACATATGGTGGTAGGGCAGAATATTTCCCAGGTCAGCAAATATTTTATAAAAAAAATGAAATAATAGTTTTTCTTTTGATGATATAGATTCTTTCCATTAATTGATGTATTATCCTGTTTTAATTTGTAAATTGGACTTCCATTTCTGCATTAAGCCTCTCATTTGGGCCATTGTATGTTTGTTTTAATTTAAAACATGCATAGCTAAAAATGACTACTTCCACATGGAACTTTCTTGCATTCTTTACTATTTTTATATACCTTTTTATGTGAGGTCATTAGCTCAACCATTATTCCTATTTGTTTTGAAAATTTTCAATTCAGTCATCTGAATTTCAAAATCATTGTCACATCAGCCATTTTCTCATGATATTTAACCAATTACCTTAAATAATATAAGTCTGACATCCTGTATTTCTAGATAAATTTTTATTAAATCAGTCAGTATTCTCTTAAACTTTAATAATGATACTGATATTAACTATTTGAATAAAATATTTCTATTATCTCTGATCTAATTGAGGATTATAGTTAATAAAGAAAATAATATACATAGTTGATAAATAAAATAGGAAGATTAAATAAATAAAATAGATTCATCATATCACAGATCATATGTATTAATTCCATAAGAACAAAGACTCTTTAAATAGAAAAAAAAAATAGTTTGCTGATGTTTAATATTAGTATGTGTAAATAGAAAATTAATTTGGTTATTAATTGAATATTTCAATTTGTCATTATTTGTATTTAGTGAGTGTTTTTGTGATAATTTCAACAAAACATGAGTACCATTTAATTAAGATTTATTGAAATAGTGTATATATTATTATTAATATTATTTATTTAAGGATGACCTGCTCAATTTTCTTAGTTTCTCAAAACATAGTGAGCTATTGGTTTATTATAAATTACCTTTAGAAAATTGATCTAATTTGTCATTAAAAATATCAATTTCTGGCAATCAGAGAATTGAGTAAAGAAATGGCCTGATAAGTAAGAACAAACTGAGCAGTACAGGTATGAACCTGTATAAATGTTTCCACTTAATTAGAAAATTCTGTCATGTCCAAGTGGACACATGTATAAAACAATTTATAAATAGATTTTGTCTTTTTTTAGATGATGATTTATTTAAATATGTACATACATAGGTATGAGAGAAATTGATCTTATAATACCATACTGTAAGTAATTTTCTTTTTTACATCAAACAGATATCTAATAAAATAATTGTTTTCTTACTGCAATCTGAATATCCTTACTTTAGAGTCATAATTATATAAAGTTTTGTTTCTGAAGGTTAATAATATCTCTTAAAATCTGCCTCATATTGTATATATTCACCAATGTACATTGTACATTGAATAACCATAATTATTTTAGGTTTTTGGCTTCCATAACCTTTAGTAGTATTTTTTTATACTTTTATCATGTGTTAAAAGTTTTTAAGAAGAAGAAAAACCAGTTTTTGTATGTCCTTTCATATAACAATTGGATTAGTAGGCTACTTTTGAAATATTGGGTGTTCTATTTGTAGATCCTAGCAAAAGTTATAGTGGGCAAGAAATATCTAAAACTATTCTACATATAAAAATTTGTGGTAAATTGGTACAATTAGTAGTTGCTAAGATATAACATTATGATAGATGGATGGATGCACATAGTCTGATTATTGTAATAGTATTTGTTACAGCAGCATAAAAACAGGTCTTGGGGATTTAAGAGCATTCATAACTTTTATTTACCGAAGTGTGCATTGCCACATTTTGGAAATTATTGCAATTATCTGTCAAATACATAAACACATTTAAAATAATCAATTAGAAGCATTGAAAATGTTCAATTGTTTTTGAAAATTGTCATGATTGTGACATTGTTGTACTTTGTTAGGGACTCTTAACAGGAGCTTCCCTATGTGAGTGTTGACTGCCCCAATATATCAGTATCTCTGTATGACACTCTTTCCAATAATATTTGTCACTCTGTTAACGTCAAATATCTATTAACTTTAGTCTTTTCTCCTTTTGTATATGCCCTAGAAAAATGTATGTCAAAAAATAATATAAAATTATAATATCTCATTTTAACTATCATATATCATTTTTCCTAAAAAATCCTTCATGTAGATACTCAATGAACACGGACAAGGAAATCTTATCGCATCATCGATAAAATTGCAGTTTCTTTTTCAACCTTGACCCTGCCAAAATCATCGGAGCTCCGTTGGAGCCATAATATTAAAAAAAAAACAAATTCTATAAATCGTAATTGTATTTTAAACCAACAATCAAGAGGCAATCCCTGTGTCAAAATTAACAAATCGTATTATTAGATCAGGGGTCTACCATGAAATGAAATTCTAAATTTTCGGACCCCAATTTCGTGTTTTCGTTCAAACCAAAATCGACCCAGTAAATGAAGCTTAACATTTCGTTCATCATAAATCTTAACATAGAATTTCAAAGGAATGATATTTTAACATTTTTAAAAAATATGTATTTTAATTTTAACATTAAATTTATGTTGCGTTCGACCCCGAAATTTCGGAAAACATTTCATGGTAGTTCTAGTCATTTAAGTGATAAGTTCAGACATAGATTACTTTATTTTGTTTTGTTTCAGGATGAGACAGAAAAATCAACAGAAAATATTGAAGAGGATGTCAGTAACCGTGTCAGCAAGAGGTTGGTTACCTTTTTCTATTGTAATAATTAACATTTAACACGGTTTCCGAATTACTATGCTTTATTAGAGTTGCTGTGCACATATTTTTACCGTTTCAAATTAACAGATACTTGGTGTCTAAGGGTATTTACTCATCTTTAAAACTGTCTTAAATATAGATTTAAATAATGAATCGAGTGAAACAATTTTTGCATTGTTAAGTCGCGTTTCATTATTCAGTCGGTCGTGTAATTGCTAATCGTGTGACCAACTCCAAATATAATCTTTTTTTTTTGGTAAGGAAATTGCCAAATCCGGATAGGATCTTCCATATAGGATTTTAATAAAATGTCAATAAAATTCGATATAATATAGAATAGATATAACGGATGAACTAATAAAATACATAATATGCCTATAATATAATATGCACGGTGTTAACATAATTGGAAAAGGACGTTAAAATGTAAAGAAAGGCGTCATTTACCAGACAACCATAGATAGGAATAACTAAAAATATAATTAACGGGGCAACGTAATGAGGGCATTTATTATAGATATTTATTTATTATACATTAAGAATTACAATATTAGGAGGCACGACAGCGTCCCTACCAAGACGAGCACGGCCGTACTCTCCACTTTTCGAAGTGACTCACGGCACTTTTAACTCCCCTGTAACTTCATTGTGGATAAAACAGGGGTATTAAATTTCTAAGCACTTCTAGTAATCTCATTTAGTTGTCATTTAGCCTATAAAGGAAAAATCCCGAAATTTCATTATTCATTTTTATTAAACGAAAATAGTTCAACAGTAGACAGTTAGTGGCTGATATAATAATAATTCAAATGATGCATTGCGCTTGTATGTAACGGACAAGACATATTATTTATATTCGAAAAAAAGGAGGATGACACACAAAAAGAAATGAGATCCCATCATAACCATAAAATGTAAAAAAAATGCCAAATCTCGTAACTAGTTCTTTCGTCACAAAAAGGTATGAGATCTCAAGTCTATAATGACTTGGCAGTTGCACGGTAATATATTCTACTAATGAAATATTCTTAAGTGCACTGTTTAGATTTACCGAGTAATCAAAATAGTAGATTTTGTATTAGATTATTCTTTTATAATTACGGTGCTGTGCAATTACCAAATCATTATAGACTTGAAATCTCACAACTTTTTGTAGTAAAGGAACTACGTTGCGAGATTTGGCATTTTTTACATGTTATGTTTTTGATAGGATTATAATTTGTATGTATCGTCTTAATGAAAATGTGATACTTTGGATGTGTCTTTAGATTTATTGCAAAGCAAGCTTTTACCAAACGTCGTGTGGTCCCGGCATAGAATAGGTCACCTTCTTTCTTTCCGGTGGGTGTCGTAAGAGGCGATTAAGGGAGGACGAGAGATGGACATCAGCGTCCTTTTTAAAACATCTTCAAAGCCTAACTGCGATTGCCAATCCACCTGGCAAGCGTGGCAACTACTGGTAAAATTCCCCAAGGAGGAGGTTTATGTTCAGTAGTGGACAGTTAAAGGCTTATATAATGATAAAGCTTTTATGATATGAAGCTTTTGAAGATGAAACATAATAATAGCACTGATAAAAACGGCAAAGTAAATAAATTATTGCAACTTTTGTAAAAATTGTCATACAAAAAGGGTTTTAATTTATCCCTCCCCCCAACCTCTTGAACCTTTCAAACGTCATATATATATTATCGTTATCTGAAGACCCTTCTCATTATTTTCAAACGACATAGTTTGTGGATGACTCCCTACATTTTTATTTATTTCGATGTAGTTAAAATTTGTATATATGCTGTATGTATGTATATATGCAGCGATTTTGATTTAGAACGCCTATTCGATAACGTTACTCGCAGCAATTATTTGAATTGCATACCTTACCTAGTCACGGTACTGTATCTTACCTGTTTCTGCCGTGAATATCTATCTACTTGTCTACTGTGGTGTACTAAATCCTCGAAGAATTTGATGCGAATTAAAAATCAAATACAAAAAAGTACATACATCAGGTATAGTTAGATAGTTGATGTTTGATGTTTATTTATTCTATATAGATATGGCTGCGAGATATATAACCACTTAATAAAATTTTGTGTTTCATAAATGTTTTTATCTTTTTCAATTACAACATTTTTCTTTGAACTTCATGTCTCACACTCTTATTGGTCATGGCCGATGCTCATATTTCACTTAAATGTTACAACTGTTAAAAGCTAACGGATATCCTTAAAGGTTACTAGGAGAAGGGATCCTTTCGATTCGCAGAATGCAGTTGTTCAAGCATAGTCAGTAGTTTAGTTACACCTTTTGGTTATGTTAAATATCAGGGACAAATCCTCTGAATCTGGGTGTCGATTACAAGATTTGACCTTATAATAATAAATACATTGATCAAGAAATCTTTCAATTCGTTATTCGTATTGTGTACAACAATATCATACATGAACAATATGTGGCAGTTTGAACAATAATATTATTTATATATGCGATCGTATAGAAATAACAACGCGTGTAGAGCGAGGCGTGTTCCCAACTGCCTCGTGTTCCTGTTCTGCATCGAGTTTCTATATTTACGCGGCAGTTTGTGCTCAGTTAGGAGGGAAATCATGACGTCGCTCATCGGGTGGGCTCTACGAGCAAGTTATGTACGTCGTGCACGCACCTTATTGTTGATCGGGACGCGCCGCTGGACGCGGTCGGTGCGCCGCGCACCAACTGCACCATCCATACTCGGTTGACATACGCAGTACTTACCGCCACTTTACCGCATCCGACAAGAAAATCGCGACCACAGAGCCGCAATGTTTATGTGCCAGTGCTGTATATAGTGACACTACAATTGTGCGCCATTTACCTATAGCTTGGATTACTCCCCTTTGTTTCCGACATGGTCGCCTTCAGGTAAACAATTGTTGCTTTTCTATGTACTACATACAATCTAAATAATTATTTGATTTTCTCCTCTGGTCTATCATATTTTCAGAATCTGGTTTTTTTGAAAAATACTGTATTCACAAACTACAAAAATTACAGTCAAATATGTATTTTGGTATTACATTTTTTCTATTTACGTTATTTAATTACTAACTTCAAAAATATGGTCTTTGTTCAATTGTATTTTATTTTTATTTTATTTGGACATGTATTCAATGTAATGTATCAATATACAAGTAGATATAGTTCCACAAAAAAAAAATACCGACTCCAATCACCAAATTAATTTGATTTAAAAATCAAACCACTGAATAGTTTATTTTTTCAAATCGATTTAATCATTACGAAGTTCTAAGAACACTTATATTAAAAATAACTAAATAATAACCACCTCCTTTTTTGAAATCGGTTGAAATGATCGCAAGTTATTTTAATTTTATTAATTGAAAGAATTTTCTTTCATTGTTTTTCATTTCTATATTGATTTTATCACCATCAAATATAATATTGTGATTGTTTTTAATGATAAACACGAAACTAATCTTGTCACAAAAGTTACCGATCGTATTATGACTTCAATATGTGTTCTTTCCGAGTAGTGCACATTTTCAAATGTAGCAAAAGGTACAAACACAATATTTACAGTATTAGGAACTCGTGGAGCTATGTGCCGAAAGTAGTTATAATTAAAGTTTACGCTATATAACAGTATCAGTAATTCAAATAATCACCCTTGCTTTCAGTTTATTTTTATTTTAAAATGTACCTGTTTATTTCTACTAATTTTTAATAATTGATGAACAATTCCTTTTGTCATCATAACATCTTTGTATTTAGAATAAGATTTTTTTCCGAAATAACTCTGTAGTGAAACTCTGAAGTGACTAGGTATACCGATTACTGGGTTTGCTGCTGTATCAAACTAAATTCCAGTTCCCAGCAAACTGTATCTTTAATAGTTGGACTTTGAAATGAATGGAATAGGTCTCCAGGGTCCTGTATGCTTTTTATTTTCTGCTTATTCAGACGATTAAAAAAATCAATCCTTAGCTGACCTGTAAATAAAGTAAATAAAAACCAGCCGAGTGCGAGTCGGACTCGCGTACCAAGGGTCCCGTACAAAGTATTTTTTTTTTTGTTTACATTACAAATTTATGAGTTTCGGGTTTTTCTTTTTGCATTCTGTATGACATTGCTTCTTACCGGATTTAATTGTTCTAGGTTAACGGAAGTACCCTACAGGTTCTGATTCCCTTGTAAATGTCAAAATACACGCTTTAAACGTATTTATCTTTTGATTGCATTGATTTTTTTACAACTTCAAGAAATTGCAGATTTCAGTAATTGATTTTAACTTCAAATGATATGTCCACGCGTTCTTTTGAAAAAAAAAGTGATCCTATAAGTATTTAGTTTGTTCTTGTGGGGTACGGAACCCTAAAAACGTTGCGATCATGATAAAGAAAAGATTAATGTAGGAAATCCCAATGGCAAAATGATGAATGGTAGAGAATCATTAGCCTATTGCAGCCTATTATTGGACGCAGGCTTCACAGTTCACGTCAGTATGGCCCTGCAGTGTATAAACACTAAAATCGAAGGATACAATTAAGATTCTTATTGAAATCGGTGGTTTTAAATTTATGGCAATATAATCATCATCATTCCTGCGTTGATGAAGGAATATTCCGGACAGAGAACGTAACTCGAAATTATAATGATTGTGTGAATGAAAGTATATCGAGGAAGCAAAATAAAATTTGTAAACAAACAGCCAAAAGCATTATGACTTTCTTGTAAAGTGGATCTTCAATTATTTTAAAAAACTTCATTTCAGTGATGCTTCATTATATTTAAACCCATCTAACATATATTTTCGTTGAAACAATAGAATGTAAGCGATTTCCAATAGAAAGAAGTAGGTACTCAATTTCTTTGTATTTTTTTTGTGGCTGTGTTATGTGGTAACGTTGCCAATTCTGAACCGATTTTCATATTTTTTTTTTACAGTCAAGTTTACTTTCGTGATGGTTTCGTATTAATGTTGTAACTATAGAATAAAATCCAATTATAGGATAAAATTCAAAATACTTAAATAAATTCCAATATTTTCTTTGTAATGTGTCAATGAAATATTAATCGTTCAGCGTACTTATGTTCACGATTTTTTGCTTTTTTGCAAAATAAAATGTATTCGTAAATGTATGTATCTACATTTACAGCATATTTATATCCATCGTGGCATGAAGCGAGCTCACAACCATTATTCAGATTAATTCGCGTTGTTAACAGTGTTTTCCATTCCAGCACCAGAAAGTTAGTTGGAACTTTACACAACACACACCAAGATAAACGATTTAATTCCATCTTTCCCTCTTAAGCTTGTTTTTGAGTTTGTTACTAATAAGTCGGTTATTTATTATTATTACAATAGTAAGAGAGCGTCGTGGCCTTGTGATTAATTACACCAACTCGCGAGCCTGCGGTTGTGAGTTTTATATTGGCAACATTTAAAAAAAAAATATTTACGATTTTATGAAAGAGTTCAATTCAGGTACATTTTCTTTATATATAAAAATGTATGTACAAACTGACTAGTAGATTTAGTGTAGTGTCAAAATACGGAATAGTTCTAGCATTAATGCGGGTTTGCGCAATATTAGTTCTTGCCAACTATAATTATTTGGTAGAAACAACACGTGGTTTATTACATTTACAAACTATCATTTCCCGTGATTCCGCCCACCCGCTTAATATTTAACCTTGAACTTGTATTTTCTTACAATACACAATGTATATAATAAAAAAAAAGTGTTATTTTCTAACATTTACATAATAATATTATTTATATATAGTGCACACTATCTCTGCTTGCTCATCGAAGTACTATTTTATTTGAGTGTGCTATATATACTACTATGATATAATTAGTCAAGCAAGTTTCGTCTAATTTTCTCGTCATCAAATTAATATGGGACTAACACGGAAGTAATTCCTGCTGATTGCAAATAGAGTTATTAAATACTAGCGATCCAGCCCGGCCTCCCACGGGTAAATAAAATACTCTAAAATAATATATGGTTTATGTTACTCCCTAATAATGTAGTGTTCTTATAGGTGAAATAATTTTTAAAATAGGTTCAGTAGTTTTGAGTTTATCTATTATATCAACAAACAATCAAATCTTTCCTCTTTATAATATTAGTATAGAAAATCGTTTCACAATGGGCGGCGTAATTGTATAACATAGCCACAAAAAAGACTTATTGAAAACATCTATTTGGAAGTTGTTTAAAAGTTGTATTGGTGGTACATTAGACCTGAAAGTCTTCATTATTAAATCTTTACTTGTTGAATCCTACTAATATTATAAACGAGAAAGCTCGTAAAGATGTATGGATCAAACCTATGGGGTCTTTGACCTCCACGGTTTTTTTTGGAACCCATCGTGGTTAATTTCTGGTGTATTTGTTAGCGAGATAGGCCAACTGACCTGATTTCATCCACACCTATCGTTATTCACTAGTATCCCACTACCGTAACCGATAGTGTTTGCGGGTAAAAACGAATTGCAATTTAATTAAAAAAAAAAAAACCTCATGCCTGATCGAAATAATCGATTTCGTATCTTAATAAATTTTTACTTCTCATAACGATATCGAAAACATGTTATATTAATGTAAATATGCTTAGAGGTTATTAAATGTGTTAAGTGTTGACTGCTCCGCCTCTTATAGAGTAAATATCTACTGAATTTCTGATTAGTTAAAGTGGCCACGACACTTCAATAGTCAATGGGTAGCGCAGACGCGTGGTTATCCGAATTCGGTAAAATGACGAGGCGACTGACGAGTAGTCTCACTGGAGGCAACGCGCGATTCGCACTCGTTGTATTACTATATAGGTACAGTGAGGCGGTTCGCGGACGCGCGGCGCGGGCGTCTCGTACCGGCCGCAGAACTCGGGCTCCGGCGACTAGTATGGGCGGGCATCGCCGCTTTGGCAACCCGCCGCTGTTATTTTTAATGAACCTTGAGAGCAACCGCCCTTGCCGCTTTTAATGCAAGTCGACATTTGGAATCATGGCCTATCTTAACTACCGTCACACGATTATTTACATTCTATTATTAACCGCTTCGCATGTTCCCTTGTATAGCTAGGTATGTTTACTATATACTTTCCATTTATTTTCCATAGTGTTATTTTCTGATGACCTCATCATTACTTTTGTAACGCATTCTGTCTTCAGTCATTTATTACAGTACTACTAACTATAAGTACTCCTAACCATAGGCATACTTTTTTACCAGTTGTGTCTTAAAATTAAAATCTCATCATATTTTTGTTCACTCAAAAATAACTATGATTTAAACAACGCATTTCCTTGTGGCTTTAGGTATATGTAACATTTATGTTTTTACGCTATAGCTGCTGCGATAAAATAATACGATTAAAATATTGAAATGTTAGTACGCATCATTTACATATGTAGGTATTGGGGAAGTCGATGAGTAATCATACGTATTACAAAGGCGAGGCAGAGAAACAAGTGTGCTGTGCGGCCCAGCCAGCGCGTCGTCCCTCCGCGACGACTGTCAAGTCGAGCTGCGGCTTGAGCCTGCCCCGGTGAAAGGAAGGTTAAACGCTACAGCAAGACGGATTGCAGCAACTTTACTAAAAATGGCGTCATTCATACATTTCGCGGTTGCATTATATTAAAAAAATAATTATTGCTGAGTAGCTCATGCGAATATTCTGTTACTCGATGAAGGACACCGACTTTTTTTTTATAGCCACTGAGTGGTTTTTAATTTTGGTAATAATTATTTTCATAAAATACATTTAATGTCTGTTCCGGTAATTCGAATTCGAGAATCGAAACCCCATCTCTGATTTATTCGAGCCGGGTTTGCCCCCCTTTACGCGTTCCATGCAAGGAATATTAGAATGTTTTCAAAAATTAGATTTTTTGTAATTATATTTTTTTGTTTTATGTTTCAGCCTCAATGAGTGTTATTTTGCGAACAAGGGAGCGGCGTTGGTACTGGGCGGTTCGGAGTGTGGATGCGCAGACCAGCGCCGAGCGTCGGCGCGAGCGCATCCCCAACCGGACATACAACACCATCTGCAGTCCATGTTCTACCTGTTGCGCCCGGAGGAGACGCTCAAAATGGTGCTTAATAAAATATCTAATATGATGCTTACTATCTAGCTGACAGTGAATCATTTTTCTAATATCTGTTACGTTATCACTTGACAGTTATTGTTACTTGTAGATATAGTTGTAAGCATGTTTATTTTTATGATTTGTTTTTACTGTATATTATAGGCCCACAAGCTCAATATTCGACCTCATTATTATTTCTCATCAGGTGAGATTGTTCTATCAAAGTTGCTAATTAACTAACTCTTACTCTGTCAATATATTCAGACATCATGACTTTTACAATGTTAGGTAACGCTACTTTACTGCACAGGCGGTGAAACTGGAGAGCGCTCACGCGGGGCGCACCAGATACCTGGTTGTGGTATGCCGTAGCGAAGAAGCGGCTCTCCTCGGTATCGACTGCAACGAGCGCACCACTGTCGGCCTCGTGTTGAGGGTTCTCGCGGACACATCTATAAAGCTTGATGGTGACGGGTGAGTTGAACTTACACAAAATGTAATTGAAACGGTGCATATATTTGTTTTATGTTATTTTCTAGGGAGAGATTATCTGCGTCTATACGACGACTAGTCAAGAATACTAATAATATATTCACGTGTCAGGCACGTAATATGCTGTCTGAAGAATTAATGTTGAAATAGATTTAATAGGCAAATAGATATCGCTTATTGAATAAATTGTATCAGAGATAATCGGCAGAAAAGAAAAGACTATTCTAGTCTTATCTTACTTCGGCCATGTGGTATTTGAAAATAACTTTATTGGTAAAACAATGAGATTATTATATTGTAGAGAATATTGGCGTAAATGTTGTACTTTATTCAACGTATATTCAATCAACAAAAACCTCTGTACGTGACTATATACAAAAGAGGTATCAAGATGTATTTCATGTATTTTTTTTACTGATTTCATTAAAACATACAACCTTTCAATGGAGATAGTTATGTAAAAATTAGCCTATGTATCTGCACAACTATATTATAAAATATTGCTGAAATCTTATAATTTTCTCATGGTGATGTAACAAAAAAGATAATTCCAACAGATCAAAAATCATTGATTTTTGGAAGTGATATTTATCTGTTGGAGTTGTCTTTTTTGTTAGACTTCTTTAAAATATTTATTTTCTATATATTTTATAAGCAATATAAAAAAAGTAGTTTTTCAAGTAATTTATTTATTTATTTATTAATCTGAATATAATTATGATTTTGTTATGCTATATTTTGAACTAAGTTATTAGGTGAAAATGAATATTTGAAATGAGATCTTTCTAATGTTTTCTACTTATTTGAATAATAGAAGGACATTATTGAACAATGACAAGAAACCGTTTTAGTCAGTGTGCTTTTAAGTAAGAACAATAACTAATTAGATATTCATTGTCCACAGAGGATTTAGTGTGTGCGTGTGCAATCAACAACACATATTCAAACCAGTGTCTGTACAGGCCATGTGGTGAGTATGTGAGATTATAATGGTACTAAAATATATTTGTAACTCCTATATATTATCTTCACATTCCACGTCTGTTGTAGACCTCATTATTAATTGTGACTGTTGACTTATCTAACATACCTCAATAACGAACAGCCGACACCGGTTGACTTTATTGGAACACAAGATTTCATATGTTATACCATTGGTTCCTGCTATCAGTGCTGTCTCATTAACAATTACTCTGTAATTATGTATGCGTTAAATAGAATGCAATATGTATCTTGCATCTAATACTTTTAAATTTATAAATTATTGTATTAACTAACCAAAACATTGCAGATCAAATAATTCAGTTAGGTATTTAAAAAAATGTGTGTAATAACACACTTTTCTGATAAAAATACTAGTACTCGTATATTCACAGTTGTCATGGATGTAAAGATATTGAAGACCTCGATCGTCAAACGGTAGTCGTTCAATATGTCTGTTGATAGTCTACGATTGTTCTATAATGAACTAACTAATGGTACACATTTTCCTTATTGTCCTAGTTCACAATAATTGTGAAATGTCATTAAATACCTCATCTGGTAGTACAGATATGTATATGCTTAGTATATTTTTATCCGACTGCCAAAAGAGCGTATGAGAAGAGGGTGGGATTTTCGGGTATATATTTATACTAATATTAGAAAGAGATTTGATTGTTTATTTATAACGATAAACTCAAAAATTACTAAAATAAACAACTGATTTAAAAAAAAATTTGAACTTATAGAAAGCTACATTATTAGCGAGTACTAATATTGTTATTGGCCGTGTGGTCCCAACATAGAATAGGCCACCCCTCCTTTTCCTGTGGGTGTCGTAATAGGCCATTAAGGGGATTTAATTGTAAAGGAATGGGCAGCAGCATCCCTCTTAAAATATCTCTAAAAGTCTAACTGCAATTGCCAACCCGCCTGCTAAGAGTAGAAACTACTGGCAAAACCCCACTTATGGGGAAGGTTTATATTCAGCAGTGGACAGTTAACAGCTAAAATAATGATTAATATTATAAATGTGAAAGTAAATTTGTTACTTTATAGTGCCTTAAACAATCACCGTGAAATTTAGTATACACGTACTATATGACATGGAAAATATATAGGTTGCTTTTTGTCTCGCTCGCGGATAAAAATTGGTAGACTGTTTATTATTTTCGAAAATACTATTCATGCGAAGTTGGGCCGGATCCCTAATGTATAAAGCATAGTAATATGACATTTTATTTCATTTGGAAGAACTCTTCTGCATGTTAGATATTAAAAGTTACTGGCTGATCAGTTTTTGACTGAATTCTTTTTTATCACATATGCCCCCGGTTGTGTTCCAGGTCAGCGTTACAAACGCTGCACCGCGCCAGCAGCCGAGCCCGTGCGCTGAACCACTTCGCTGGCGGCGCGTCGCACGCCTGGTGCGCTTACTATGAGGAGCGCATCGACTCGGACCGTTCCTGCCTCAATGAGTGGCATGCCATGGACTGCATCGAATCCCGTCGCCCGCCTTCGCCGGATTCGCTTAGGCTAAAGTGAGTTGGTCATAGCTGATGTTTTAATTCTGTGTGTTGTTTACATATTACGATTCACAGGATTGTATTTCTATAAATGAAATTATTAGGTACTTCAATAATAATAGAACTCAAGGATGACATTGTATAACATATAAGTCAAGAATACCTTGCATACATACAATGAAAAATTTTTGTCGTGTCACTAATAGCTAAAATACTTCGAAAGCCTCGGCCGTAGTCGTACAATAGTACAATTTTACTGTCGGTGTTCTTACATAGCTTACATTTTGGAAAGTGTGATCAAGGATTGCATGAGCTTATTTCTCTAGCATAGTGTCAGTGAAATAAGGCTTGAAACCTAATTAAGAAAGTGTATGGTTAATGTTTGACTTATTGGCATAAAGCGTGTCGCTTCTTCGTTTTTCATTCCAACGAATAAAGACTGAAATGCTCCCCCGAGATCTATTACTGAGTTTTTTAAAGTTTAGAGTGAATGTAGACTTTATTTGACTTTATCCCCATATGGATTTTTACATTTGAGTATTACTGTTATATACGAGTATGTAGATATCTGAACTAGGTATAATTGATATACATTACATATTCAACCTTCAGGTACAAAAAATATTTTCAGGTGTTGTATAATTAATAATTAGCAATCAGCATACGTAATCACGCATACTGGAGCCTAGACCTAGTTTCTTGACCTCGTAAAGGATCGGACGCCGGCCAATGCGTTAATTAGAATACTTTGCATGCGATTTGCAGGATGAACAATCATCATATATGTATGCTATGTAACATACTTTTGTAAGTTTTATAACATAATTAATCACCAATAGCAGTTCAGTGTACACTGTATTATTGTACTTTTCCTGTTATTATCACGTTTTACCTTTAATTCTAAGTGCAATATGTTGGAAGCAAGATTCGTTAAAATGTGAACTGAAAGTTATGGTATAATAAATGTACTTACAAGTTTTAAATTCTTATTTATTTAATTATATTGTATATAGGCCAGTCGAGTCGTTTTTATAATTTAATTCTTATAATATTAATAGATAACATATTTATTGTTGTTTATATTAAATTCAACATGTTTTATTTTTAACAGGCCTCGCAAAAGAGACGAAACAGAGCGTGTGATTCGATGTACGTTGAAGGAAATAATGATGAGCGTTGACATAGACGAGGTGACGAGCAAAGTAATCCGCGGCCGGCTAGAAGACGAGTTGGATATGGACCTCGCTGAATACAAGTCTTTTATCGACCAAGAGATGCTCACTATATTAGGACAGATGGATGCTCCCACTGAGGTGTTTGATCACGTTTATCTTGGCTCCGAGTGGAACGCCAGTAATCTCGAAGAACTGCAACGAAATGGGTATCTTTTATACATTAATTGTTATATTACACAACACACACATACACATACTGACACATATACACTGATGTGATGTTAGTTTTGTGTGGCAACCCATGAATGATGCCATATGCGTCAGTATATTCTGTAATGTTTAGATTACTGAAAATATACATTTGTTGTTTCAGGGTAAGGCACATATTAAATGTGACAAGAGAGATTGACAATTTTTTCCCGGGTATGTTCGATTACTTAAACATAAGAGTGTATGACGACGATAGAACGGACCTCCTCAAACATTGGGACAATACATACAAGTACATAAACAAAGCCCGGAATGAAGGCTCGAAAGTGCTCGTCCATTGTAAAATGGGCATCAGCAGATCCGCTTCCGTCGTAATCGCTTATGCAATGAAGGCATTCAACTGGAACTTTGACAAAGCTCTCAAGCATGTAAAAGCGAAAAGAAATTGTATTAAACCAAACACTAACTTCCTAAATCAACTTGAAACTTATCAAGGAATACTAGATGCAATGAAGAACAAAGAAAAATTACAAAGATCAAAATCAGAAACTAATTTGAAGTCGCCAAAAAATAATTCGAAAATAGAGAGTAAAATATTGGATCCTACACCTCTAGTCTTGGCTTTGACTGGTTCCTATATTGGTAGGCCGCGTTCATGGTCTCCCGATAGCAAACTCGCTTCCGAACTATTGCCACCGACCTCTGTCTCTCTAGAAAACCTAGTCTATGAAACTCGACATATGTTAATGCCTTATGCAAATGGAACTTATAGTGTATCACCTAATCAGATCATAAGATTAAAGGAGGAAGGAGCCCCGTCTGTTAAACATATTGTAAATGAAATAGAGAATGCTGCTTCAAGTGAACGTAGAGATTTAAGTAAAAGATATCAGAAGTTAAATTTCGGAAATCAAAATGATTCATCCAGTTTTAAATCATCTGATGGTTCTGTATCCTCCTTAGTGCAAACGGGTGACGCACCTAGTAAACCACCACAGGCATCACCGTCGCGAAATTTAAGTCACAAATATTCTCATTCAAACTTAGAAGATGATAAAATCCATACCTGGGATCCAGGGGAAGCTCCGTGGCCCAGGGTAGAAGATAATCGAAACATTAGTGACAGTGATAATATAGTGAAAAGTGATAGTGGTATAATTGACACAAAGACGAAAACGAGTGACGCTTTTTTAAATTTAGTAGATCGTAACATAGACAGCGAGGAGAGGAGAGCCGTCGACGAGGACGCGCCGCCGCCCAGCCGACAGAGTTCGTGGAGCTCGTTCGACAGCGCCGTGGTGCCCGACCTGTCGCGCCACTCCTCCTGGGGCTCGTACGACACGCGGGGCCGCGCGCCGGCCGCCGCGCGCGACGACGCCGCCAAGCGCAAGGAGCGCGGCGACGAGCGCGCCGCGCGCCGCGACGACGAGCGGCCCACCTCCGACCTCGGCATCATCAGCGAGCACACGGAGCCGCGGCGCGGCGGGCGCGCGCCTGCCCGCGCGCCCGTCACCATGTCCGATAACGAGCGCAAATTCAACGAAACCTGTGCCATACTGGAGGAGCTCGCGGCGGCGGCGGCGCGCATGGAGCGCGCGCGCGACCGCGGCGCCTCCACGTGGAGCGGCCGGCTGTCGGCGTCCGCGCCCGCCGCGCCCGCCGAGAGGCCGCGCGCCGGCCTGCGGCGGCGCCGCGCCGCCTGCGCCTCGCACGGCGACCTGCCGCGCGCCGCGCCGCCCGTGCCGCCCGCGCCCCCCGCGGGGCTCGTCAGCAACCTCAAGAAGGAGTTCGAGGCTCGCTCCGAGGCTGACTCGACGCGCCGCTCGCACTCGCGTGGCCGCGCCGCCGCGCACGATGGCAGGGAAAGGGGGCCTGCGTCCCCCCCGTCAGGAGAAGATCTTTCCGTGCGTGTGCTGGTCGACAAGTATGACCAACCGGGCCGTGCGCGGTGCGAGTCGGCGTGCGAGACGAGCCGGCCGCGGGCGGCCCACGAATCTGTGTCGAAGAAGTGCCGGCTGGCAGCGGAGGGTGGCGGTGGTGGTGGCGGCGAGCGGCGCGGTGCGGCTCTGCGCAACTCGTTCTGCGGCGCGCTGCGCGGCGGCTCGGAGCGGCCGCCACTCGCGCCCACCGTCGTCTCGATCGCGCCCATCGACTACTCCAATATGGTGGTTCCGTCTGTGATGTCGAAAGCTCAAAATAAAAAACAATTACAACACGGAAAGACCCATCCGTTGACGAGGCTCAACTTGAATCGGTCGAATAATAGATGTTCAAATCCTGTATATAATACTATGTAGAAGTATTTATGTTTTTTATTTATTATGAATTCTTGCCAAACTCGATGTTCTATCTTTCTAGAGTTTTATATGCTATTTACAAAATGAAATCACAGTGTATTTGTCTATCACGTAAATTGTGTTAAGCGGCTGTTTGTGAGTAGAGAAATGTTAAAGGAGAGAATAAATTCAATACAACTGATGTACAACTTTTACATAAACAGGTCTTTTTTATAAAACCTTAGTCCTTTTATATTATTTCATTAGATGTTTATTTAAAACAAAATATGATGTTATTTTGTTTTTTATAATATACCAAAAATGTTACTGGTGTCCATAAATTATAATGAAATAAAAATCTAAATGAAATTTCATTATGTTAAAAATATATGATGATGTAAATTGCTATGAAAATGAAGATAAATATGTATTTAAATTTGATTATTGATTGATTTCTTTGTTGTCAGTTCCTTGTTAGTATATAGGTTAATTTTTCATCAAATACTCTAACAAATATTAACCATGGTTTTAGAACCGATTTTGATAGAAACAAACTATACCTATTTTAAAAATAATTTAATTATAGGGAATTAAAAGAATTATTTATTTATTTATTATATATATCAGTATCAGGAACATATACAATTAAAAAAAATATATAAAGTTATACTGGTCCTTCAATAGAAGCTTTATAATTATTATCCAAAGTCTACAGTTTGCAATCTCTTTCCTGTAACAAAAGCCACACGTGGTATGTTTTGAATTTCACTAATTTTCTTATAAGTGTCTGGTACTTTTCTGGGCTTGCGTCTGACTGTTCCAAAATCAAAAGCATATATGCCGCCTGGATTGTTTCTTATAGAACATTCCGTCTGTAATAAAACATATTTAGGTAAAATGTGTCACTGCTGAAAGCAATCTCGTAATTGCTCAATTAATGAAAATTATTATTAAATAACCTTTGTATTACATATATATATATATGGGTATTAGACAACTAAAAAACAAAATATATATATATATATATATATATATATATATATATATATATATATATATATATATATCCTAACAAAAAATATAATTATTTATAAAAAATGCAGTCTCGCAACACATATTTTCCAGTACAAAAAGTTGTAAGATCTCCTGTAAAACTAAGTCAGTTATTTTATTTAGTGTCTATGGAAGCACCTATTTAACAAATTTGTTATAAATTGTTATACTCTCATGGAACATTTCTGTGATATAAAAGTTATAAAGAAGTGTAATAGTTTCGGATACATCACGAAAAATTAATGACAAATGCTTCACTTTATGAAAAAGAACAAAAAAGACAAAAGTACCACGAATAACATTTTTTGATGAAACAAGAGTAAGATGAGAGTTAAGTCATAGATCCAGCCTTAGAATGGCTGCAAGATTATTTTCTCATTCACTTACAATTTTCATATTTATATCAATTAATCGCAATATATTGCTATCAGATCCACCGCACACGATTAAATTCGTCTGTGGCACAAATTTGCCACAGTAAAGCTTTGACTGATGATTGTCTGGCGTTATATTTTGTATTAACTTGCATGAGCCATAATCCCATATTTGAATATTTTCTTTTTCTTGCCAAGAACAAGTTAATATCTGAAAAAAGTAATCACTATGTAACAGGTTATGGTTAAATATACATTATTATCTTACTAATATAATAAAATTGTAAATAGACGGAGTCTATACATGAATGTTATTTAAAAAAAAACATGTTAGAACTTTTAGAAGTCTCCAAACCAATATTTTTTAGAAATTTTGTCTATATGTTCCGGTATCACTCAGAAACTATTGCACTAAATTGGATACGGATTTCACTGATGTATCCATGAAGGTGGAATTTAAAATCTGGTTTGTTTTATTTTGATATCCCATCTAAAAATAAT
Source organism: Galleria mellonella (assembly GCF_026898425.1). Taxonomy (NCBI): domain Eukaryota; kingdom Metazoa; phylum Arthropoda; class Insecta; order Lepidoptera; family Pyralidae; genus Galleria; species Galleria mellonella. The sequence continues at coordinate 717,614 of NW_026442151.1, read as the reverse complement.
CTATTTTGTGCGTACGAAGTGGCGCACAAAAAACTGACAACAGGATTAACAAAAATTAACCGTGTGGAGGTCGACCTGATACCCTATCATATTGCTAACAATGCGACAGATCTCATTATTAACAATCTTTTGCTTGCGCTGACGGTATACGCTAGCAAAGCACCACTAAGGGATGATAGGTGAGAATGAAAACAGGCCAGTTAGCCCATCATGATGAATTCATTAGGAATTAACCATGATAGTTTCCAGGGGAAACCGCGTGAGGTCGACCTGGTTGGGTATATTGTTAGCAATGGGATTTTTAGTCTTCATTACTAACAATCCCTTCCCCCCTGTAACCACAGTTCATGAACGCTTACAACACGAGACATTTGCGTGATATCGACTCTTGAGAATCGAAGATTTCAATATTAATGTTAAAATCTTCAAATCCGAAGACAGCTTGCTTGCTTGGCGGTAGACATGGATGAAACAGCGATACGAGTACCAATAATATTTAAACCTATACTTCTTAAGGGTTTGATTAGTTATAAAGACAATATTGGTTGTTTTTTATTCTATCAAATTCGATATATATATATATATATACTCGTAATTTTAAATTTTTAGAAAATTCACATCTCAAACATGGCAAACTTACCCCCGGCAAAAGCACAGTCGGAGAAACCGGCGTACAATGCGGGCAGAATCAAAGAGCACCGCTTTCTGCATCTTTCCCGGGAGTGAGCCGCCTCGGAATCTCGACTGTCTGAGATATTGTTCCAGACTGGTTGGGATAAGACCGTTCACCGACATAACGATTGGGATGATTTCGGTAGATGTCACCCCCCACATTTCGGTCACCTCGTGAGCCAGGTCGAGATATTTTCTCTTCTTCTCGGTTTCGGCTTTCACGAGGTAGGTTTCATGCGGTATGGTGACATCCATCAAAAACACCCTCGAGAGTGCCCGATCCATCACCACGATATCAGGTTTGTTCGCTTATTATTATTATTATTAGTTATTCAAGTAAGGATTGTGATTTAATCGTTTTCTGTATCTTACTTGTTTTCCAGGTTTGTCGAAATTTAATCCTTCTCCACACATGTGGACTCCGAAGAAATATCGGGTGGCGTATGGTTGTCTATCATCCCAACATATGACAACGTTGTTTCATCCGCCAGATATTAATTCATGATGAGATTGGGGGTTGAAAGCACAAGCAAATATTCTTGACGTGTGACCATCCATTATGTTTTTTCTTTGACTAAAATTATGAACAAATATTAAGAAACTAAATTGTTGATTATAGCTATCACATTTCCGCATAGTAGAAGTGGAGCCTTCCACCGTTTTTTTTTTTTTTTTTTAATTACGTTAATGATTAATGCTTTTCATATTTTAAACAAAATCAAATTACCATAATTAAAATTACGTACTATATTAGATATGTATAATGGCATGTATTACCTAAATACTGTTCGTCATAAATTAATCATTTTGCTAAAAACCTATATTAGTTATATATATTGAAATTTTTACATAAACGTTAGATGCCCACTTAATTATTATCAGTATCTATGTTAATCCGTCTCTCTTCGATTCGAGGTTACAAAGATTTATGCATTTTGTCGTTCTGCGAATTATTGTAGGTACCATACCAATTTATATATATCCATAGTATCTAATCATTATAACACGTTCAAATAAATACCTGGAATAGAATGCCCTTTCTTGCGTTTGTGCTTCCTCATCGTACATGTTAAGTTTGCCATCATCTCCATACGTAACAAATTTAGTATAGCGTGGATGGTAACAAAGTCCTAAAGCCTGACGTTTTTCCCTTATTGTATACAAACACTGATCATACTTATATTTCCAGCATTTTATACATCCATTAACATCTAAAATATATATATTTTTTTGTACGTACAGCTCTTATTGTAGCCCTGATCATATTATTATAACACAAAAAGTACGATGAAAGAACCATATCCCGATTTGGGCCATGGGGCGTCCATTGATGAATCGCATACTAACGGTTAGGGGTTCACGAGTATAGTCACGGAAAAATAGTTTCATTATTATTCAAAGTGGGCATATGTTTATAGGCAACCCAACAATGACTTAATTGACATTTATATCTGTGAAGATTCTTCATCAGAACTTTCAAATCTTAAAAATATGTCTCCCATCTCTATTGATGGAAATTTTATTGGCTGTGTCAGAAGCCTTGCATACCCTAAATATCAAATAATAGTTGCTATATGAGTACAACAGCCTACGGTTTGAGCCCCATTTTGCATACCCTAAATACCAAATAATAGTTGCTATATGAGTACAACAGCCTACGGTTTGAGCCCCATTTTTCCAGGTACAATAGAAAGATTTTATTGAGTCTTTTCCTTCCATGTTTTTGTCGGCCTTAAAGTTTTAATTTTGATCGTTACCACCGACACCGCAAGGAGGTGCTCTGGTCGCAAAGAGAATTACAAAGCCCTATAATATTTCACAGATAAATTATAGGCGATATTTTCACAAATGAAATGGGTTCCTTTAACGAGGTATCTCCACCAAATACGTTCATAAGAACAATATATTTTATCGATATAGGCGATGCACTATCTAATGATATATAAGCTACTTCAAGACTCGTCATGGCCCAAAACGGGACACGGTTCTTTGGAAATGGCGCTAATTCATAAAGGTACTTCTAGGGTGGAAGGGATTGTTAGTAATGAGTGTTAGTGGCCCTATTGCTAGCTTGTCTTTGTAGTTGTTCGGAGGAAATAAGTATAACAACTAACTTTGTCTATTCACATATATACAGAAGGGAAATATATACAAAGGAGTATGTAGAAAAATAATATATAAAAAACGGAAATTAGAAGTGTAAGAGGCGAGCGATCGAAATGGAGAGAATATCAGCAGAAATGAATGTAAGAAGTAAACGTCGTTGTCATGTCTGACTTAACATCATACTTCCAGCATAAACTAATAGCAACACCACAACTACACGCAAGCGGCGTATACCCTAATTTTTTTTAAACCGATCGTAGTTTTGATGTACGTTATTTTTTTTTCTGAAAGTAGCTACCGTAGTAACGTAAATAAAAAATATATTTCCTAGAAATATATTTTTTTCTAGTATGAATAAAAGTTTTACCTATACTCATGCAGAATGCGATAAGTCATATATTAACTAACATCTATTTTTATATTAAAATAAACATAATAGATAAACACTAACATGATGCTAAAAGCATGTTAGTGATTGGGCGAGCTTTGCTGACAGGGCGATGTTTGATGGTTGTCACTGGGCCGGGATATGCACGACACTCGTCATCCACCAATGTGTGAGTGCAATTGCCTGTGTTGCAGTCAAAAAGTCTAATAGTACCATCCGTGAATCCAGCAGCCAGGTCATTGAAGTCCTCGGTATATTTACAGCACATAATGTCTTTGGTCGTATCTCTGAAATATAAATATTAGTGTTCTTACGTACATTAACGTGATTTAAACTAATTGACTTCAGAAGTCAGGACTCTGAAGTCAATTATATCATTTCGTGATTGTAACCAATTTCTACAAAAGATCTAAAGCGACTGATAGATTTCGAAGTATCAGAAAACCGAAGTGCCAAGAAGTTGTTCACATAGTTTAAGTAACCAATAACCGTAAGAAAGGTTTTTTGTGTGTGTGAAAATGTGTATGGTAACCCCGCCTGCGCTAACGGGATATATATATGCTGGCGGAGCACCAGTGAAGGGTGATAGATGAGAATGAAAACAGGTCAGTTGGCCCATCATTAAGAATTCATCAGGAATTAATCATGATAAATTATTGTGTATTTGATATTTTTGTGCATTACATGTTTCCACCTGCCCTTTTCTATCTGTTCTCCCTTAACTAAAGGGAGAACCGCGAGGAATTTCAATCTGTCGACCTGGTTGGGCATATTGCCAGCAATAGGATTCTCAGTCTCCATTACTAACAATCCCTTTCCCCCTCGTAAGAAAGGTTAGCGACCCCATGCATGAAAACAGCGTGGTGTGATCTCACGATTGGAAGTGATGATCTCAAAAGTAGGAGGGAGTCAGTTGGTGTATGTACTTGGGATTATACTTTGTTTAAATATAATAAGAGACTTATATTCAGCAATGGATAATGGATTGGTAAATACTTAATGACAAAAAGAATTAGATGTAAGTGATATTGAAAGTTAGAAAGTAGGTACATACATGACTGAAAGCAAATTTACTTCTCCTTGATACACTTGATTTTGTTCATTATGAAAAGATTTATGTTCCAAATGGGGAGTATTAGTGTGTACTGTTATTTCTTTTTGAGCAGCATTACTCTTGCCATAAGGTCTTGTTACTGCGAAGCTTTTACGCGCAGATTTCAAATTAGAAGAGGCTGTCGGGCCGACAAAAGATTTCCGTTGTAGTTCCATACCCCATTATTTTTATTAATAATCCAAAACATTTCTCTTCGCCCCTAAAATAGTTAACTAGTAACGAAAAATTTTCTAACACTGTCAATGTCATAGCTGTAATTGTCTAAACCAGAGATATTGACTGTACGCTATAGTATGTTTAAAGTAATTTAGGTATGTGGAGTTCAAACGTGTTAAGCACTTTTATATACTTGATTATTATATCTTTGAAAACGTTCAGTTAATACCTGAAAACTTCCTATTTATTTGCAGACAATATTAGGTGGTTCTTAATTTAATTATTTGTTGTATTACTTTTATATCTACATATATACGTGTCATATTATCATAAATTAGGTCGTTAGAAGGGTATCCAGTGGCGAATTACCCACGTAGCAAAGTTACTGGTACCGCGCACCAAAGTTTTCTAACCGTACAAAATTATCTAAAGTAATAAAAGCGCATTTATGTTTCTTATGGCCATCAATGCAGTAGTGAATGTTCTTTCTCAACTTCAAATGTGTTAAAAATGAGTTAAGGGACAAAATGAGCTAAAACATCTTGATCACCTCACTTTGATGAATTATTGCATACGATTTGCTTTGAGAAGTTGATATTAACAGTATTATTTCTAAATTTTGCCCAAATTAAATTCAGAAAAGTTTGTTTGGAAGAGTTTTGTTTTATTTAATACCATTAAAGGTCAGCTCCTGGTGTTTCAGGCATCCATTTGCAGTGGTAACTCCGTTTACCATCAGACTGGCCGTATGCTTGTTTGCCCTCATAATGAAATTTGATAACGTAAAAGAATCCAAGTATCCCTTGAGAGAATTTACTATAGGGCCCGTGCTGAGAGTAGGTATCTATCTTCTGTTACATTTCTAGTCAAAGATTATTTACTATTCCATAAATTGGTTAAATTAATATAGTAGTCAACTACTGTTACTCGAATACAACTTATTCAAGTTTTTTATTATCACTGGGCATATACCACGAGCACCATCTGATAGTTATGCTATTATGGGAATAATTCAGACATATTTACTATAATTTTAAATACATATTAAGTATACAAAGAAAATATGAAACAAACAAGGTGTGAGACTAGTAGATATGTTTCTGTTGTGCGGAGATCGAAGCTATTGCCATTAGAAGGAGAGGCGATCTGTTAAACAGCTATACTAGCAAGGTCTCTTTTATGGTATGAGATGAAAATGGAATAGGCCGTGCCATCTGTTCCTCGAAACAACTTAATATTTAAGTTTATATATCTATCATCATTTTCCTACCCTTATCCCAATCATTTGGGGACGGCGTAATATGGTTTTATCCATATTACAAAAAGAATTGTTTTTTAGTTTTACGACCGTTTATATATCTATAATAATTATATATCTACATCTATTGTGCGCAGTAGTTTATTTTGGCACACAAAATGCATGAGGTTCTAAAACTCCGAAATGAAAAATAAAATTATAAAAATGAAGAGAATTCGAACAGTATTTAGTCACTTACCATCAGGTGAGCCGCATGCTCGTTTGCCGCCTGTGTTGTAAAAAAAAAAAAAGTATAAGAAATATTATTAAGTATTAAGCGTATGAAATTACGTAGCACAATTTATCTTAACTGTCCACTGCTGAAAAGATTTTGCCAGTAAACGTGGCTTACGTTTGGCAGGTGCGTTGGCAAGTTAAGTTAGTTAGATTTGGTGATGTTTTTGAAGGGATACTGCTACCTTTCCTTCAACCATTAAGTTCCCTTAGTTGACTCTTACGACACCCACGGAAAGGAAGGATGCGTGATCAATCGTTAGATAGGTACATTTTTGTCTGATAATCAACGCTATTTGTTGATCACAAAGTGACAGTAGATATAGACTTAATAACTAATTCTTAATTGTAATTTTAGTTTCTTCACTGCAGAGACTGTAATGTTTGCTTGATAAAACAAAACATGTCAAATGTAAAGATCGATAGCAAATATCGAATAATTATCCGATATCGTAAACTGGTTACGTGATATCAAGGGCCGCTTATGAAAATATACTCTAGATATTATACAAACGGAATGAACTCTATTATGATTCGTGTAAAGTGGCTACTTTAGTTTCAAATAACAATTGTATAGATATTCTTATATGTATAAATCACAGTTTTTGTAATCTAGGCGCCTTTTTTTTAAATCTATCTCTAAAGTTGGGAGATGTTTATAGACATGGAATGAAATGAAATGGTTGGGAGATGCTTCAGAATTGGTCTTAATATCGATTTTTTTTATACCAAAAAGTCCAAAATTAGACGAGTCCTACAGATGTAATTTTCACCATCAGTACGAGCCTCTTATACATGACGAATGAATTTACAGGATACAGAGGAATAACACCTGAGTCCTCAGGATTGGCAACGCATCGGAGGTATTATGGGCGAAACAGTATACTCTGTTATGTCCATAGTACTGCTCATGTCTATAGGCAACGGTTATTAACGGTTACACTTTCCATCAGGTGGGCCATCAGCTTGTTGCCTAAGTTGCATAAAAAAAATTACGTTGGCAGAAACGGTCGTGAAAAAAAAACCACCGATTGCCATTAAAGAAAAGAAGAAGAAATAAAACAAAATTGCAACGCTAAATAAATTTTATTTCATGAATTCATGTCAATAAGTATTCATTATTCACACTCAAATAATGTACAATCATTTATTACATGTAAAATCTGCCTAGCACATAGATATTTAGTAATTTTAACATCACGGAGCAACAAATAACGAGGTGTGCATATTCACCAAGTGCAAAAAGATCGTTTGTAGTAAAACGAGTAGGTATTTAATTGTATTTAGTCATTTAGGGTGAAACAGTGCTATATTGGCGTCATGGCTAATTATCAAACATTAGAATTAGATACCAACAAAAGTAGGTTCTGAAAGCCTATTTTGCTCCTTCTGGATAGGTAGGTACTGCGGATAATTACAATTTGACAAATCTAAATACATTTTTTTTTCAAGTATTAAAATATGTAATAGACAGACAATTATCTTGTGGGAAAAGTAATAATCATATTACATAAGAATCACAACGATTGACTATGCAATCCCAACTTGGAATTAGAATGCATTCCAGTAAACTACACTTATAGTTTTCTCATGCCTAGGTACGTACTACGGTTACTATTGATCGTGGCAGTTCGATTTGTACAAGGCGATAGAGTTAGGATTGCATAGCCATTATCTTTCGCTTTCTCTATAGATTTGAATAAATAAAATTAAAATATTTTTTTACATAGATCTCAGCAACAACCATATTCCTTTAATAATGACAGTTTTTTTAAAACTAATGATTTAAGTATTAATCCAACTCTATTTACCGAAGATTTAATTATAAATCTAAGTAAATAAAAATGAAATGAATACAACAGAGTGATCACATTCACATTGACAAGTTTGTATGGAAATCTGAGTTTCCAAAACTATCCGCTAGAGGCGTAGTTAATTTACAAGAATAAGATCGTAACGAAGTCTTTGTATAACCAGGTATAACACACACTAAGTATATTTAGTTGGTAAGCACATCACTTGGAACACCACTTGTACCTTCGTTTATGTTATAATTGTTTATGTATTTGTCATGACATTATAAAGTTAAAGTGCAGAAAGAAGTAAGCATGCGTTCATATTTAATGCTTTAAAGTGATATACTCGTATCCAACAAGAGTTCGCATTGACGTTAGGACAGGATGTCTGTCGGGTCAGTTAGTTACAAATTAAACGGACGGATAAGGTACCTACTTATAAAAGTTCCTTCCTGAAAACTGAACTCAAATATATTAATATAATCCTTTAAAGGAAACATATTAAGTAATTATCGAGACTGAACTATTGTTTTCCTGAAACACCATACCAGACATTAGGTACCATTAGACAATGTATCATGTATCATTGGATAAACAGATTCATAAGATTGTTATACTTTGTTGAAGTTCATGCATAAGAATTTAAATACACCGGAGTTAGATTATTAATATTATTACACACTTATTAAAACTGTGTTATTTGGGTACATATTTTTATTTTAAATATAAATTATTCGAACGCTTTGTATTTTTTTTTATCTGGTGGAATAAAATTAATATTGATTTATACAGGCTATTGATGAACAATTCGGAATGATTAAAGGTAGTGTAAATAAAGCACATATATATAATTTTAAACATGATTTAGTTAGGGGGAAGTTAAATAATAGTAGGTATATATTAATATTTTGGACAGGTATCCTATAATAGCAATTTTAAAATATAATAATGACTTTATGAACATACTCTCGGAGAACATCCAGTGGAAACAATAAAATGTAGGTATATACGTTACTCGTTAACTACATCGGATTAATCTGCTTTTACTCATGTAAAAATAGCCATATATGTATGTATATATGTTTATGTAGATATATTCTAATGTTGATATCCATGTATACATCAAAATAATAGATTATATTATAGACACCTTAAACATACGAAAAATCTACCAAAGAAGTTCTTATGGAGGATTTAAATTCACGCCACATTTTATCGATCATTGCTACTATGTGGTATGTACAATAAATTATGCCAAACATCAAATACACGACTAACCACCACACCAATGCACACAGACATTAAATAGACTCCGACAATAATTATCTCTAGTTTACGAAGAATTCTTTTCTTTACACTCATCTCTTACATTCATTTCACCACTCTTTTTAAGAGTAATGACGTAGAGCACCTTAAATAATCGTTCAGATACTAATCAAGGTGGTTATCTAGCAATTATGTTGCATGCGTATTTGTACTTTTCGTATTACTGCACAATATTAACCAGTTTTGGTATTCAGTGAAGATTAATAAAAACCAGCATTGAGCTAAATGTTACAAATCATGGCATAACGTATTTTATTTTAATCTTTAAGGTAAACGGGCAATTCACACTGATTCCTTGATTTTATTGTCTAATATGCCGTTTTGTTACGTGTATTATATCATAAAAAACCTTTTGTGGACACACTTTTATATATAGGTAGGTATTCTTTTAATGATTAAAAAAAGATAAGAATGATATTACATTCTTTATCAACCCACCTCCTACAATTTAAAAATTAAACCGTTTGTAATAAATGACGACAAAAAAGTCCTTTATATGTGTAGGTAACCTCAGGTTATTATAATAGAAAAATAAATAATGGTTTAAATATATTAAAAATTTTTGGCTCACTCTACTTCGCGTTTTTAATGTTCAAGACTATGAATTTTTCCTAATCGCTGCTTATCAGAACAAATTCACACGCATACGCATAAAATTCTATAGATTTTTTAAATTATTTTTAGTAAATTACTTAGACGCTTGCTTGGGTTCTCACTATTTTCTTAGGTACCAACGCTTTAAATATAACCGCTATGTTCAAACAATTAAAGTTTATATTGCTAAGTAGGTATGTAATCGGGTCAACATATCATTGAATTAAATTTATAAAAACAACAAGTGCTGCTCTTATTCATGATTGCGTTTTGTCAATTTTAAACATAAAAAAAAAAAAAAAACTGTAAAAGACAAAATAAATAGGTAAAATACGAATAGATCAATTAAATGTTGCTATGGAAAAGCGCAGGGAAGATGGCGGTGGGCACATAACTCCACGAGACATCTTGGTTTTACTTTAGAAATTGGCAATTTAAAAAGTAATCCTATACCTAATATAGAAATTCAAACTATATTGTCAGGTATAAGATTTTATTAAATGGCGTGTCAGTAGAGTGGTTTCAGGAGACGTGTGTCCTTACACTTGGGAATGCTGAGATTATAATCATAGTTAATAGTTAAAATTGTTTATTTTATAGCATGACACTAATTTAATGAAACAGCCATTATACTAGGACTTCAAGTTATTTCTATTTTTTATGGAAGTGCGCAATTCCAGATCGATGTCTGTCATGATCTAATTATTGGAATTCAATAATGACTAAATAAATGTATTTGTCCAGTGAATTTCAGAGCAATGCTTGTACCTATAATTTTTTTTAACTTTATAGTTTTTTAATGAACAAAAACATATAAACTACAGGTATCAAATCAATAGATAGCTTCGTAGTGATATATTTTAAATAAAATGTGACAAAGTGTCCTTTGTGTACTGTGTACCTTTGAAATTTATCAAATTTTAAACACAAATATATTGAAACTTCTTTGTGGGCATAACGTCTGGCTAAATTTAAGAATGTTGATATTATATCTTTTTTGTTTCTATTCAAATGGTTGTCTCGTCTTGTATCTACATGTTTTATATATATTTTGGCTCTTAAGAATATTATTTTTCACTGTGACCCTCTACAAAATATACTGTGACGCCCAAGATACCCCTCTTGTGCGCCCATTCCTCAGCACTAAAAATTTATTTTAAACTATAAAATAGAAATCAAACAGCATTGAAGTCAATGTCTATTAATAGACACGTAATTATAAATTGGTAATGTAATATTTATTATGTTGCAAGGTAGGTACATACCTATTTTAAGACAATACATTAATGAAAAGTCAAATGACCTGCCAGATACTTTATAAAAAAATCTCCACAATCGCGATAAATGTAAGTACTAAATAATGAAAGACAGCTTTTTCTGTCAGTTTACTTAAATTATTTACTGTAGTTTTTATTTTTGTAATAAAATATAAAAATAAATGTCGTTACAAATAAAATTATTTAATTAGAAACTGTTATTAAATTGTAATATTAATATGTAAATACTATTATTACGGGAAATCATTGTTAATCTGATAGGCTTCTACAGAATTGTACCTATTATTAAAATTTTGTTCCTAGATTTGATCTTATAGAATGGCAGTTTTTTTTATAGAACTTTAGGCCTATTTATGTAGATGAGACTTGGCAGTTGAAATATGATTGAACCGATAAACAACAATTTGGACTATGCACTATTTTTTTAAATTAATATTATGATAGCTAAGTTGGTGCATATTTTATATTACTTGTGTATTTCACATTTAAAATAATAATACGTATAATTATTTGCTTCCATTACGAGTACTTGTCATTTATAACTTATACGCGTCTAATACCTACTTCGAATAAAACAGTATTTTAATTTCATAATTATACCCAATGCTACTATAATAATTTGATTTTATGTTCATATAATATGACTCCAATACTCAACTAGGTAAATATTTTAGAACTTTGTGAAACTGGTATTGATCTTGGTGCATCCTACTATCTAAATCGTTTTGTCATTCTCTTGCATTTAGTTGAGAACTTAAATTTTCATTTTTTTTGTTTTATTTACTATAATAAGTAGGTACCTACCCATACCTACCTAGTTTATTTTTGCATACGAATGGACATCATAGTATACATCAATTAATATATTGGCGACACAAATTGACTTATTATGTTAAAATTTAACAAAATTAATTTTTCAATAGTTACTACACAAGTCACGCAAAATTTATACATTATACCAACATGCATATAAATTAGAACCAAACAACAAATGGCCAAATTGTATAAGTTATTATAACAAACAAATCAAGCAAAAACATCCACGTAAAAGAAAATTAATTGCAATTCCATACTTTTATAAGTATAATTTAAGCTCTTGGTACCTAGTCCAACAAAAATTAAAGTTCCTAATAAATTAAATATACAGGGTGTAACGGAAACGGTATAAGGTATGTTCACGAACGTATAACATATTATAGGTTGAAATATATTTATTACACCTATATACAGCTTGTCTATACATTAAACTTTGTATAAAATAATGTTTAAACCTGCTACACCCGATCACATGTCCACACAATTTGTATGAACGAAAGGATAAGCCAATAATTATTTTCATATTATGTTTACTGCTTAGAGTAAGCATTCACGAATTATCTAAAATTATCCCCGGATTTCATATGGTTATATCATTTCCGTTTCACCTCATACACAAAATACAATGTAAGAGAAATAAATATATGTGATATATATATTTCGTATCTATCTATTATATCAAAACTAATGACATTTTCTGTATGTTGTACTTGTAGTTATAGTAACACCACAATAACGTATAACTAGGTACTAGTCGCTTAGCAGAATTACCGAATATGGTTTTCACTAAAGACTAATAGGTATGTAGTCACTGAAAATTTTCAGAACAGTGAAGTTACTATAATTATTAGGCTACTGCCTTACAATGTCTCAGGCCCAGATCCCAGGATTCATACTGAATCTATTGTTTACTTATTTTAATCTTATTAAATTTTAAGTAATCAAAATGTTCATTAACTGAATGATGCAAGCAAATGAAGTTGGTAATCATTAACAAATTTGTTATTGGTCTGAGGATGGTGATTTTCAAAATATATGTTCAACAATTTTAAGGTACAAGTGCTTATTATATAAAATCTAATTAATAAATATAAATTTACTGAAATGGATTTATTTTTAAATTTAGGAATTGAAAAGAATAAAAATATTAAGCCAAGTTTTGTTTTTAAATGTGTTATTCAGTTACATTTACAATAGTTATTTCACTGCATTAAACATAATATTGGTGACCTAATAATTATAATTACTACTGTTTTAATAATTCTTTCTTTGAACATTGTTCAGTCTTGAATTTGTTTAAACCCACACTTTCAAATTGTTCTAAAATATACAGTGGCTATTGTGTACATGTCAAGTACCTACTGTGTATAATTTATGTCTACCTATCCATTCAATAAACAATCCCACAATGCTTACTCACAAATATATTCTAATCATTATATTGACAAAAATAGACATCTGTCTTCAATTTCATGTCCACATCCACCAGAGGAAACACACAATAAATTTATAATAAACAACATTATTTGATAAACAATCATAACAATACAATAGATTTCTATTTTTACAATACAGGTATGAACTTTTAACAGCCTGTTGTAAGAAACATATACCCATTAATGTACAAATTATAATTCATCTAAATTCATTAGATGTAGTTGTTTTAAAATAAATAGTATTATGGCAAATCTAAACCAAAATGTATTATATCTATGAATCCCTTCATTATTTACTTGCAAATATTTAGAACATAAAGATATTTACATTGTGTATTTAGTTAAAAATATTGCAATTGTTATTTAAAAAAAAGCTTCTGATGCTGATAAATATGTACGTAATAAATAAAAAATGTGATTTGAAAATATTTCAGACTGACTCTAAAAATTATTATATAAACAAAATATTTGACATATTGTCATTAAAACTATTAATATTTACTTGGATACTTAATCCATTCATTGTGTACAATAATAGTTAATGGGATCTCATCCCACCTAATAAATTGGTCTTTATTTATAAGGCTGTGACTGAATAGGCTTTGACAATGCAGCTTGATTTCATTTTGTACCTACAGATAAAAGACTGATTATATACAATAATATTGTTTTATTTTACATAAGTACATAATACACAATATAGTCCCTCTCCCCTCAATTAATTGAGTAGTAATCAGCAACAATTATTTTTATACTCTACAAATTTATATGCATAATGCAGCAATGAATGGATCAACTATGATTTATTTTATGAAGAAAATAATAACATCACCCACTATCATCCTAAACCAAGTCCTCAATTCAATTTAACCTGTTACCTGGACATGTTTCTCAGTACTTTTAAAGTGTTAAATGTACTTTTACATAAGTATATATTTGTTATGTAATTATGTGTATGAGTAAGTTTTTGGGCACTTTTTAATATTACATCAGAAAATTTAGTAATCCAATAAAAGCATAGAAGTTTGTGATGTTTTATATTGTGAATAAATAATTTAAAAATTATTTTTCAAAATTTTGTGTAAACAAAAGCACAACAATATCTATTATTACTTTTTTATTATTTTCCTATTAATAGGACATGTATCTATGATTTGAAACATATATGTTCCACATTTTATATGTATACACTTTATCATAATAATAATAATATAGGTTTCAAGAAAATCAACAAAACACAAAAGCAATTCCATAATAAATTAATAACATCTGTAGCAAACATAGATATACCACTCTTATTGACAAAACATCCCATTCATATTGTTGCAGATAAAACATAATGATAATTTATCTAATTGTTGCTACAATCACAGTGATTATCATGAGCTTGTTGAATCAGATATTGGATCAAACAGAGTGGCCTTGGGACTGGTGTCTTTGTCCCCACTGACTAGAAGGTCCCTGTGCCGAGTTACCTTGTTGCATCCATGAAAGAATGTTGGGTGGCCCTGGAGGAGCAGAAGATGTGGGACCCGCAAAAGGCCCCTGATCAGAGCCCCCAGATGGCATATTGTTGATTAGCCCCCAACCAGCTGCTTGATTGAGTGCTGCTACAAGAGCTTGGTTGACAGGCAATCCTCCCATGCCTAGCGGCATACTACCACCCTGTGCCTGTCCTCCACCAGCAGCTACTGCAGTTTGGCCATGCTGACCAGACATACCTAGTGCTTGCATGTTGACCATATCCATATTACGGCTACTCCATGAATTATTGTTTGAAGTATTGTGTGGATGCCCCTCTTCATAGTTTCTGCTTGGTAAATTCCTTTGGTTTGCACCACTCTTATTTTGCTTAGGTGACGCATTGGATACATTCACTGATACACCTTTAATTATGTGATCTTGACCACATAGACTTTGTGCTACTTCTGGATCCAAGAACGTTATAAAACTAAAAGCTCTAAAAGGTTTTGGAATAAAGACATCTGTCACTTCGCCAAATTGAGAAAAGTATTCCCGTAAATCATTAGCTGTCAATTCTTCTGTACAGCGACCCACAAACACTTTACATGGCATGGAAGTGACTGATCCTTCTTTGGAGTTAGGTATTCGAACATCACACCATCGGCCATCTATCATGTGTCTCTGTGCCAATACTCTCATCTGTGATGAATATGACGCAAATCTAATGAAAGCAAACCCTTTAGACATTCCAGTTTTTGGATCCCTTTTTAATTGCGCCATTAATACTTCGCCAAACTTTTCGAAATACTCTCGTACAGTTTGTTCTGTTGCTTTCCATGGTAAGCCCAACACGATTAAATCTGAACATAGATTATCGTTTCTCTTGTTTTTTATCGAAGATGTTTCAGAGTTTTCGCCAGATTTACGTTTATTTTCTTTAGGAAAACTGCAAATGTAAAGATGATTGCCCCATCCTTCGGGAGGAGGATATAATCTACCATCTCTTAATCGGATACCTCTGATAGTTTTCGTTTCAGGATGTCGATACTTTAGGCCACAACACCCAGGAAATTGCGCAGACACCGTTGTTAACATTAACGTTCCATCTTCTTCGATAGGTAATTCTATGGGTTCTTCGTTTTCGTCTTCAGCCACAGGCAAGTAATCGAAGGACATTATTTCTTAATCATGAACAATATTTAAAATATTGGTAAAAATAAACACAATTGTTATACTTATTAACACTATACAAATGTACAATTTATATTCCATATAAATAAATAAAATTAAACGTCACACACGGGTTACGAACCCATTGCAATTTTGCAGGTTGAAAACATAATGGAATGAACACTTTTGATATTTTCAAGGTGGAATCAAAGAGATTTCATTAATTTCAAGTACCAAAAAGTGTACATCACTCTATATTAATAGACAACTTTCTAAAATTGACAATTGACGTCATCAGGGTTACCATATGTTTTATTTGAAAATGCCACGCAATTAAAAACAGAAAGTAAAGTAATTACGTAACTATAAATTTCAATTTTATCACACAAATTTAAAGAAACTACAAATTTTTATTTAACAGAGCACATAATTAGTATGAAAGGAAAAGTTTACTTTATTTTTGTTTTCATTTTACCTTAAAACTTGCCTATTGCGGAAATCTTTAAAATAGTTACATATCTTAGGATAGGACTGTTCAAAATAAAAAATACTACCTATTAAATAGGTTAATAATAGTCTTAGTTAATTATTTAAAAATAATAAAGATAAATAAAAAATAATAATGATATAATATGAAATGTCATTTCATTAAAAGTACTAATTAGGATTTGGGCAAAAAATACTTCAAACATATAAATACCACAAACAAAGTTCCTGTAACTATAATTCCTAATGAGGGTAGTCTAGCTAAATATTTTAGTTCATGAGATTGTTTGTGGTCAATGGAACACATTTTATCTTAAGATTATACCATTATGTCAAGTATATTTGTATATCATGTGCAAAATTCAGAACATGATATGCAAATTATTTATTTGTAATACATGTGTATAAATACATGCAGATGTTAACAATGCAATCTCATTCAACATGTTTAGCCTGTACGGCATACAAAAATATGTTTACACAGACAGTTCAAAATTATATATCAATTTAATGTCATACAAAATACATTTAAATAAATAATAATAATAGTTGTCAGGCAAGAATAAAAGAACAATGTCATAATAATGGTAATAAATATAAATAAATATTCGTTATGTCAAATTTTATTATTAAAGAATTCACATACATTTCTCCATTAAGAATTTTTTTATTTGTACTTAAATATACTAGTTGGTGATTTTTTTACAGATTTTGGTATTCTATTATAGATTTTTAGTGCCATACATAATATACTGTCATGCATAAGTTTTGTACTAAATTTTTTAGATATAACTTATCATTATCACATCGATTGCGTTTAATAATTTCTGAAAGACGTGGAAGTAAATTCTTATTAGTTTTAATAAATACACACACTTCAAATATGTACAATAAAGGTACTGTCAATATATTATATTGTTTGAAATAAGGCACACAACTGTCAGTATTTTTAAGATTAAACATGGCATCTTTTTTTTCAGCTTTAAATACAAATTCTTTCTTCGTTGAATTTTCCCAAAATACTAGGTGTTTCAAAAGAAAGGTGACATTTGTTTTGGTAATTTATTGCTTGTACGCAACTATTCTGAGGGGCGCGGGGGTATGTCATTCGGTAGTCTAGCTTTTGGGAATTTAGTCGCTTTAGAGCGTTTTTCGGTATTGGACCGTGTGTTGTGTTTTGAGTTTTACAAAAACGGTAATTCAGCGACTGTAACGCGTAGAAATGTTGAAAAAGGTCTTTATAGCACAGAAAAAATGTGTTAGAGCTATCTGTGGTGTAAAACCAACAGATACATGTAGACCATTATTTGAAAAATTAAAAATATTAACCCTTACATCCATGTATATTTATGAAGTAGGAATATTTGTTAAACAAAACCCACAATTTTTTACAAAACTTTCGAATATAAATAAAGTCACATCAAGAGATCCCACAATGTTGAAACTGCCCATCTGCAGAACCACACTGTATCAACAAAACTGTGATATAATGACTATTAAAATATATAATAAAATACCAAAATCAATAAGAGAACTACTAGTAAGTCACTTTAAATTACGGTTAAAAAAATGGTTACTGAAAAGCAATTTTTATTCAATAAATGACTTTTAAAAAAATTAAATGTATGTATGTAAATGTATCAATGTATTCAGTTGTATTGTATGCCATTTGTTATGTTTTTGACTTGCTTTTGTGGAAGAATATGTTGGTAAGCGCTTTTCAACGTTTACCAACATATTTTTTTCGGATGAAGCAAAGTTCCATTTCAATGAACATGTAAATAAACAAAATTGCTGATACTGGATTGCAACTAATCCAAAACACAAACATCAGAAACCCCTACATTCGCCTAAAGTGACTAAAAATATGTAAAAATAGAGATGACATAATAAAATTGCACATAGGGGGTGAGGAGACTAGTTTGCCGTTGGTCCAATGGCCAGCGGTTATAGTGCAGTATAAATATAGGGCCCCTATCGGCCAGG
Organism: Galleria mellonella; assembly: GCF_026898425.1. Classification (NCBI taxonomy): domain Eukaryota; kingdom Metazoa; phylum Arthropoda; class Insecta; order Lepidoptera; family Pyralidae; genus Galleria; species Galleria mellonella. Next base: position 699,296 of record NW_026442151.1, on the reverse strand, counting down.
AATCATAGCACAGTTGACCTCCATCGAGAGCGAAACGTGAAAGTTAAATTAACATGAACTATAAAAGTAAAATTAACATGAGAGTTGCACTGAAAACTTAAAATGATATGATGTCGTATAACAGTCACTGTTACGATCGAGACAGAAATAAAACAAAAAAATGGACGAAAACTGTATAGAGAGTAACAGAAAGGAGGCCGGTTTCGTTCTCGTTTTGCGGTATATAAAAATCGCGATTAAAAAATAGGCGTTGATCATAAAAGGGTGAAAATTTGAAACTGTATATATTTTTCTATGCTAAATAATAATTAAATAAAAATAACAAAAATTGTCAAAAAAATAAAAAATAAATATTTAGAGGTGGATCATCCTTATCATTGAGGGGTATGAAAAATAGATGTTGGTCGATTCTCAGACCTACCCAATATGTACACAAAATTTCATAAAAATCGGTAAAGCCGTTTCGGAGGAGTTTGGTAACAAACAACGCGACACGAGAATTTTATATATTAGATAAACAACAATGGGCCTTATCCTGGGAAATATCATAAAAGACTGTTCTTTGGTCAGAAATATATGTTGCAGGGATAAATCTTCCATTACTTATAAGATAAGTATTTTTTTTATAATCCAAAAAGTACTTGTAAATTTAAATTAACATACAATTGTTTAGTGTAGGCGAGACTAAAATTTACGATCTTTATCGCGCGTCTAAAACTTGCGGAAGCGTTGCTCACGAAGTACATACACGCTTTACATATGCTATATTTTAGCGCAACTCATGCAAGAGATTCTATCTGTAAAAGTACGCTTTAGCATAAAAATTATGATTTAATGACAATCAAAATTTATAACAAGATATCAAAAAGTATACGAGAACTCTACTAATACTAATACTAGAAAATTTATGAATTCACTGAAACATTGGCTTGTTGAGGAGTCCTTTTACAGTGAGCAAAAGTTTTTGACACAAAAATACTTACCTAGTTAAATTACCGATCGTATTATAATGCAGCTGTTATCAGTAGTCCATGATTTGACAGTGACTTTATTACTGATGAAAAGACATAGTAATGCAATATAAATTCCGATGGAAGGCTAATCATTGACTTTTGTAACTCAAAACATTCTGGACCTGCATTAAAATATATATATGCTCGCGACTGTAATTCCTTAAAGGATAGTCAGAGGCATTTGTCAACTGTTCTCATAGTGGTGAACGTAACAACCGGTCAGGAGGTATGACCAGCAAACTGATATGGAATTGTATTTGATATATTTTTTTTTAATGATTCATTTAATTAACATTTATACTTTTTAAGTTTAAAATTTTGTCTGGCTAGTTATGGTAAAATATGAGAACTTATACTATTAACTATTACTATCATTGTTAACATTTATATACCTATCATGTTTCTTGTTAATAAATATTAATTTATTCATTCAATATTATTATTATAAGGGTATTCAGTGGACGTATCATGCGTGTCATGCACGCGCGTAGTTTGTGCGCTTGATGGTCCATTTACTTTCATAGTGAGATTCAGTTGTAAGGTTTTTGAAGATGACAAACTACAACGCGCTGGCTGCATCTACTACACGTTGAATGTGGTTGGTGCATGAATAACATACAAATGACACAAGAGCTGTGTGAAAACATGAAAACCACGTATGTAACTCACGAACAGCTCTTGAGGTGTTTGCAAGCGGTGCATTCGCTAGATTTGAGGGCCTCTAATGCAATGTTTTCCGAAATTTCGCGGTCAAACGAAATACCATCTTATTTAACACACGTATGTTAATTTATAACTAATATATTAAAAATATCAGAGGTAATAGTTCCTAATTCAAATTTAAAAGATAGAGTGATCTGGGGAGTTATCAATTTAACTTGCAACATTGAAAATTTTCGCTCATAATTTTGTTTAAAAAAAATATGTGTCAAAATCTTTGGCCAAAATTTAACCTCCGAAATGTCACTTTGGTAACTGAAATTTGATCCGTTTTTAACACTCAATGATCTATATGATTTAAGCCTGCAGTTTTGCTCATGTGATGTCGTTTTTCCCTCTGTTGAAATTACTAAAGTAATTTTATGCACTGGAGTAGCCATTAAAATATTTTGTTAAGTTCACTATCTATTATATATTTTCATTGGGTTTAATATTTTTCTATGACAATACTGTTGTCCACAGTGAACAGTAACTTGGAATCTTTGCTTGGACCCAATGAATGCTCTATTATAATATCTATGCTTATTTCTTATTGGTTAAAATTGCTTTGCAAAGCGTGTTATTTACTTATGTAGTTTGACAATTGTGAGATGAGACACTGCTGAAATAAATAAATGAAAAATTTCGTCGAAAAATAGTGATTTGATTGAAGTTTAAGGAATTTAATGTTTTTTTTTTTACTGCAATTATCTGTAATTATTACTAAGGTGATGCTCTTTTAATCAAGAGTTTAATTATATAGTTATGCTTATTGTATTTTCAAGTGGTAATTTAGACATAACCTTAACGTGATAACGAGAATTTTTTTAATTTTTTTTTATTTATAAAGGCTATCTAATGTAATATTAATTTATAAAATGTTATTGTCTTAAATATTTCATGTGAAATCGTGATATTATGGATGATGACTCTAAAGAGAATAGAAGAAATAAACCACAACAAAAGTTTTATAAACCAGGTAGTGGGCCTTTGAGACGCTCGAGTTATGGTACAGATGCAAAAATGGATAATTATGGATCTCAAAATTCTGTTAACGATGATCTTTTGACTGAGAAAAGTAAAGATTATTCTGTGACAAATGCCCGCCACAAAAAACCAGAACAGCAACTTTACGTGCCTAGATCAGGTGATTCTTGTCCAGCTGATAGACAATCTAAACACATGAGGTCTGATAATTCTAGTCAGTACAACAATAGAAAAATGTTCAGTAGATCAGATAAACATGGCTATGGAAGTGGTTCAGGATCATACTCTAGAGGAGCTTCAAGAAGAGATAGGTCATTTGCAGATAATCATTATCAAGATAGTGGAAGTAAAGACCATAATTATAATCGGCATTCTAGGCAAGTCTCTGAAACAAGATCCATGTCACCAACTCACTGCATACAAGAGAAAAATGTAGATAGAAATCGTGATAGTAGAAGTATGGAGACATCTGCAGGTCGACATATATCAGGGGGAGGTAAGCCACCTTCTGGTAGGAGAAATTCAGCAGGCTACTCTTCAGATTCATCAAGACCTAAATATGCAGTAAATATAGATAATATACCTCCAAGATTTAGAAAGAATTTTTTAGAACAATCAGGTCACAGTTTTGATAGTTTTGATCAAATATATAGAGACAGACATACTTCAAGTCAATCTATTTCTCCTAGTTACAATCAAGGCCAATATACTAACTCTAATTTGACTTGGTCTCAAACACTGCCATCAAGAGGACGTGGAAGGCTTAGAGATAATGAAAATTTTGATAGAGAGAAATTTATAAATTCATATTTGAAGAATTATGATGTGCAAAATTCTAGAAGATCAACTCCTAGTAGTTCATATATGAATTTATATGAACCAAATGTATTTGATAATCAAAATGAAGTGGTGGCATTGTCTAACAATATTGATGATCAAAATGAATATAATGACAATTGTGAGTAACTATATTTTTAATTCCCTTACGGAAGCTTAATAGCATCATGGTACATATTTTTCAGCTTATAACAATAGTAGCTTATAAAAAAATGTGTTTACAATTAGGATTGACATGAGATATTAAGTCTAATATTTGAGATTTATCCTTAAAATTAATGCTTCTATGTTTTTGGGATAGCTCAGTGAGAGCTTATATACTTATAATGCCAAACTACACATTTTGTATGGGTAACTGCTAATGAGGAATAAAATAATAAATCTTCCATAGATAATTTGTATATTACTTTATCACAGGGAGATTTTGTATAAAAGTTGTTTGCTTCAGTACTTCTGTTCCATTTGTGTTTCTACTGTGAAGCAGTTGTATTTCGCATTGTATAGCTGTCTTTCGGTTTGAAGGGTGGGATTTGGGAGTGAATTTACAGGGTACAAAGGAATAACACCTGAGTCTTCAGGAGTCACAATGCATGGGAGGGTATCATGAGCAAAACAGTATACTTTGTTATGTTCATGGTACTGCTCATGTCTATAGGTGACGGTTACCACTTTCCATCAGGTGAGCCGTCAGCTCGTTTGCCATTTTAAGTTGCATAAAAAAAGTTTTAAACTGTAAAACATATAATTTATATTTTAATAAAAAATTTTAATACTTTATTTATTTTTATTTGTATTTATTCTTATTTCAGCTCTTAAAAATGGATTAAATAATGAAAATAATGATCTGTCATACAATCATGATGAAACCAAACAAGAGTCTGATAGTCAACATGACAATGAAACTATATCTCAGATTACATCTAGTCTTTTAGATATGACTAATTTGGTAAGTTATAAATAATATGTTACAATAATATTTATATTGACTTTATAATAGCATTCCACCATCTTCATTGTTGGTTAATGTTTTTTATTATTTATACATGTGATCAGTATAGAAATTTTATCTTAAGTTGTATTTATAAAAATTTGGTATAAGTGGTTACTTCTAAAAATCTTCTTCTTAAGAAGTCATAACACCAATAGAGATTTATATTAATTGTAATATGAAGTTGTTCTTATAATGTTAACATATTTGTTTTGATTTTTATCTTAGGACTGGACTGAAGAAGTTGAGAAAAATATCAAATTGGATGATATGTGTGACACTTCAACTAGCTTTTCAAATAACATACAATCATCAGCTTCACAGGAAAATAAACAATTGGAATCTCGTGAATCCAAAAGAAGCGGCAGATCTAGACGTAGGGATCGAAGGTATGATCTGCCACTTACTGTTTTAAGTCAGAGTTCACAGAACTCTATTTATTACTATCATAAAATCTTATCTAAGATCATCTAGGTACATCTTGATACTTGAAAGAAGACAAAGAAGAATAAAACTTGGTTTAAGAGTTTATGAGCAATATTATAGTATAATGTATCTTGAAGTTTATTTCTTTCTATACACTTAAAAAAAATTGTTTAAACGTAAAATTTGTTTTAAATTATGTTGTTGTAATTATAGAGAATTGATTCTTTTTGATAAATTGTACACTTAACAGAAATTTATTATTTTTTTATAGGCTCATATAGTATTGTCTATAAAAAAATATTTATAACTAAGGGTTGTCACCTGGCAACTTAAGGCATTGGCTGATTCAGAACAGTCAACTTGGATGCAATGCATTTTTGTACCGTACAAGAAACACAACTACAATGTTTCGGATATGTTATGTACATTTTTGGGAAACCTAACGATGCGAGCAATTTCGGGAATCTCCGGACTGAAATATAAGAGCGCTAAACCGAAACAACGTTAAGCGGTATATTACTGTAGTTCAATATAATCAAGAAGTTAGTTTTTTTTTTGCAATAAAATAGAATTTAATACTTTCATGTTAATAAAGGAAACAAAATAGATATTGACAAATTGATTAGTAGCTAATCTTACTATTTTTATTAAAAAACAATAAAAAAAAAATATGCGAAATATTGTATCCAGTGGCGTAGCTAGGTAACCAAAGGCATTGGGGCAAAAAATAAACTAGAGCCCCAACTAAGCCATTTAAAATAAACGATTTGTACATACAATTTGTTTTTAATTTTTAATTTTATTATGGAGTCGAATTCGGAACACGGCGAAAACGGAATAAATCTAAAATTTTATCAATACACTAGCGACCCGTCCCGGCTTCGCACGGATGCAATGCTAATACTAAATATACCTACTTACTACAGAATGTACTTATAAACAACGTTTATAGCTTTTTTTTGTCATTAACATTGACAATACAAACATGATAAAGTGCTATTCGACGCGCTATTTATAGGCACACGCCGCCGGTCGGGCCAGTACCGCCGCACCGCTATGTACCTTCATTTTAAATCTATAATATCTTTAGAAATATTTATTTAAATTACATGCTGTAAAGATGTATTTAAGGTACTTAATTGGATAAAAATTGATGCTGTATTGCTTAAAATCACTTCGTAAATAAGCCACTTTTTTCCGTAAAATGTAAAGAATAAAAAATGGTTATTGTGGGTTATCCTTAAGAGATAGACAAATACCATCGCGGACTTTTTTGTTGACCTTTTTAAGGTGTACGATATTGTAGTACATTATTTTGATTTATCTCGTAGGGTTCAGCCAGCGTTTAGAATGTAAGCGCAAAAAATGTGTTTATCGATATCGATTACGACATCACATTAGAAACCTTTTAATTTATCAGTGTTTTTCTATAATATTATGCATAATTATACATATAAACCTTCCTCTTGAATCACTCTATCTATTAAAAAACCGCTTCAAAATTCGTTGCGTAGTTTCAAAGGTTCAAGCATACATAGGGATGGACAGACAGCGACAGCGACTTTGTTTTATACTATGTAGTGATGATAATGATAGTGATAGTGAAGTAAAAAAAATATAAATATGTTGAAGAAATTTAAATAAATCTGATTTATTTATATTCCGAATGTGGGAGAAACTTTCACTAGTTCAATTTATAAGTCAGAGTCCGAGGGGCCCCCTGAGTTTGAGGGCTTCGGGGCACTATCCCGTCTAGCCTTCCGGTACCTACGCTACTGATTGTATCTATAAATAGATTTCTCTCCACAAAATATTTAATTTTATTTGTCGAATATTTATACCATCTATTTACAGTTTGTTAATAAAAAATATTATTTGATAGGAGTTCAAGCAGAGGCCATCGAAATTCTGAAAAGAAATCTGAAAGAAATAGAAAAGATAGTAATGCTAGTATTCAACATGAATCAGATAAAAATCGAAAAGATAGTAACGCAAGTGTTCAACATGAAACAATATTCTCAAATCTAAAGCAAAGAGAGAGGGAACGACGAGATAGCCATAAAAGCAATCGCTCCTCAACCCTTGGTAATAGCCGGGATGATTTGGATAGGTGGAGATCTTTACGATCGTACAGCAGAGAACAGAGCACAGAAGGGTAATGTATTAATTCATTAAAATTAATAATTTTTATTGCTGTTTTTTTTGGTTTAAAATGTGTCGACAGGTGTTATCTTTATAAATAGGCTTTTATTACTGTACTGTGACTTTTGGTTTGCTCTATGTAGGTAGGTTTTATGTTATCGAATTTAGAGTACAAGTGAATTTTTTAAGTAAGTGGTATCTGTAACTATAAAAATAGCCAATAATAAATAATTATAAACAAGAGTATTTATATTGATTTTTATAAAAACGAAACAACTTTTATCAGATTTTCAATAAATTAACTTTCTTATTTGGGAATTAAACTTTACTTTGAATTAGATTTTGAAAAAAGAATATATTTGTATAAAGAAGATAAAGATATAGTTTTCTGAAGTTTGTGAAATAACAAACTAAGGGAAATAACTATATTTTTTATTTGAGTTCAGCTTATATTGTAATGCTTGAAAAATAAATAAAAAAAAAACAAATACTTTTTAAAAAGTATAAATTGTTCAGTTGTTTTTTAAGTTTCATATTTGACATTGCTTCAAAGAATTAAATTTTATAACGACATCTAAACATTTGAGAAACAGAGACTTTGTACAAAAATCGTCTACTTGGGTTATCTCTGTCCCATTTATGATTCTGCCGTAAATTAGTTATGTTTGTAAGGTTGTTTCGGTTTGAAGAATGGGATGGGCAATGAAATTACAGGGTACAGAGGCATAATAAGGCATAAGACCTTAGTCCTCGGAAATTGCAATGCATGAAGGATTTCATGGGTGAAACAGTATACTCTGTTACGTCCATGGTATACTGTACTTTTCATTGGGTGGACTTGTTTACCGCTTGTTTACCATTCTAAGTAGCATAAAAAATATTGATAAATAAATAATTATACTATAGATAAATAGGGTATAGTAAGATTATTAGTTCGAATTAATGTAATCAATAAAATTACCGTTGTATTTATTAATGAATTTATTGTTTTAGAAGAATAGTTTCACAATGTAACAGCAGAGATACATCAACTATTCGGGCGATGAGTCCAAGAGATAATGAAGGTTTTCGTATACCAAGTTCTAAATCTTCTATTTGGTCATCTGGCAACCAGGTACAATTTTTAAATATTATAATAAATTGATCTTTTTTTTATATTGTTACAATGTTGATATTAGGCGTATTTTTAATATAGTAAGTATTTGCTTAATTATTTTCTCCATACAAAATAAAGTTTTGTTAAAAAAATCTTTTTTTTTTTTAAATAATTTTATTATACTTAAAGACGAAAGACATGATATTGAGTAATGCATTTCAGAAGAGAAACAATGGATCTTGGGCGAGTGGACGTACTCCAAGCACAGAGCGTGGAAGACAGTCCCCAGTGATGAACAACAACATGACAGCTGACGGTAGTGTTGATGGGTCGGCCGGCGGTGGTCGCCGCAATCGCAAGCGTGCCGGTCGCCGCCGCGGCAGGCATTCCGACGTTGCACAAATTTCGCACTCTTCACACCCCTCTCATTCGTCACACGCTCACCATGTACCAACTTCGACCTCTTCTACCTCCATGACAACCAACTGGCGCGAGGAAATCCTCGAATCTAAAAAACAAGCATCGCACGATAGGTGATTGGACATATTAATTATAAAATTTTCATGTATTGTTAATCTCCACATAGTGATAGAGTGAGCACATATAATTCTTATAATACTTTATAAGCAGATACTTTATAAGCAGATAATTTATAGCAGAGTAAGAAAAAAAGCTCGAAATAAAAAACTCAGGTTATGGAATGAGCTTCCTGTCGAGGTTTTCCCAAGAGACTACAGCATGGGGTTCTTCAAAAGGGGGGTAAAGAGGTTTCTTTAGGGTCGGCAACACGCGCGTAATACCTCTGGTATTGCAGGCGTTCATAGGCTGCGGTAACCGCTTACCATCAGGTGGGCCGTATGCTTGTTTGCCACCTCAGTGGTATAAAAAAAACTGTCTGGTTATCGTGGTATGGTAATAGTAGGTATCGGCGTCCTCTTTATAAGATTCATTTCCAGTAATGGGATGTTAATAGTTTTATTTGTAATTTGTAAATAAAAGGTCGCCTCTGCTATCGATGAGTAAATATCACATTGAACAAATGCTCGGCTACAAATGTTAGTATAATCAAATGATTATATTTACATACATACATATCTGTTACTTGAAAAACAAAGCACTCTCACTCATTGCTATGTGATATGGAAGAAAATTCAATGTAAAACTAGCAAAGTATTAAGCCGTATGGTATATTTGGCTGGAAATGAAATTGTGACTCCGCTTGCATGATTATATTTAATATGATAATAATTGGTTTGTAATAATAGGTTACGCCGTGTGTGCCCCGGTATAGAATGGGCCATCTGTCTTTTCCTATGGGTGTCATAAGAGGCGACTAAGGGAGAGCGTGGGATGGACAGCAGCATCCCTCTTAAAACATCCTCAAAGTAGCGTGGCAACTACTACCAAAACTCCCCTTATAGGGAAGCCTTATGTCCAGCAGTGGACAGTTAACGGCTGAAATAATAATAAAATAATAATAGATTACTTAATTTTGATTTATAATATAGGCACACAGATGGACAACCACAGCGGAACAGACTCAACAGCACTATGTCAGAGAAGTCTATACATGACACGAATTCTTCACATCCTGGATTGATAGTCCTACCTCAAAGTTCCATCAATCATTTGCAGAAAGACCATGGGTTTGTATTTTTTTATTTTATGAGTAGAGTATTAATTTGGGTCTCAGATGAAGTGTGTTAATAATATTTAATATTTTTCAGGCGGATTGGCAATTGTGAAAACCAGAAATTACTATATGATCATCAAAATCCATCTAAACCAATAATCGTGCAAACTAGTCCCACTAAAGGGGATATAAGAATGGATGGAGGTAATTGTGTGTTTATATATTCTATAAATAATATTAAACAGATTGGGTCACACGGGGTTATTTCAAGAACAATATTACAATCTGAATTGTTTTAGAGTGCTGTACAAATGTTATACAAAAGAATGTGACTTTGTCCATCTGTTTGTTTATTACAGTTCTATATCTCAGCCACTATTAATGCTATCGATTTGAAATTTAATATTTCAAATGAAACAATTGAATATTTGTTATATTTTTTAATCATAAGACTCTAGAATACGAGATGTTGCCATTCTCTATACAAGAGATGACCCGGGGCACAATATCTCAGATCGGTAGAAAAGAAGCAAGTCAGTTGGCCCATCGCGATAACTTTCATATTGTTAATAATGGGGTAGAGTTCATTATTTACATTTAAGGTGAGATCGTGATCATTCGTGGGACCATTTAATAGTAAAAAAAATACTAACAATTCCTTTCCCTCCCTAGGCTTCTGGTTAGCCAGTTAATATTTTTCTAATACGGTGCAGAGGTTTGAGTTAGAAATATCTCATTGCTGTGATTATTTTAACTTGAGATCGGGCTGCAGGTGGCAGAGAGTGTGGTCGCAGCGGCGGCGGCGGTGGAGGGGGAGGCGGTGTGCAGTACGAGGCGGCGGAAGCGGCGCGGGCGGCGCGGCACCGCGCCCTTCTCCAGGAGGTAGATCGCGCGGACGCCGTGCTGCAGGCGCACACGCTGCGCGGCCCACTCGCCCTCGCTGCTCACTGGCACGATGTCGTTAACACGCGGTAAGTACATAGCTCTGACCTGTGGACCGTACTCATGTCATTTTATTTTATACAATTTAGAATGGCAAACAAGCTGACGGCCCACCTGATGGAAAGTGGTAACCGTCGCCTATAGACATGAGCAGTGCCATGGACATAACAGAGTATACTGTTTCGCCCATGATGATGTTATAGGCGAATCGCTCCTCATGGCACACTAGACTGATGTTTCAAGAATGTACATGTTTTGTAATTACAAAACTATGTTGTCAAAAATTTTGGAAAGTAATTATCAACAGTTTTATATTTATAAACATTTAGAGTATTCCTATTTTTATGAATCATTAAACTAATTTTGTGATATAAAATTGTCTTCCACCCTTAAGGCAAATTTAAACATTTATTAATTAACAGATAAGTAACATAATTAAGTTAAGTAAGTACATAAAACTATCTTGTCCAGATATACAGTCTGTTGTAAAATATAGCCAAGGAAATTTAAAAGTATAAAGTAAAATAATATAATTCGCATTATTTATTTATATTACTATTATTGAGTTGAATTTTATAAGCGTGCAATTGCATATTTTATCTTGCCTTGAGAAAAATTACATTAAAAAGTTTTTATTCATTAAGTCAGAAAAATAATCAATCTGAGAATCTGTCTCACTTATCTATCGATATTAAATCTCTATTTTATATATCTGTATTATAATTATTACTTATATTTGTCATTTTTATTGCATTTTTTTTTATTTAAATTTTGTGGTTATTTCACAGGAAATTCCTCCAGAATGCTCTGCAGCAACTTCTAATGTCTGATCTCAAATATTGCCAATCTGACAATATAGAACACCACTTCTGGAAGATTTTGTATTATAACTTTATAGAAGTTTTAAGAAAGAGTTTTCCTCAAATTTCGCCAGATGATAAGCCAGAAATAGTCAAGTTAATAAATGTTATCATTGAGGAGGGTAACGTTTTCTTTGAAAATCTCGTGCAGATGTTAGAAAAGACTTATAAATTTAATATTGAAGAGTATATAAACGATAATCATGTATTGCCGCCCAAAGGACTCGGTTACGTGGGTCTAGCCTTGATCTCAGTTCAGAAACTTTATGTATTTCTTGGAGACTTAGCTAGATACAGGGAACAAGTGAATGAAACTAATAATTATGCTAAAAGTAAATTTTGGTATACAAAAGCTCAACAAATTAATCCAAAAAATGGACGACCTTACAACCAGTTGGCGATATTGGCAGTATATGCGGTAAGTCGCCTTGGATTATATAAACGATTATTTTGGAGGTATAGCCAATAATAACATGATATATGATTATTTGCAGAGAAGAAAACTAGACGCCGTATATTATTACATGAGAAGTTTGATGTCATCAAATCCATTTAGTTCAGCAAGAGAAAGTTTAATATCACTATTTGACGAAAACAGAAAAAAGGTATAGTTTATGGTTCCAGTTGAGAATTGGTATATTGAAATATGGTATCGTTATTATATTATGGTATCATCTTTATAATTTTATAAAACGAAAATCAGCAACAGTGCTACCTCACGGCAATATTGCGTGCATTCACCTGAATGCACGCAATATTTAGTAGGATGCAATATCTAATAAAAATGAGAAGGTAAATGTTTTGTTCCGCGCATCACTCCCTCGTATCGCAGTTAGTGCATTAACAGTTATCTATATGTATAAAGTCGTTTGTCCTGATTGATTTATCAAAAATCAACTTAAACTATAGAGGTTCAAAATTTGAAATTTTGACATTTGTCGTGATTAAGTGATTAAGGAATGAGTGATTGTATGGAAATCCGTCATTTTTAAATTAGACGAATGAAATTTTATATACAGATTTTTGGCTACAAATAAGTAAATATGTATTTCAGCCTTTTTGAAAATTTGCCCCTAAGAGGGCGACATAGGTCATTTTTGGAGTGAATTTTTGGAAGAATCAAATTTAGTATTAATGATTCTCAGCAAAAAAAAAAAAAGTGTTTTACCGTTTTTGGAAATTCAAGTACATAATATAAAACGTATTTCTTTAGCGGAATAACGAAGATAAAATTCTGTATAAATATATAAAAGTATGCAAAGAAAAATAAAGACTGTAATACGTATATTTTTTTTAAATGAGAATATAATTTCATGCTTCTTCAAAAATCATACTTCCATACAACTATTTATCTTCATACTTAAGCACAATGCAAACCGCGGGCAACAGTTAGTTTAAAATATGGCAAGAAATAGTTAGGAACATATATAGTTATTCTTTATTGCACAATAAAATTGTGTTTAAAAAACGCTTAATTCCATATGGTATTCTCTACCAGCAAATTTTTAGGTAAAAACAGAAAGCGTATGAAGGACAGATATGGTGAAAAACATACCATCCGTTTATATATTATAATAGCGTCAGCGTCTAATCTATGCCATATCTTGACTTTTTTTTACACTGCTAACGAATATTCGTTCATACTTAAATAGGACTCGGCCACATTTCTCAGAAAGTGTAATAATTTTTTTTTTAATGGTATTTATGTTACGCGTTATCTTTATAAATTTTGGATCCATTTTAATGATTCTATATTGAATGAATTTACTGACGTATTAGAGTCATATGGATTTTGTTAAGATTGCAGCTGGTTTGCTTTTTTAAAGATTTGAATATTCCTATACTAAAGTCTTATAAATATATTTTAAAATAGTATACCTTGCTCGGTATACTGCACCTCGGGTGCAATATACATTTTTGTTTATAAAAAAGGAACACATAGAATGGCAAAATGTGTTGACACAGCGTATAAATATTACATTGAAAAATTCAGAAAGGTGGGTTCGAGTCCTGTTGCGTAATTTTTTTTTAATATTTAGCATTATTTGTAACGTTGACAGTACGAAGCGGCGGAGCGAAAAAGACGAGCGACCTTAGAGAACTCGCGCAGTGTCGAAAATGGTGGTGAGAATGGTGTTAGTGGCGGTGGGAATGGCGTCACCAACGTCAGCAGCGGCAGTGGTGCAGCGGGCGGACTACGGCGTGAGATTTGGGTGCGGCCCAGCGGACATCGCACTACCACGCTGCAACACCAAGCGCGGGACGATCACCTCGCTTCCATGACCTCTGTTGAGGTATTGATAGTTTCTAATTATACTCTGTACGTTTTAGCATGGTGTAGGTGATTGGTCAGTAAATCTATAGAATGAAATATGTAACTTATGATTTCAACAAAACAAACATTGCGACGCTGCAAATGCCGATATTGAGTTACATACCTTGAATTTGGTTTTTGTTTTATGCATCGAATGGTATATAATTAATCAGAGGAGTTATTGGCGATTTGATTAAGTCACAATATGACCGACCACCTTTTTTTTTATATACAGTCCATGACTTTCGATTTTCTTCTATTTTTTATTGACCTAAAATATATCAGAAACACAAAGATGTGATATGAACTGTTTTACCGTATCAGACATTTACTATGTAGCGTTTGTAAATAAATATTGTATATATTCATCTTATAACCACTTGTTAACATCATCAGTTCCTTTTCCATTAAGTAGGCTAATTAAATTATACATAGATATTTCACCTCTTTCTTTCTGACTGGCCGCACAGTCGTGACAGCGACGTTTCTTTTAAACGTGTATTTAAAATTTTCATCAATAACAGGTGACTAAGGGGACTTAATGGTTAAGGAATGGGCAACAGAGCCCCTTTTAAAACATCAGGGCAACTACTGGCAACCTCCCCCCTCCCACTCTATGGGGAGGTCTGTGTTCAGCAGTGGACAGTTATGATGATGAGGCTGATATGATAATGGTAATGATTATCGTGTATGGGGGTTAATCGTCTATTTACGATATTAAAATATAGTCTCTTGTGAAGAAAATCTTGCTTGTTGTCATTCCCTTGTAATATAAAAAACAATTATACTACACTGTTCTAAAATGAAATATTTTTTACTTTAAAAATTATAATGTATATACATTATTTATGTTGATTTGAAATCTTTATAGGATATCATTGTGTTTATGAAATGTCTGTGTTGATGTTAAAGTTTAGTACGATCGGTTTAGGTATAAATACTTGATAGCTTTCGTTTTTTTACAGTTGAATAAAAACTTCATTACCAGTTACTTACATGTGCATGGAAAACTCATCACAAAAATTGGGTAAGCTACTTCTCTATACTACATTATTTTAGGGCATAAACGGAACGGCTTTCGGCGCTTACAAAGCGGTTTTATTGTCTATTTTGTTGCATAAAATGCCTCAACTATCGGCATTAACAACCAAAAGTAAGTTCAGGCAGACAGTTTTACTCCGATTTCTAAATATAGGAAGCACAGTAATAATCAATAAACGGACTGTTATTAATCACACATAAACAGCTACTAAATCGAAATGTATGTTAAAAATTACCCTGTCATTTGTCGTCAGTCCATAAAATCTACCACGTTGGTATTAACATTTTTATTTTTTTTTTACATCTATAATGATTAATGTATCTTGTATTAATAAAGTATTGCTGGTAACCAAACCGGCCTCTTCAGTGGCAGCCTTTTTTTATTGTATATACTTATAATGTCCTGTAAAGTGTATAAATGATATATAAATTATTACCTGTAATATTGCACTGTCAAAACACGGTTTCTACATACAACGGATCATAAATTTAACTTGTTTATCAAACAGCTTTATTTGTATTTATTAATAAAAATAATGTTTAAATCTATATGATTTTGTGAAATTTATCTGGCTTTTGTAGATTTAGATTTTGTTTAAAAAATCGTTTTATAAATTTGGATTTTTCCTAACTAAGTATATTATTATTTTACAACATTTAAATAATTAAATTTATTATTTTTTATATTTCGGAGTTGCAAACAAAATTATTATCCATCTGATGGGAAATGGTAACCATCATCTATAGACAAGAATAGCATCATAGATGAAATAAATCACAGAACACACAGAATATATTATGATGTCCCTGGTGCTTCTTATATGTTGCCTTACTTGACGACAGGTCTTATACCTCCTATCAGCTTTTCACGCCATTGCCACATGCTTAGCAATAGAAACATAAATAGAGCAGAGGTACAAATATAGACTCCTATGTATTATTAAAGCTCTTTTACCTATTGAAACTTGTCTTTTTCTTATGCGGCAATTTCTCTTTTAGGAATACTGTAACAAAACACTAATAGTTTAGGATGTTTTAGTTTTTATTTGGGGTTTAATTTGTAAATTATATCATTAATAAATATACATGGTGACTTCCCTTTCCTTATTCCACAAGCAAGGGAAAGCCTTTCCATTTGAACTACTATTTTTGCTAGTTGTTAGATTCTATTGTTGATACACTTGATACATGTGATTATGTTGAAATGAAAGATATTTGTATTTGCTTTAAAAGTGATACATATAATAGTGCCGTCGCAGATAGAGATATACATGTACTGAATGTGTTCTCAGCATGGAGACGTTCCACGAGAGTGCGAGTGAAATGCTGCGTCAGTTCCGAGCACTGTTACACCGCCAGCCGTTACCAACGCCGGCTGCGCGCCTCCTACAACTCACCGCGCTTAATATGTTCGCCGTTGAAACCACTACTTCCTCACTTAAAGGTAAATAAATAAAATTAGTGATAGTCCCTGAATATAGCTATCACACAGCGTTATCTTATTCTAGACTAAGCAGAGTTTAAACAATGCGTATTACAAAATTGACAGAATTCAATATCTTAATATATAGGCTTTAATCGAAATCGTTTAATATTCTTTTAAAGGAGTGTTCTACCAATGTAATTGAATACATTCACCGTGTAAGGGAGGATGGTATGGAATCTTTCACGTAATTAAGTATATAGTAGGTATCAATTAAAAATTGTTTTAAATAATACTATAAAATTATATGAATAAGATTCAATCATATAAACTGCGACTACTCCATTAATATATAATAATTTATGATTTCGTTCATCATATTTAATGTTGTCTAATAGATGTATATATTTCAAAGTCGATTGGAATCTATCAATGTCATAAAAGATAATTAAGAACCTGTTGGCATAATTGACGTTTTAACTAAAATTTTATATTCTTAACAGAATTTTTTAATTGTTAATGCTGGAGATAATTGGAATTTGGTGCAGTGAACGATTTCGCCTTTGATAATGGTCATAAACGGCGAAATATGTCAGGTTATCAAATATATGTAAATAAAAATCTGTGGAGTAAAAATATGTTCTTATTTATGGAGATACATTTTTGTAGTTTGTTTATGACAATAGATTAATCTCGATTTAACAGGAGGAAATCATAGAAATGGAAATAAAAATAGGAATAAAAACATAAAGGAATGAACAACATTGAACGTCGTATATTTGAAGATTTCTATACAGAGTTAGAATTTAAAAATATTTTTTGACATGCTTCTATACAGTTTGTGAAAAACCTTAGAAGGTAGTTGAATCACGTTTGACATTTTTCGGGTTTGTGGCATGTAAACTGCAAGTTGTCAACAGAAATGTAAGATCGTTTACTAGGAGGTTCAAGTTATTGATTTACTTGTATGACGGCAGAGTAAATAATGACAGTTAATGACTGTTATGATGCTACAAATATTTGCTTATTTGACATGTCATCTGTGTGGACGGAAGATGGATTGTTTAGATTGTCCAATACGGTATATGTTACACTTATTTTACCTATGTATTTTAGAACTTTTCATTTAATTTTAGCCTGTGAGTATATAATGAAGATAGGAAACTCTACATGTATTCAGTTTTCTAAATTAATATAAAGTGGGCTTGTAAATGCGGCTATTTCCTGTGGCTCCATCCGTACGTAGTAAAGCTTTGTAATTACAAATTACAAGTTATCGAAGGTTGATGCACTGTGCTCACGTCGGTACTGCGGTACTGCGTACCGCCAGCGCTGCCTCTGTGCACCGCGCAAATGCGCATATGACAGGTTCAACGACTGACTCGGCGACGCGACGGCATCGGCACGGCGACGGTTACTCTTTTACGCCATTATACGTAATGATATTTTGAATTATTAAAGTGAAATTATGGCGTTCGGGAGCCTTAATTACACTGGTTCGAATATGCCCTTTGGCAATGCATGGTGAATGGAAAATTTCAGAAAAGATTTAATGATAACGTTACGATACAAAATAATATGTATGTTATTTTTATGTACTAATATCAGTTACTTTTTAAATGTTTTTACATTTAATTTTTTAAAAAAAATTCAGCCTATTGTTGAGGTAAACTTTATACTTGTGGAGTCCTACTATTTGTTTCTAATAAATTGTAATGCTTTTCAAATACATTATTGATTTCTTTTATTAATATATTTCTATTATAAACATAAGTCACAGAAGATTTTTATTTATAGTTAAGTCACAAATATAGTTACTTTTGCAATGGTCTTTCGATTTTATTAATAAATAAATGAAATATATATCATTTTATATGACAAGTACCAACGCGATATCAAGACTATGTATCTAATTTATCTATGTATATAATCTATACATCTATAGTTGTCGGTAGAGGGTGTAAGTGTATCGCATTTGCAGGTGCAATCTGTGTTATTTTTAGCTAGATCTATTTATATCGGACCGGCTCTACGACTTGGAATAGCTGTCGGTCATCTTCCGCCGATGGAAACCGAGGACATCCCATATCATATTTCACTTGCATACCCGTTTTATCCATCTTCATCAGTTGTTTTTCCACTAATATATGCTTAATCTTTGTATAAAGTACTTAGACGAACTTATAAAATAACGATACATTTATAAATTGATATAAACTACCATACAAATGACTATTGACTGATTTATGGAATTCAGAAAGTCAATAAAGTCGTAGTTTTGCACAGAATTTCCACGAAAATTCGAGTTATTTTTTTTTGTAATAAATGACTTTGTTTAAACATATTTACATATAAAATATTTGTTTTATTATAAATAGTTTTCTTTATGTTTATTTTTTGCTTAGGGTTTTGTAGATTTGAAACTTGGACAAGTTCAAGTAACAATATCCCTTACTTCATACTATAAGAGCAGGTTTCCTCTATAAAAAACAGCGGGATGACTCATAATGCAAACGATGACTAACATTTTGTATCTGATATCAACTAATCTTGTATTTGAATTTCAATGTAACTACAAAGTTCCATTTAAAGCGAAAATACTAGATAGATTTATGTGATGGTCTAAGTATTACAAAGAAATACAACGAGATCATGTATTAGTTTCTCAGGTTGTCATGATTATAAATGAATCCTTATTTGGTGTTAATTCGATATTTATAGATAGTTTATAGAGAACAATAAAAAGAAAATGATAAAAAAAACTTATTTAGTGTTATAAACAATAGTTTAGCCTCAAATATTATTACGTTTTTATAAAAGTTATTAAATATTAATTTTTATATAACTCGTGTTCATTTGCTTATCTTAAAATTATGCTGAGAAAATTTTAAA
The DNA here is from genome assembly GCF_026898425.1 of Galleria mellonella. NCBI lineage: Eukaryota > Metazoa > Arthropoda > Insecta > Lepidoptera > Pyralidae > Galleria > Galleria mellonella. The sequence goes on along the minus strand of NW_026442151.1, from coordinate 680,003 downwards.
AACTATTATTTTTATGAGAATGCTTATTCATTGCTATCTCGTTCCGGTTGGCCCTGATTGTTTATTGATTAGAGCGTGCAGTTAACTGCAATTGTTAATGTTTGACTCATTCCATTATATGCAAATGTTATGTATATTTCGCATGGAAATCGATGAAAACCTCAAATATTGTAATTTGATGCAAATACTTTATTTCGCATATGGTAACCTCAAAGTTGCTGAGTACAAAGGTCTTTTAACAGTGGTTTATTATAACATCTATATTTTTATTTATTTTTGTCGACAGAAATTTTCTTGAATTACTACTCATAGTAATTTAATAGCTGCATTTACCGTGTTAGTATGCGAAGCTAAATCTTTTATCAACCGACTTTAAAAAGAGGGAGCTTCTCAATTTGGTTGTATTTTTATCGTTTGTTGAGCAATATTCCTTTTGGGAAATGTATTAAGTTTCATTAGTAAAACGCTTTTTTAAGAGGAATCTAATGTTTTCGATTTCATTTTGTATAAGAAACTGTGAAAATTTTCAATTTTTTTCTCATCAGGAATTTAAATTATAAGGCTGTCAAAATTATTTCTTCCGACTAGTGTTCTAAACGTTGTGTACGAGTTCCTTAGTATATAGCTATTAGAAATATGTGTTTATAAGAAACATAAAATAACAATGAATATAATATTTCATATAAACAGACGAAAGCAACAATGGTAAACGAACGGCGTGGCTTGATTGTGCGTTGGGCGTGTCGTTGCTGATGTTCGGCGCGTTGCTTGAGAGGTGTTGCGCGTTGTTGCCCGAGCCGGCACATACGCAGCACCACGCCGACGCGCTTCTACTGTTGCCCGCTATCAAGGTACTCACTTTTTTATGCCACTAGACAAGTTGACAGCTGAATGTGGCTACCTATATGGTAGCTTTACTGAAGTTTTTAATAACTTACATTGTTCTCATGTCTAATGTTTCACGAAATTGCTTGATAATTGTTCCTCCATGCGTAACAGTCAATATTTACTATTTTTTATGAGCAGTCAATGTAATTAATGCCGCCGTACTGCACTGCTAGTTTAGGTATGAAAAAATCCGTAGAAATATCAGATTATATCATCTATGTTATTCCTTATATACATGTTATGTATATAATTATGTTATGCTTTAGTGCTAGGGATAGTACTGATGTCTTTCATTCATTCAGACAGAAGTATAGTAAATAATATATATTGTTTTATGGTAGAAAAAGATGAAATAATGGTATTTTAAATAAATTAATGATGTTTATAACTTCTTCCCGCTCCTGTTATATGTATTCTTGTATATTTTAATTATCATACATTTGATCATAGTTATGATGTGTTCGATACTACTATGACAATTATTATTTTTTGTGACAAATAATGTCACAATAATAATGGGGGGTAAAGAGGTTTCTTCAGGGTCGGCAACGCACGCGTAATACCTCTGGTATTGCAGGTGTTCATAGGCTGCGGTAACCACTTACCATTATGTGGGCCGTATGCTTGTTTGCCACCTCAGTAGTATAAAAAAAATTACCAGATCATTATTTTTTATAGGTGTGGTCCGACTGGATGCTGTGTCATAGCAGTATATGGAATCCACCGCCTACATTTGATAATTTCGAAACAGAGTAAGTATATTCGTTAACATCCTTAATAACAATGCTGATTAATTGGATAAATAAATATGAAAAGAAATAGATGTTTTGGGTAGAGTTAACAACAATAAAGAGACTAATCAGGTAAAAACTTTAATCGTGATGTATTGCTGACGTATGTATAGTTTTACAGTCGCACGCTCCTTGTAATTCACAAGTGCATGTGCACTTTATATGTGTGTGTTATTTGTTCCGTCAGATACTCACACTATTACGATATTTATATTACACGTGTAACCACAAATAAATGGTTACTTGATTAGTATTATTTTGTTTAATTCCACGTCCATTAGTATGCGTGAGACAATGTGTACCCGTGTATCGCAATAACTGTACCCAGTCGAAAATTTGGTCATTTAAGGTTTCTTTGTCTAAGTATTATTCGTACATTATAATTAAATATTTTTTAGTTCTTGACTTCCTTTAATGACTGGTTACATAGTCTTTATTATTGTTTTTTATGCATTTCATGTCCAGAAGCGAAAATGATCCATGGGATTGGCTTGCGAAGCTTATGAATATCCTTGAAGCTCTCGATGACAAGTCGATAGAATTGGAAAACGAAGTAATTGAAGGTAAGATAATATACGATAATATATGGATGGGATATGGTAATAAAATTACAGGGCACAGAGACATACGCCTTAATCTTCAGGGATGATAACGTATGAGGGGTATCATGAGCATTACAGTATATTCTGTTATGTCCGTATTCACTGTTCATATCTGTTACTAGTTTTCATCAGGTAGATCGTCAGCTTGCTTATTTACCATAAATAGCATAAAAAATAACATTAGTCGTACCAACAGCTTGCCTTCAATGAATCGGTAAGGGAAATTCAAGTGCTAACGGTCCTCATTCTTATCTTACATTATATATACGTGTCATATATATTTATCTATTTTCTTTAAGAATGCCTTAAATTTTAAGTGTATAAAGCAAAAAAATTGTAAAGATATGAAAGAATAAACAAGATTCATATAAACAAAATTTACACCTATCTGAAATAAAAAGAAAGAAAAGTGGATAGATATTGTAAGTCAAAACGAGAGAGAAGTCTACGTAGTGTTATCCTTTTAAATGTTTGTAAGAATATTTTAGCAAGTTTGATAACAATCGTCTTAGGCTGGCTGCAAATGAGTTTCTAATTTGCATGAGTGAGCTTTATTTTTAGTACCGCTTGAAAGTCTACGATTTTAGATTTTTTGTGTATCGATGTTCATAGAATAATAATTTGTAACACACAGTACAGTATAAGCGGTGTTTTCTTTTATAAAATATAGATTACTTTCATTATATAAAGTATCTATAGATATGACTGGACTAAATTTCTCTTTAGATAAAATTGCTGTTGCTAGATTGTTCACTTACATCAATCAGGTTTTACTTTAATTGAATTCGCAGTTTTTTTGCGCGTTGGAATTTATTGTAAGGATCATGTTACATTACGTTGTGCACTCGTCTGGTCTACGCCCCGTTATGTAGTGGGTCGGCGGCCTTGAAGGCCACAGCTCGGACGCGGTATTATGCACCCTATAATTCTAAAATTGCCGTCTAATATGTATGCCAGACATGTACTAGAAATTTAAAGTAGCAACTTTAAAAATCTGTGTATTTTATATTTAGATATGTCATCATTGCTTTGCCTTTGTCGCTGAATATTCGACAAATGATATCTACTTATATAATATTTTTGAACAAAAGTTTATATAATTTCTATTTTTCCATACATAAGACTTGATATTATCGGTTTCTTAAAAAAAACTTGTATTTATATTCATTAGGTTCGAACTGTTGATAGTATCAGATCGTGTCTTACTTGGAACTGGAAATGTGTTAGATCTTTCATAAGATAAAAGCGTTCCATTACGCATTTATAGTAACTAGTTAATGTAAAATTTATTATGAATATTCATTGGTATATTGACTTGTGTCAAAGAATTGAAATGTGACAATAACATTGGTTGCTACATTTTAATTTAAATATATAAGTATTTAAAATTCTCCAAAAATTCTCGTCTACAGATTTCTTTTATAAAATAGTACGCTTCAGTGTCTCCTTATCAAACGTTGCCATTCACGTTTGATGCACAAGCACAGAGTACGTGCTTATTTGCCATCTTCGTTGTTTAAAATAATTATGTGTAATTTCAAGAGAATACCTATAAAGTAATAATTTATAAAGTAAACCGCTTTTTATAACCTGGATTTAAAAACTTATATAATTATATAATAATAAGTAGCTGCACCAGCAACTTCGGCTGCATGGTAGTCTATACTAACATTAATTTTACTAACACCATCTACGGGGTATTTTACATTTTTACATATTCAGGTTGTCGTAAGAAATGATAAAGAGAACAGAACACATACATATCAGTCGCCGGTTCTACGTGGTAATATTACACTAACATTCTGCACTGATTGTGTTTTAATGGGATGGAAACGGAATGGTAACCCTGCCCTTATTATCGTTAAGTGAAGATGAATTCAGGTCGGTTGGTTTATGTTGACGAAATTATTAGGAATAAACTATTGTAGTTTTCAAGAGAATCGTGTGTTTATTAATCTTTTAAGGGATAATGCTAGTAATGGGGTTCCTATTGCTATAAAATTCTTCCCCTCCGATGTTAATTATTTTTTTATGCATGATGATGGAATGGTAACTCAGCCTGCGCTAACGGTATTCGCTGGCGAGGCACCGGTGATGGATGATAAGTGAGAATAAAAAGGCAGGTCTGTCAGCCCGTTGTGATCAATACACTTGGACTTCAGCACGATGGTTTCCAAGGGGAACCACGTGGAGGTTGACCTGACAGGATATATTGCTAGTAATGATACTGGTAGTCCGTCTTACTAACAATCCCTTTACCCCGATGTTAATTATTGTTGTTATGATTATAACAAATGTATCCTATTATTTGTTAGGTTACACAACAGTGCGCCTAGCGGAGGATGCGTCTCTGGGCGGGTTCACGCCGCTGATGTACATGGAGCCTGCGGTCGCATGGGTGCGGCCCGAGCCAGCCGTGCAGCTGCACGCCGCTGAACACGCGTTGCGACTCAGGAAATTGCTTTTCTTCGGCACCGAGTTAGTTATCTTACTAATATAATAAATACGTAACTAGACTACGTTTATACAAAGGAGATATTTGAAAAAAAAAATATCTGACATGATTTACAAGAGTAGTGTAGTTTATTAGTTTATGCATGTGTATTTGTATGTATATGTATGTGTTTATATGTGTATATATATGAATATCTGTGTATAATGTATGTATAAAGATATGAGTTTAGTATATAGAATTAGAATATAAGTTTATAATTGTTTAAAAAGCTGTATGTATAAGAGCGCAAAGCTGCAGACAAACTGTAATGCAGTTTCGCAGCACTAAGAATATATACTGTCTATGTAACTGTTTACTTGAAATAAATAAAAAAAAAGTGTAATAGAAACCAAAGTGGCCATTTTTAAATATTCTGTCTGGCTGACTGTCTATCCGTATATTTGACCTTGCATCACGCTAAAAGTAATTAAATGGTTTTCATAGTTGTGTCTAAAGCTTTAACTTAAAATCTGGTTTTATCTTAATATACTAGATGTGATTACCTACTTCCAAAATCCAATCGTGTGAATTGCGGACATAAGCAAGGTACTATTATAATCTTTTTCGGATAAAATAGGAATCTTCTCTCTTTTTTTAAAGTAATTTATTAATAAACTTTGACTTGATTATGTATTAAGTAAATGTTTGTGTAGGTATCTTGTGGGGGTAGAGCCACCTGTACTACGGCTGGAGTACCCGGCCAGCGCGCCGCCGCGATACGTTAGCGCCGTACAGCGAGTACAGCCACATAATCCGCCTCTCCAGCATTTGGTAAGCACCGAACCGATCCAATATTAATATTGCAGGATTAGTGTGACCCGTTTCGGATGACTTCGACGATGTAAGACTGTCGACATATTATGCACATTAGCGGAGTAATATAGATAGTTTTTGTGCAATACATTGGACTTTCTACAACATTACCAAAACAATTGCAGTGATTTTTACTCTATAATAATCGTATAAATGTAAAAGTTATTGGCCGGTAGCACACCTGCAATTCCGCTGGTGTTGTGGGTGATCATGGGCGGTGGTAGTCACTTACCATCAGGTGAACCGCATGCTCGTTTGCCCCCTGTGTTGTAAAAAAAATGTGTCTGTTTGGTTTTCTTGGCTAAACGGCTGAAATGATTTTAATTAAATTTTACAATGAGAATGCTCTTCGTGTGAGCATATCGTCCTCTAGTTTTGCATGAAGCCCTCTGACGTGGCCTAACGGACGACGATATTATATTTCTTTCGATAATTAAGATCAGGACCCCAATCAAGCGTTGCCCACATGAGCTGTCACCGTTAAAATAATCAAAAAGTCCTAATTGTACATGAACAAAACAGTGGGTAAAATCTAATTTTGCAATAAAAATAGTAGAATTGGATCCTCGCTTTTAATAATACCAATAATATATTTTAGTCTATTCAGCTGCTCTGTTGTTTATTATGGAGCTGCTGTAATACCAAGTATAAGTCTTTAGTTTACGAGCCATCATACTCATTATATTTTTGGTCGTTACTAAAATACTCGTAAAATTCAGTTTAATCCACGAAGAACCCTTACAATTTTATAACTTGTTATCAGAGATCATAATAATATTTTATCATGTTAACGGGTTATATCGAAGTACTAACGTTTTATGGTGCATACTTTGTCTACATAAATTATGTATCGACTAATTACAGACAAGAATATTTTACATTTCACTTACGTAAATCCTATTATTATTAATATAATATAAAGTACATTCAAAATTTATTGTTTATACTACTATCTAAGAAGTCCTTATACTATAAATAATCAATTGTTTACAAAAAATTCTGATCTCAATATGCAGACCAAGTCAATCTGAATAAACTCAACTTTGAAGATATTATGTGGTATAAATTTTATTTTTTAGCGCTATGTTGCCTATCCTTGGACTATTAAGTTCCCTTCGTGGCATCTTACGACACCCACGGGAAAAGAAAGTGTAACACATTTTATCCCGGGACCATACAGCGAACACAATACTTCTGTAAAATAGGTCCCCAGTTCAATTCACCAATTTGGGTTTGGGTATTCAGGATTGTCCGTTTAAGTATCAAAGATTTGTTGTGATTTCGTAGCACTTAATAATTGTATAAAGGTAGCACCATCTGATTTCAAAAGTTTAGAATTTTTTAGGCTCTATCTTTGTTTATATACCACTCTTCGTACAGTTGAAGCCGGGCACTACTGCTAGTAATTATTGGTAACAAAAAAAAACTTATATATTAATCCTGTATTTGATCATCTTGCAGTCAGAAGATTCGGAAGAAGAGGACAGTGTGAGTGGGATAGCGAGCGGGTCAGTTACTCTCCCCGAAGGACTCGAAGGCCCCGAGGGGGCGGACGAGACCACTCTTAGGCTATTACGCCGTAAAGAGCAACTTGAGTCCAGGAAAGCAACCCTCGACAAGCGCCGGGAACGCATGCAGGTGTGTACGAGTATTTTGTTATTTACAAATACGGGCATTTTTTAAATGGTGACTCTTTTGAAAATAAGATAAAAAAATCCAATGTATTACGTTACTTGTGACTATTACAATTGCTTTCAAATCATGTTCATTGTATGAAAGATATCATCATTTCGAAAAAATGCTTATTAGAATGCTATTAGAGTTTATATTAATTGCGGACTTTTGTTAAAAAATAATTTCCTTTTGATGTAAGCTGAATTTATTTGCAATATTGAGTATATCACACCCAATACAATAAAACATATTATATTAAACGATTGAATATTCATTTTAGTACCATATATAAAATTGGTTGCTTGGTAGAGAACTATTCAGTATCATGTTTGTTTTCTGCACCATGTGATGTATACGACTGTATCAATGAATTAATTAAATAAATAAATGTTAGGTAAATTGATAAACATAAGTCTTGTGAAGATGTAAGTCTAAAGGCTGCGCTATATTATAATTGCACATTCTTTACTCATATGATGCGTTTTATAGGCATGTTATTACATCAGATTATGCCATTTAAGAAACCTGCCCGTGTTGGTAGTATGTGCTTTTTCCGGGCTATAGACAAGTTACATTGAAGCAAGAATCAGTGCAACTATGAACACCTGGCCACTTACTTCATGTTGTTAACCGGTTTTACTTAGATAATGTATTGGAAATAGACTTAAAACCCTGATAAACACTTAATGGTATAAATAATGCCCATCTTTAGATATGCAACTACAATATTGTTTATAATCAACATTAAAATGCACAGTCAAGCAAATATATATGGAAACTGTCCTTTATTTTGATATAATATATGATAAAATCAATATTTAATAAAAATCGACCTGCAAAAAGTAATCGTTTTGGATAATTTATATTGGTGATAAGATTGTATTAATAGATTCGATGTTATTTTATTGTAACAGGAAATACTAGGCGGTGGTTGGGTGAGCGTGGAAGTGGAGGTACGGCCGCGTTGGCTGGTCCCTGACACGAACTGCTTCATCGACCATCTACCGCTCCTGCAGGCCGTCGCGGAAGCGCCTTCTCAGCCCTATATTCTGGCTGTACCTCTTGTTGGTGAGATGTTACTCAGTAAAAAATTTTGACAACGATAATTATTCATAAATGAGTGATGATGAGTATATTTTCAATTGTATTTAAAATACAGTTTTAAGGTTTTAAAATAAATTGATATTATTTTACATTTGTTATAATAGAAAACTCCAAAGCTATTTCGAAGTAAAAATGAAGTTTATTTAAATACTGTTAATACTAAATTTGATCAAATGGACATTGATATGACATATCCATATGTAAAATATGTGAAATTTATAGTTATTTTTAACATAAAGTTTAGTATTTTATATTTGTATAAAATTTAAGTACCGACGGTGCCGTATCTCTCAATTTTTGTTTAGAAGAACACAACTGGTTGTATTGTAAAAGTACAATGGCATTTTGTCATATATATGGAACTTTATTTTTGGGATGAGGAAAATAGTTTATCCCTTTCTAGTATAAATTTTTTTTCTGTTACATCTAAAATAGTAATTTCATATTATTGCTGTTTACACTTCGTCATTAAGCCGTTTAGTTTATATGATAATTTTTTTTCTTGTACTTAGTGATGACAGAGTTGGAGGGCTTGAAGAAGTGTTCTCGCGTGGGGGAGCGAGCGAGCGCGGCGCTCGCGTGGGTGTGTGCGGGGGGCGGCGCGGGGGGTGGCGCGGGGGGCGCGGGGGCGGCCGTGCGACTCGCCACCTCCCGCGGCAGTTTACTCGCGTCACGTGCCTTCACCGCTGAGAGGGACCACTCGCGGGCCACTAACGACGACCGTGTTCTCGCCACTGCTATTAATTTGCATGCCAACCTCGCCACAGAAACTGGTAAGTTTTATGATAGGACCAGTTGAAGCGGCAAACGTTTTGCTTCCTCCGCCACCACCGGGTCAGTTATTATTTTATTTATTGGGTTAAAAACTATTGTATCTCTTAAGTTGAAAACGGAGCTAGTCTGGCGCCTCTGGGCAAGACTGAGAGGCGTCCTCTTGACGATGAACGAACGAGGTTTTAGCTTAAATAAATATAATAATTTGCCTCGTTTAGAGATGAAACATGTGTCACGAAATGTGCGTAAACACAATGGCAGTCGGAGATTGATGGCCAACGCAATTTCGCACAACGGCCCAAATGAGAGGCTAAGCGCGGAAAATAGAGTCTTTTTCACGGAGATTGATGGCTAATGTGGAAAGTTGTGGAACTTTGGGTAATAATAGTGGTGGTCAATTTTCGAGTGTTGGCAGTCACACGCATACTAACCGAAATATTTAAATAAATATTTATATAAATGCCAACTTAATAATAATAAAAATAACTGGTGACTTGTAACAAAGGTTCTTCAAAATTTACTCCAAGCACCAGTCTCTCACAAAATTGGTCTTACACATCTAATTGTACCTCAAGTTGTCATTTTATTCTACGTTTTGTGAAGAGAAAATAAACAATTCATTTATTTATTTAGAAATTGTTTTTGCAAATATTTTACTGAACTAAGAGTGATTTTGCGGAATTCCATATCACTGGTTATTTGATTATAATTATTTTGTTTAATTCTGCTACTATTAGTATGTGTGCGACTGAAACAAAATGTGCGTGTACGAAATGGCAGTCGAAAATTGATGATTAATTTGGAAGGTTGTGGAACTTTTGGTAATGGTAATGGTGGTCAATCTTCGAATGTTAGCAATCGCACACATTCTAATGGTAGCGGAATTAAACAAAATAATTCTAATGAAATAACTAGTTGTCTTTGCTTCTGCGCAAGGTGATGAAATATACATACTACTAGATATGGATGATGCAGAAGCGCACGTCGCCCACCAGTGCAAGTTTAAATATGCTTGAATTGCCTACTTGGCAGCGGATTTTTAATGCAGGGTGTCTTTAAAAATTTATGATTTTAGAAAATAGTAAAGTGCAATAATTTTACTACACTACGTAAACCTTATTGCACTGCTGAGTACGTGGAAAAAGGGACCCCCCCCCCTTTATATGATGACATACTATAAAATCTTTTTGATAATTTAATAAAAATACATGTAAGGAATTGACGCAAATTAATGAGAAGAGGAAATATTGAGTACAAATTAGGAATAATAAATTTCAGCTGGGTTTCTTTCAAGTTTTTGTAATAAAATGTAAAATATTTAGTATATTTTAATTTTAAACTTCTTATTTTGGCGATATGGTTATTGAATTAGAAGAAGTAACTATCTGTTTATAAAACGAAAATAATGACATTTCATTTTTTTTTACTTCCAAGAGTAGTAATAATGGATTGTTCAAAGCCCTATAATTGAAGTAGTAATAATTCACTTTCCGAGTAGGTGTGTTGTTAAAGAGGTTTTAAAGTATGTAATAACTTAATTGTGACAAAGTTGCATTAAAAAAATCAATGCGAACAAAACTCGTCGCGTGCTGTTAATGCGCACTTTTGTAAAATTATCTTCAAGTTTTTAGGTTTTGTTATGGGAACCAATACTATTATGTTTTCAATATCTATAATATTCCATTCCATTATTAGGAGTGATAGTAGAAGGATATGTTCTTATTAGCAGTAAAACTTTTACTCTTGGTGTAAGGAAAGATAGGTAAATTTTTAGCTAGTTGGAGGATTTTTTTTTATACAACAGAATGGCAAACAAGGTGGACGGCCCACCTGATGGAAAGTGGTAACCGTTGCCTATAGACATGAGCAGTACCATGGACATAACAGAGTGTACTGTTTCGCCCATGATACCCCCATGCGTTGCTATTCCTGAGGACTCAGGTGTTATTCCTCTGTACCCAGTAAGTTCACGCTATATCCCACCCTTCAAACCGAAACACAGCCATGCAAACACAACTGCTTCATGGTTGAAACACGAATGGGACAGGGGTACCCAAGCAAACGACTTTTGTACAGTCTCCCTCTGGTAATGAGTGGAAGAGTGCTAGTGGCCATTATCTTTTCAACCTCCATATACTCTCCTTGTTTTGTGTGTGTGTAGACTTATCAAGCCACCAAACTCTGCACGTACTTTTCACTAATAGTTTTTTCTATTAAATTCAACTGCTAAGTTGATCAAAATGTTGGTCCTGTTGTTACGTTTGATGTTTTTTATTCGTGTATTCTGCGTGAAAGTAACTGTCTATAGATACATAGCATCATGGATATCACAGGCTCTATTGTGACGCCCTTGATACTCCTTAAGGTTTGCTATTCCTGATACTGATATGATACGCCTCCGTACCTATAAATTTCACTGTCATATTTTGCCATTTAATGTTATTTAGGTTTTGTACCTTACTATATTAAATATATTAATTAGGTGAAAATGTTTAATTTGCGTACGGACGGATGTTCACAAACATTAAATTTAAATTTCTATTTGTATGATCAAAGTTAGAATAGTTTTAAGAGAGTTTATACCAAAGTGTAGTAATATCGAAATTATCTGTTTGAAAATTAACAGATATTTTCATTTAATATTTTTGATTGATTATTTAAACAGCGCTTTGATAGTGAACTAAAATGTTGATCATGCAATAAGATCCTTGTTAAGCTATTATTCAAATTTTAGATTTGGATGACAAAAACGATTTAAAAAAGTAAATGCAAATGAATTTTAAAATTACTGATAGACTCAAGCACAATGTTTTTTTGATTAACTAATTTTAGTCCACTATCAGATTACCAGAAATTTTCAATAGTTTTTGTGTTCACTCAGGATGAATTGGTAACATAAAAAAAATGGATTTTGAAAATTGATAGGTGTTTTCGATGTTGCTACTCATTGGCATGAACGCTCTTAATTATACATACACGTCTTTTATAGATACACGAGTTGATGACGGAAGTGAGTCGAAATTCGTAAAGCGTGTACGCGAAGTGGTTCTACTGACCGACGACCGCAACCTCCGTGTGAAGGCGCTCGCGGCGGAGCTACCGGCGCGCGACCTGCCCTCCTTCATACATTGGGCCGGTCTGACCGACAACAATGTTACGGTACGTTGGTATTTTACTTATATAATTGTTTTCAGCAGGTCTTTTCATACGTTAAAAAAATCATACAGAATAGAAGCTTTCGTTATCCGTTCGAACCCACTTTGATGATTCAGTTGGTAGGGTGATTTTATATTTTGTAATGAATATTTTAAAAAGATATAAAATTTGAACGTCGATGGACGTAAAGATCGACCAAATAATAAATGGATGAACTGTTTGTGAAAGATTGTATTCACTGAATTCAGGTATGATGGCTGTAGGTGCCAGTGGAAGAGGAAAACATACTGTGCCAACATTAAATAATGGGACAAAGGCAATGCAAAATCGATTAGCTGAGGTCATGACAGCTTTGTAATTATAATTATAAATTTTCTCGTTCCTATTCAGACTAAATGCAAATTTTATAGTCGTAAATGTCTATAGAAGTAGTTTTTATGTACTTAGTACTCGTATTATAATTGAATGTTATGTTATAATTAAATATTCAATGAATATCTCTACATTATTAGATTGAACCACTAATAATTGTGTTTTTATTAAAGAAATTTATTGGTTATATGAATATATGTTTCAACCAGAGGGAGACTTTGTACAAAAGTCCATTGCTTGGGTACCTCTGTCCCATTCGTGTTTCAACCGTGAAGCAGTTGTGTTTGCATGGCTGTGTTTCGGTTTGAAGGGTGGGATATGGCGTGAATTTACCGGGTACAGAGGAATAACACCTGAGTCCTCAGGAATGGCAACGCATGGGGGGTATCATGGGCGAAACAGTATACTCTGTTATGTCCATGGTACTGCTCATGTCTATAGGCGACGGTTACCACTTTCCATCAGATGGGCCGTCAGCTTGTTTGCCATTCTAAGTTGTATAAAAAAAAAAAATGTGGTACAGAAAGCGGGCTTTATAAAAAACAAATAAATCCTCTACCAGTAAGCCTTTGGGATGTGATACTGTTCATTTTGTAAATAACGGAAGAATAAAGTTAAAAATCAATTGTTTTTTTTTTTTAATGCAGAATCCTTGTATTCCCTAGTCAAGTGTTAAAATTTTACCTTAATTTCAGAACTCATCTGTGGTGTTTGACGACAGAATTGCTGCAAACAATTGATTCACGAGCGATTGCACTCTTCCGGAATCGTTACAGGTCATATTTGGGATACTTTAACATTAAAACGAAATGCAATGTGACTTAATTTTATGGAGAGATTAGTGCTTAAATAATTCGAATAGCGTTCGGTTGCCAGCTATACAAGCTAGCAACATGCGAAGGCGCGTATAACTCTAGTATAGGAATTGACTAGATTAAGTAAAACTTTAATACACCAATAGACAGTCTAAATATAAATAAATTTGTTAAGTGCTTAAGGATCAAACCTCGTGTTCCTGAGCAATTCATTTTTGTTATTTTTTTCTTATTTTTTTTCATTTGATTTTAAGGTAATAGATAAATCATAAATTTAATATTAATGAATTATTTTTTTTTATATCATGTTATGTATATTTTTTATTATTTTGTAGTTAGGTAATAATAACAAAATAACGTATTACCTATTTGATATGAAGTACAGTTGTGTGGTAACTATTTCCTACATAAATTACAAAAGCTGACTTTATAACGCAAATTAATCATTACATAATGAAATAAGCAGCACTACAATAATCAGTAATTGATATTTTAATAAATTGAATATATAATGAATTAGACGCGTAGTTTTGATCGCAATTATACTTTATCGATGAAGTCGCATGAACGCAGTAAAATGTCCCGTGCCATCGGTCCCGTTAGCAAGTTCGTTAAATTTACTTGGTGTGAATTGAATGCTATTCTTTATTAATATAATATTTTGATAACTTTGAGATTTATGAATTGGCTATTTAGTGATTGTATTCACGACTCTTTCGTATGTTGGGAAATCACATCTTGTTGATTATCACATTTCAAAATTGTGTTAGATCTTGTTACATGTTACAAGGTCACTTCATGTTTTGATACAAGTTTATATAGAATTTATGTAAACAATGATACGAGTTGCGTATTTTAACTTAGAATTATACAAATGCTTCTATAATGGAAATGAATTGCCATTAATTTAAATATTTGTTAAAAAAATTTAGTTTAATAAAATAGTCGCAGTACAAAAATGTATTTCATATTCATAATGTCAATAGATAAATAGTGCTAAACTTCAGCTTTAGAGCTGGTACAAATGGACGATTCATACAAGCTTGTTAAGATATAAATTATCTTGAAATCCAATAATACAAATAACAAATAGATAATTATATTATTAATCGAGATCAAGAATCTGACACATACAATAACACTATTTTACGTTATATATAAAAGTAAAAAATGTATAAAACAGATTATATTAAATATTGACTACTATAATAGTAACAATTATTATAACATGTTCATTTTTCATTTTTGAAATAAATCAATGCTGTTACTTTTGTCTTAATCATGACGTTTTAATAAATATTGAATTACTATAAATGCATCGAGTGTTTATTCCAAGACCCTGCTTCCCCTGTTCGTTAACATTATTAAGTTTATCCATTTATGCCTATTGCAATTGCGCCACGATTGTATAGCGAATGTCGTTAGTGACACGACATATGAAGACTTGCCTAATAATATAATATGAATTAAGTTAATCAAATTCTAATACTGTACAGTGCTTTGATAAAGAAGGTCAGGTTAACCTCGACAGTAAAAATTGTTGATAGTCGTAATTGTGCACGGTATATTGAATTATCGTTACATAGGTGTGGAATAGTGGAAAACTTATAGACGAGAGGATAATCCACGGGCGGCAATGAAGCAAAGGTTGTTTATTAAGTCGCATAATAAGATTTCAAAGGACTTGAAGCTTACATTATTAAATGAGTTTCTTTATAATATAATGAATAGTAAAATCTATTTACGGTCGTACGAGTGAGAAATTCCGATGTTAAGACCTGAGCAATGGGAATTGGCAATGTTCCGAGGCGAGGCCGCGAGGCTAGGTGCACCGGTGCCGAGGTTGTAAAACCACCGTTATACTTATTTACCGTGCGCATCTCGCTTTAGGCGCTGGCTTATTTACCAATATATACCTCCGTGATGTATGCACGTTCGCTTTGTATGAACCTTTACTTGTAAATATAAAAACTACGCGTGAGTGCCGCTATAGAGTTTCTTTAATAGGCGTATCTTATCGCTATTAAATATATATTGGATATTTTTCCATGTCATTGTCAACAATACAATAAGAAAGTGGAAGAAAGCAAGTACTTACAAGCCTAAAAGACAGACGTATCATGATCTGATTGATCATGTGTAATTGTGAATGCTATATAATATATAAGCGTAGGACATATGTAGGCGCGAGACGATTTATTAAAATGGATAAAGCAAGAGGTGGTGACAGGCATTTAGCACTCTGCTCAGCATGTTTATCTATACCGTAAGGGATATTGCACAGGTAGTGTAGTGTATGTCGAGAATTGTAATAGAACAATAAATTACGTTGATCCAATAACTCTAGGCAGACTATGCTAATACGAAGAATGATGAATAATACGTAACTGTCTGTTGACACAGAAATCTCTTTATCTCTAGGTATATGTTAAAGGGGATTTCCATTTGTGCAGGGTAGATTTTCATTTGTAGTGTCACAATTACTGTTAATTACGTATGACGATAAAAACATTAAAAGGTCACATCTGCGTCACGAATTCTTAGTCACTTTTAAGTATTCGTGACGCAGCTACCTTCTGAGATACCTACTGCACATTGGTTTATCCGATGTCACAGAGATAAGGTAACTTCATCTAATGAGGAGCTAGATGTGCATTGTTCCTTAAATGTCATCTAGGAGAATAACATTATACTGATTGATGGTATTTAAACTATACTTGTCTTACCATAATTATTATAATTGTTAATTTCCGTGAAAAAAATATTGTTTGTTTGATGTGATGTTTATTATTAATTGCATGAATTTACAGGGTACAGAGGAATACCACCTGTGTCCTCAGGAATGGCAACGCATGGGGGTTTCATGGGTGAAACAATATATTCTGTTATGTCCATGATACTGTTCATGTCTATAGGCGACGGTTACCACTTTCCATCAGGTAGGTCTTCAGCTTGTTTGCCATTCTAAGTTGCATAAAAAACTGACTTCTTAAAGAGAATGTTCTCTATTCAAATCTATTTTGGTGTGTGTATGCAATGCCATAATCTTTGCCAAATCACAATCGATTATGATGGCTTCTTTTTAATTGACAGAGTTGATATTGCATTAATTATTTTAACATTGAAGACTGTTTATTTGTTTAAAAATTATGTAAGATATTGTATATATCTCTATAGCTAATTAAAATCTTTGAAGTTGAATAATTGCAATGTAAACGAAAGCAATGGTAGTAAACAAATTTTAACAATGACTTACTTTTTAAGTTTAAAATTTGTATTAAAATTTAAAAGTGTGTTTAGTAAAGTAAAAAAAATCTTACTTGACAGGTGCTTAGGCACAGGAGAATTTTTTTTTAACTTGGTTGTAACATCTATTCTTTTTTTAAACGGGTATTTCATTCCTGACGCAAAACATACTTAAGACGGGAATGTAGAGTATGTGGGTAGATAGTTATAGGTAATGAGTTGAGGCGCGAGTGCGCGTTTGCTTTTCATTAGTATCATTAGTGTTAGACCGTGATTGAAGCAATCAGCTTTTATAGCATAAGATATGATATGCCGGAAGGTCTGTCAGTTTCCTACTAGCGAGGGATGCATTATAACATTAAATGTGAATCTTGCTGGTGCAATGTCGCTCCTCTACCATCATAAAGTTGGCTTCAAACATTAAATTATCCCATAAACTTGCAATCAATTAAACATCGTCACAATACTGACATTGGGAAAAGGAATATAAACATAAATCAATTGGTGGTCAATAAGGAAATCGGAAAGTTTACGTTTTAAGTACTTATAATTCAAACCTTTTTAGGACTTTAGTAAATGCTAACATTTTTTATGTTAATTGGCTGTTTCTGTTATTTTTTACTAAGCAACATTTTAATTCGTTTTAAAAAAAGAAAAGTTATTTGTCTATGTCTTTTTTATGTCGTTTCGCATAAATTTCGAATTCAGTTTGAAATAAATGTTTTTGATAAGCTAGGCTTGTGAGTAATATAGGCTAGAGGGAATCAACAGTCGGTTGCATGATTGTTTGCTGTCTCATTTGTGTCCCACAGTCGCTAAATAGCTATGCTTGCATGGCTGTTTCGATTAGATATGGCATTAAAATTATGAAGCTAATGAGCTTCACAAGGTACTGTTCTCGGGGGGAAAGGGATTGTTAGTAGTGAGGACTAATGGCCCCATTGCTAGCAAGCCCTGTCAGGTCGACCTTCACGCAGTTCTCTCTGAAAACCATTGTGACTAATACTTATTGCATTCGTCATGATGCGCTAATAGACCTACTGTCGTGCTCATCTATTATCCCTCACTGGTGCCCAGCTAGTGTATACCGATAGCGCAGGCGAGGTTAGCATTTCATTATGATCCATTAAAAAAAAGGTGCTGTTCTTGTTATTATTTGTGGTTATGTGGACAGCTTGTTTCATAAAACTATTTAGATATACATATGAGTACTATGCCTCATGCCTATTAGTTTAGTTAATGATAATATCATCATATCAGCCGTTAACTGAGCTCTGCTGAACATAGGCCTACCCTTACTTTGGGGGGTTTGCCAGTAGTTGCCACGCTTGGTAGCCAGGCTGGACACCGCAGGCTTTGGTAGTGTTTTAAGAGGGACGCCACTGCCCTTTCCTTGACCATTAACACAATATATAGAAATAAAATACTTATTTGGATATTTTTTTAAATTGAAATTATTCAAATTATAAATCTGAAATACAAATTTCATTTTCGTATGCAAAAAATCTTGCGTTCATTGTGATGCGTTTGCGCATCCCGCACGTCACAAGTGCATGTCAAACAATTTTACGCACCGCACGTAGCATACGAGAAGGTACGCGACGACCGATGACCAGACTTAATGTTATGTAACATGATAATAAACATTAACAAATCACATTTATTGTGACAGCGGATGCAGGGAAATATTATTATTATAGAAGCCATAGGTTAAATTATTATTCTCTTTTTGTGTGCTTTTAGCAAAATAATCTTAATTTATCACCCATAACGGAACGAAACGGTTCTGTTTGTATTATCTCATATCTTTGTCACGAATACTCTACTTTTATAGCTGTTTTTATCATAAGATACCAGTTTTAAGAATTAAACAGGTTGTTAAATTCATGACAGCCTCATGAATTTGACTGATATATTCTTTGGTAGAAATTGTATTGAAGTTCGGCTATTATGTAGACACATTTATTAAAAATAGCTAGATTTAATATTTTAGTTATGCTATCTAACTAATGACATCTATTTTGCTATGTAATGATTTGTCCTGTTAACTATAAGTACCTAAATATTGTTAATTATAAAAGAAGCTTTTTCTGCAAAAAACAATCAATCAAGACTGAAAAAGTTATCAAAATCGGTTTAGAGTTGGCGATAGTATCATGTAACATACACAAAAATATAGGCCAATTGAACATTGGTATTATATGGCACATGTTTTATTTTTTTATTACTTTTGTATTGAAAATTTTCATTAATTATCTAATCTTCAATCTATGGTGTCCATATGTAACTTAGAACCACCCAGAACCGAGATAAATTAGAAATGTTCGTTTAACAAATTGGACCAATTAAGAATTGATCTTGAAACATACTTTCTGCAAAACAAGGTATCTGCTACTGGGTCTTGTAGGTCATCTTTATTCTCATCATCGTAATTATAAATCGAAATTCAATCATAATTATTATTTAGTAATCTGTAGATACATTATTTACTTATGTTATCGAATAAGTGGAAAAAATCTAGTATGTTGATAATAATATTATATAGTTTTATTTTGTCTATGGTATACACATAGTGCTGTTCACGTTTATAGTCAGAGGTTACCACTTTCCATTAGGTGGGCCTCTTTCTTGTTTTTATCATTATCAATAGTGGTTTTAAATACATAACAGGTATTTGTATAGTAATGATTGCGGGATGAAAAAATATTATGATAAATAAGTAGGTATCAAACATAATCTTAAATGACAGTTCCAGTTTTTGTGTTCAATTGCTATCTTATAATCTTTATTAATATATCGTTATGCTTTCATTTCCGGGTATAAATTCTTAATTTTACTCTTCTTTTTTACTCATCGATATTGAGAAAAAACTTTGGTAACTAGAAAGGTTTATTTAATTTATCACTACAATTGGATATGGCATAATTGTAAAATTTAATGGATGTATGTAATTATAAATAGCTAGCAGCCCGTTGATTTTGTTTCCGTATTAAAAATATCAATATAAAAAAAAATTGTATCGTTCTTTCTGAACCGACCTATTCCAGTAATTCCAGATATTATAGCCTATTACTTGCTCTTAAATCTTGTTTTTACGTGTAGGATAAACGTGTAATCTTTTATAGAGATATTTACCTACCGGTTAAAGCCTCACGGTGTTCCAACTCTTCACCTTAATGCCGGGACGACGATTTACACTTTTTTCTAAAGTTAATTAATAAACTACGGGCTGGAATTAAGCGTACACCCGTCTCGAATTGTCAAGCCTTGTGAAAAAATCCAGGAGAAACAAGTGACGAATAAAGCATACACAAAAGTTTCCGTTAAGGAATAATTTACCAAAAAATAAAAATAGAATAATAAAATCACGAGTAATTTTTACAGTTTCATTAGTATCGGATTAATGAGTCAATGAGTCAGTCACTTAAAACTTTTTTTATAATAGAGCTATGGATAAAGGCTAATGACATTTCTCTGCATTTTTTCAGGTATTTAGATTAAACATAAATAAAATATTATATAAAGGTTTCGCTTAATATATTACGACTTCAAATGACGAGTAGGAAGTTGTTGATATCATCAATACTAAGCACTAATAGTGTATTTTGTATATATAAAGACAAGAATACATATAAAGTATAAAGGTTTCTGATCGTGCTTTTAAAAATATTACCTTTTACGGATCCGAATGTTAATAACGGTTTTAACAAATGTTCGATGATGATCGAACGCTTAATTGTTGAAGGCAATCATTATTTTTAACGCCACTTTATTATTAGGTATGAGCCAAACAAAAAGAATGTTATTCACCATGTTTTTGCGTGTATCGAGATCGAGACGTCTCTTCAAATAGTTTTATACATACATTACTACTATGTGGTAAATAGTGATTGCGTTTATGACGGCTTCAAATATAGATGATAATTGATTTTATATTATGATATTACTATTCCCTGATGTCTAAGTGTCGTTATCTGATGGTGTATTTTTTATAGGTTCTATTACGATATCGAGTATATTGTAAAAGAGATTATTAATACAAAAGAAGTGACATAATTTTATAAATCGTACTTATTATGCATGTGTAAATATTGCTTATATACCAAATTGGATAATTTTCTAACTTAAGTTATTTCAGACTCAAACTCCTATTGCCAGCATTCAGCAACTTTGTAATGCTCTGCTAACTATTTATGGCCGTTTTAACATTTTAATGCTAACCGCAATGGAAATTAGAAATCTATAGCTTAATTCTTTAGTAGCTATAAACTTTGCCGTTATTACTGATTAAATTAAGCTAAATATATATGGTCATAGATAATATGAAGTAGGTAGGTAGGTACAAATGTTCTCAATTAACATTTACAACTTAACGGCTCCTCTTTATCACAATAATCGTAACATTTTAATTAATATTAAATAAGCAGTTAATCACTAATATGTGAATTTATGGTCGCTACAAATTTATTGTATATTGCATCTATTCGAATAAAAATTGATTAATATTGTACAAATGATTAGAGTAGGTATACATTCTGCAAAATCTGGTGTTTATGGACGTTAACATGGTGTCTGACTCAATCAAGACATCGCTAAACTGTAGCGATGTCAGATTGATAGTCAGAAACTGCAAGTGCAGAAAGGTGTATAAAGTGCATTAATCTAATTCCGCTAATAACTTTTGTAATTTTTTATACTGTATTGGAGGATGTTTACAACTTCCTAAACTATTAACTTTCGATGTAATAATTCCAGAATCTCTGGAAGACATCGATACCATGTTTAATATCTAATAGGATTTTTTAATAGGTAAATTTATATGAACAAAACGAAAATTATTGATACACCTACGTATAGATACCATCCAAATTATTGACAAACGCAATATAAAACTTGATAAATGTAGAGGATATGTGATATATACTTAATAAGATATAGGCAAAAATTTCGATTAGTATTCAATGTTTAAAGTAGTATATACCTATATGTTTTTTTTGTAAAGATTACACTCCTCGAGAACGTCATCTTGTTGACATCAGCTTGCCTCATTATGTGTTATAGTATCCGGTTTAAACTTCGTAGTGATCCCGCAATGCTTTTATGAATCATCAATTTATATTTTAGGGTTCCATATCAAATATGAGCTAAATTGTAAATTACATTTAAATATACTGTGGATTGTAAGAGATCAAGAATTTTTACATAAAGAGATAGTTGTACAGTGAATTTCGTCACCAGCACATGAATAGCAAGCAAATATTATTTATTGCAATTATAAAATAAAAGCTCGACGTGTATGATAAATGGATATAGAATGTCATTGGTCATGGTCAACTTTAAATAACTATTTATGTCCAAGTAAAAAATGTCTTTTTATGTTACGTCACCTAAAAGTTTGTGAATTTGTTCAAAACTACTTGAACGATTTTTTTTTAATTATGACTGGCATAAATTATTCAAATTACATCAATTCTATAAAAGTTCGTTGACGAATTGTTTACTATACATTTTAGTCTCATTCCCGTGTATCTATAACGTTTATACATAAAATCTATAAAATGTAACTTAGCAGGTATACCGGCTTAGTAAAATACTGCTTATAAAGTTACGTCGTTTTCATCGAAGTCAATTCTCATTTTTACTCCCTACCTTAGATGAGGTATCGTAAATCACAAACTGATGGAGTATATTTTTTAACTTGAATTTTTTTTACCTATTTATATTTGGAAAAAGTCCGATAACCATCGGCAGCTATAGGTTCGTAGATATCTGGTTAAATAGGTAATATTATAATTATTAGAAAAATATTAAATAATAGTAAATAAATACCAGTGGATAACGCAGCACCTATCTGTCTAGTCCTAAACTAAGCAGATCTTGTACCAGTAGCTAGTCTAGTACCTATAGTACAAGCTCAACTTAATTTGTAATAATTGATAAATATACTTAACACATGGTAAGTACTTAAGTACTTTAAGGCACGTGGTATGAAGTTTCTAGACTGATTTTGTTGTTAAGGACGTGTTGACGTATCTTACTGGACGACCTTTTACATGATTTCCAGCTCTGACCAAGTGTCAACTGAGTTGCCAAGCACTATTTATGTAAGAAATAGTTAATCACTATTACTTACATAACTTCAGTACAGGAATTTTATATTCGAGATGTTCAAAGTTTGGTGAATGCCAGAGTAATAGTATTAACTTAGAGTGCATAGTGCGCATTTTACATGTGCTTACTAATTCTTGTGAAACCTATATATATAGAAAAAAGGGTAAGACTGCCAATGTTGTTACATGTATCCTTACATACATCTCATTTATATTTACTTTAAACTTCAAAAAGCTTACATTGTATTGATGAAGACGATGAATGGTGTTGTAGATAAATCTCGTGTGCATTTTAGAAAAGAAACTGATTGCGTACTTGATGGAAAGTGTTAACTGTTGTCTAAATAAATGACAGCTCCTATTATAGATAGATGAAACATTGGGCATGCTATCATATATTGTTTAAAGTTTTGATCTTGACTATTTATATTTATATTTTATTATTACTTATGTTACATAGTACGTATGCTATGCAAAATATGTGATTTTATACTGGATTAAAATAAGACCGTAGTGGTATAATATAACTACTTACTGTAATCTACATGCACTATTACAACAATGATGAACATTTATCTTCAACAAGGATATAAGATGTAATAAATTATATATGTAATAATAGGGAAACAATTTACAAACACTAATAGACTAAACTGCGCAGTTTGAACCTAAGTTTTATTTCCTTACAAAATTCTATTCTTTGAAGGGTAACATGCGTATATAATGTGATAATTTCCTTAAAATTATTAATTTTAGGTGATGATTATTTTTTTATCATGTAATTAATGAATCGTGCTTTGGGACGGGGCGGGTTAGCTCATCCGGCAAACATTTTGGTGGTTTTTGTGATCGAACCGAGTGAGGAAGGCCTCGGCGGACACGACTTCAAACAAATGACGGCATGCTCTATGGTTACGTACTCGAATATTCGCTTTTCCCTTAAGAATCGTGTAGTGTATTCAATTAATTATATAGAAAATAATAAAGGCTTTGTTAGTTTTACTTTATGTATAGTTACATAAGTTTTGTTGAATATTCAATATAAAATCTGAGGAGGAGATTGAGTATAATTTGAAATTTTGTCAGCTTTAATCATAAGAAAAATATAAAACCAAATCAGAATAATCAGTATTCGTAATGATATAATTATTTTTCAAAATAATGTATGTACAAAAATAAAATACCGTTCAATTTAAAACGAAGAAAAAGTTAATGTACTTCTTTGGGAAATATAAAAATGATGATGATGGTGGTAGTACTCAAGATTTATTAAAAAGGTGTTGGGATTTTGATGACAAATTGACGATATACTATTCCATAGTTTCAGCCATGAAACTAAAAAAATATAAGTTTATATACTTTATATATAATATATTTTATATACAACAAATAAAGAACAAAAATAAAACACCAATCACTGATATTTCTATTTACAAAATTAATAGGGAGTACGTTAGCTGTCACATTATTTTCACAAAAATACACGTCGCATAAAATGTTGTGTTTGCG
This sequence comes from Galleria mellonella, assembly GCF_026898425.1. Lineage (NCBI taxonomy): Eukaryota > Metazoa > Arthropoda > Insecta > Lepidoptera > Pyralidae > Galleria > Galleria mellonella. Next base: position 655,655 of record NW_026442151.1, on the reverse strand, counting down.
ACATATATTTTGATGGAAACAGTTGTCGTGACGTGTATACAACTAAACATCATGTTTTATACATAGCACACAATACGTGTAAAAATTGGTATAAAGGACTTACAAGTATTATTTTTGTAGGTATAATACAAGTATAATGTACGATGTACCTAAGTATGTTTTGTGAAAATGTGGTGTAAAAATTTTGCGTGTGTTAACGTGATGATATAAACAAATATAATGCAAATATCCCTGAATCAGTTTATTCTTATTTATTTAGTATCGGTACATATTTGTAATTAACAAAAACATTCTCCTTTAATTTGTTTACATTACCAATCTAGTTTTATTGTGTTCATTCCATTCGTTTAGATGCTATATATATATATATATGCTATATCTGGTTTATTTGTTATTACTGTCATTGAAATTATTTGGATTAATATTATATAGCTAAATTATGTATAGTAATTTGTTAAACTTACTATACATTGAATCATTGAACAGCCTTCATTGTGTATAGTTTTTGTGACAAGTAATGTTCATTCATATATGAGGTTGAATGACGGTCACGGGCACGCGCAATACGCGCTTTGTATTAGACATCAACGCTTGCGCACCGTCGCGTACGCCTACTCGATGGTCGTCAGCGAGACACGCGGAGTACTATATACCTATGAATTTTCTTGTAAATAGTACTCATACTGTTATATTTAGAACTATGTCGATAGATTAAAATTAATAAAATAATGTGCTTTCATTCTGAAGTATGAACATAAGTATTAATTTTCATTGCAACAATTTTTTTTGTCTTCGATCAGCAAAGACCGAAATGGAATACCTTTTATCTAGGTATATATTAGAATTATCTGTATATATTTCTCGTATCTTTATTTAATTAAGTCAGTAAATAAAGTATTCTATAGACATGTTTAGTGTGTGGTCTTATACTTGTGATTAGAAAGGTAGGTATGATTTGGTTTGGTGAAAGTTTGAAAAATGATCTTTTTTTTTATAAAATCCTTGCATTTAGCAACTCATGTTGGTAAATCCTAAGATTTACTAGTGTACGAACTTTTACAGTAACATATACAATGCAATATATATTTTGTTAAATACGTTATGAATAAATAAACCATTTATTTATTTTTAAACGATGATATTTTATAATATATCAACTTACATAAGATTAGAACACGAAAAGCACCGTTTTTACTGATATTTCGATTAATTTTCATCTGTCGTAGTCACGATTTTAAATAATGGTGAGTTTGATACCTAGGTTACCTACCTTCTGATTATATTGTTATACTTATGTCTGTTTGAATAGTGTAAAAAAATATATTACATTACAATTAAATGAATGTAAACTTTAATTTCAACCGACTTCAAAAAGAAGGTTTTTAATTCGGTTTGAATTTTTTTTATATTTGTTACCTCATAACTTCGTCAGTTGTAAACTAATTTGGAAAATTTTTATCTGAAAAGATGTACTTACAGGTTGGTCCCATAGAAATTTTATGAAATTTGATTTACTAGTTTAGTTTTTAAATAAAAATAATTGGTTTTGTTACAATTGAATATTTTTTTGTAAAATACAATCTTACTCTTAATTCTTAAGATATTAATTTTGTTTAAATATTGAATTCGATATGAGTATATATAGTGTTATATATAAGTACCTTGCATTTTTGATTTAATGCCTTTCTCAATTGCATTTTACTATGTTGTGAAAATTATATGTATGTATCTATGTCTAAAAAGGCACCTGCATCTGTGTATTGGTATATATATGTGCAGATAAAATCCAGTATGGCTTTATTATATATAATAATAGTTATCTATCGGTATTATGGTATAGAAGACGATCGATGTAATGTCTACTTAATTATTCAAATCGATTATACAATTAAGTAATAATTATACAAAGTTGCCGAGATGCCAGCATGTCGCGGTCCACCACATTACAACAGAGAAGCGACTCTAATTTGCCCTTTGTTTGGATATACTTTGCGCTACTCTTCTACAGTTCGTTAATGAGCTTCGTTATAAAATAAGCTGAAGGTTCTTAGCTGCCATCCAGCGAAATTGCTTTTCGCGGTCAGGATCTATTAATAGTTATTTATAGGCGAAACCGAAAGAATAACGAAGCTCGAGTAGATACCTGCGGCGGGATGGACGTTTGCAGCTAATGCGTCATATTTCTGTATCATTCGTGCAAGTTCTTACTTTAGTAGAACAAGACCGAGAATAAAAAGGGGTTTCTGTCTTCACAAACATACCTGGTCAATGATGTAATTACATTATTCATAAGAACCTGACTACGTCGAATCTTTTGCAATAAACACTAAATATGTTTGAACGGCCATATTAATATCATGGTTATCTAAGAATAATATAAAAATTGTGGATTTTTGGCAAGATTCGGTATACAATCCACGAAAAGAAATAACCCATTGATTACATAGGCAAATCTAATTCACTGACTTTTCTTGTTATATCTGCTGACTAGTTGTTTTTGCATACTTATGGTACCTATGTTGGTGCATGTAATTTCTTTTACGAAAATTTTTCAACGTTCGGTAAAATCGAGAGACATGCTTTTTCGTGTCCGCTATACAAGTCGCTATATACGAGTATAATGAACTGACACAATAATATTACATTAAGAACATCTCATAGTAATATATTGACTAGAAAGTATTTGAACAATACCAGCAAAGGTTCTATACATTTTAAGATTTTTTAAAATATAACATTCATTGATAAGCAACCCTCAGGGCATGAGTTCTACTCGCACTTGACCAATTTGTGAAGCTTTTGTAACTTTTACCGCCTTTGGCTGTGGTATTAGATGTGTTAATTTATAGTTTCTATCTTATTAATTTTGGAGTCAAATTAAAAGACAGACAGGCCGAGAAACAGAAATTATTGGCACTATATTAGTCGACCATGGAAACGAGAGAATATATATATACTGAAAAATATCTTGTTTCACCGTATACCTACATAATTATCAATTTCATCAATATTCATCAATTTTGTAGGTATATATTTGAAAACTGTTCTAGTGTTCTCCATCAAATTAGCCACTTAATTTAGATAGGAGAATAGGGTTTTAATAGTTACATTAACATAATAAAAATAAGTAAAGGAACTTATTTTGTAAACCTAAATCTAAAGTCATTTGCTATAAGCCAATAATTCGAGAAAATAATAAAGCCAAGTATTTGAAGAAAAAAGTGTACATCATAACGTCACAAAAAACCCGAACGTAATACATATTTCCAACGTAAAATATTTTCGAAAGTCTTTGACAGTTTAGGGCCGCTATATTTTATTACCATGAATGTAATAAAATTGCATCTATTATATCTTATGATTATAGGACTGTATGTTATCAATAAAAGATAGCGGACACTCTTAGATATATGTATTTTAATTTTTATTGAGCTTAATTAAAGATTGTAATATCAAAATGGGACCTACGAATAGTGCCTTCATTTGCATAATGTTACCGTTTAAGTAATTTTGAATTTTATGGATAATCAAGAAAGATCGACCGTTTGCTTTTTATTGATAAATATTATTAATTGAAATATTGTATAATAGAATTATGTGTTCATCGTTTATTTCTAGAATCAGAAGTAATACCTAAATGATTGAGCATAGTTAGAGCTTTATTTTTTTATTTAAAAATAAATCATGCATATTGAGAAGGAACTTCTATGAATAAAATAAATGACATACCTAAATATTAATGTGAAGTTCTTTCTATAGTTTTATAGTGAAGCGTTAATTAGGTTTGTAATACTATTTCTTTTTAATTAATTTTTTATTTGACCTTTAAAAAAAAATTTGGTTTCACATTTTGTGCTACTATAAATTATTAGAATACAATACTGACATTAGATTTAAGATAAGCATACAAGATTAGTGTTAAGCTAAAATATATCTGTCGTACCTGACTAGAATAGGCCAGATTTTACATGTTGCATTCGTTCACTAATATGACGAATGAGCTTGCTGTGATTGCGTTCAATTATATTTTAAGGACCCCAACAACCTATCTGATCACGCCACCTCCAGTGTGGACATTTATGTGGGAATGAATAATTCATGCTACTGTACACGTCACGTATGTTATATTTAAACTTCATTTTTCGGATAATGACAGGACATTGCATCATTAAAATATAAATTGTAAGTATATGCATTTATATTATATAGTATTTATTTTTAACATAATAATTTATTTATTACTAATATAAAATAAATTATATGCTGTTAAGTATTATTATTTTTAAATACATTTTTCTGCATAGTTTACGCCTACCTATAGCTTTATTGTGAATTAGTTTAGCAACATCAGCGAGTGCGCCCAGCGATGACAAATTAACTAATGCAGTAGACGTGAGAACACGTTAATGACAAAGAACAGCGTATTTGCGGGGCATACATAGCACAATATATTTTGTATTAACATATTATGGATATCAGAATCATAAATATTGGATTTAACTATCAGTAACTATTTATATTTATTTCGAATTATATTAGTCCAGATTCATACAGATATGCATTAATGTAATTCGGATGATATAAAAATAAATTCTTCTGGTTATTTTAATCCGAGATTTACAGTTGCTACAACAGATGTTTTTATTTCAAAATATAGGTAACTCCGCGTCACAAATAAAGACAAAATATTAGTATATATATTAATTTACCTCTGTATGAATCTATATAAATTTAATAATATATTAATTTTAATTGTTATTGTCTTATATAATAATGTATATTATGTCGGTCTAAATATGGCGGCATGGAAGCCGAGCGACTATACCCTTGAACCTAAGTGGCAGCTCGCGGCCGCGTTGCCAATGACCCCGCATCCCCGCACGCAGGCGCCCGCGCAGCGCCAACTCCGTTCGTCCGCTTCGCTCCACTCGCTAATTGTTATGTAACAGCAGAATTACGCCGTTTCATCCGCCAAAATGTTCGATACATGCCAATTTTACGTCCTCTTATCAATAACAACACTTAATTGGTCTTCGAAATCTCCATGCAACATTATTGAGATGCGCAAACAGGTTCGTGAAATGTGAATGCAGCCTCTTGGCAGCGCAAAAGGGACGTTGAAGTCACTGAACTTGCACTTCGCACGCTATATCTCGTTTCTTACCTCATAGTTCTTGTGATTGTAAAATTACTTTTGCAAAGTGCAGTTATTATAAAGATAATACCATACTATGACATAATATTGTTTATGACAGGCACGAGTGACTGGCTTTAGCAAAGCTTAACTTTTGTCAAGTTATAAGATGTAAGTTGTCATAATATTATAAATAAAATTTTAGTAGTATGTATCACTTATATTTACATATTTTGGTATTAGAAAAAAATTAAATTATTAATAAGCACCTATATGATTAAAATATCTACATATTTATCAAGTCAAATCATATTCTGTCCCGATTACATTTAGGCACATTGTAATTTTCCATATAAGATTTAATACGATTATCTAAATATATGTGAGAGAAAAATGCACCCGTAAATGCCAATGAATCGGTTTACTTATAAACGTAAAAGTGATGCGGTTATATGTTATTCTCGTTATCTGTTGGGCAAGAGACAGCACGCCTGCCGCGGGCACTTGTGCTAGAATTTTGATTGATATTTTTTGTCAGTTAACTCGGCCACAATAAGATGACAACGGCAACAAGAGGAGTGCGAAATAAACGTCGTAACTGAAAGTATCAAGGTTAGCTGTTGGCGGGGCAGCCGAAACTCGGCTAACAGTAACAGTACACTTATGACTGGGGCAAAAACTTGAGTATCCAGACCGACTACCAGCAAAGATATCTCCGTAGTTTACTCGGGCAAATTAATCATGTATATATAACTTGTGAATGGAAAGGCAAACCGAAGGCGTGTTCTGAACAGTGATAAGGATTTAATTAAATATTTTGGAACTGATCGTACTATGGAACATGATTGCACATATAAATTCTTCGATATCTCCTTACTATATAATAGAGGAGAAAGTTTGTCTTGATTGAATATCAATAATGAGACATTCATCAACTAGCTTTTCAATTTAATAGTAACGTGTTGCAGAATACCAATTAGCATTTGGCATACATTAAATTATTTGAAAAAATTACAACCATTTTTATAGAGGAATGACGGTACGGGCGACGGCCGCGGTCCGGGAGTGGCCGCTTTGGCTTCGAGTGTTTGCTAAGACCGCTTTCTCGTCCTCATTCTTGACCGTCAGTCGGAAGGCGCCGTGTTCTCATAGTCGACAAACTAATGTATCTATGTCGATTGCTTGTAGGCGGCCTTGAGCGGTAACCATTAATTTGTGTGCAGAGCCGCCAGCGTAGTCCCGTTACGGCGATCGCCTGAATCTCGAGCCCACTCACCGATATCAGAAGATAAGTCTCATGGTCTAATATGCGAGATGTCGTTAATCACATCATCAGTATTCAGTCTCGTCCAATTCTTATAAAATATGCTTAGTGCAATAAATAAACCGTATATTGGCGACGTGTTATTCTGGGCGTGAGAACATTGCTGTATAGTGTACTGAGTAATTAAAGAGAATTACTTGTAGCTGTTATAATGTGTTTAGGCTTTGTAAGAAGTTCACATACAGATTATCTGTATAATAGTAGTAATGTTAACTTCCGATAAAGATATATAGTTTATATATACCCATTGCAGGTCGCACAGTTTAAGCGGTCATTTTTATATACATATGTATGCGTATATAAAATGATCAACTTGCACGTAGTAACTTTTTATGTGATAAAATTTAAACATCAAAGCGATTACGTAGCAATTTTAATTTATTATACTATAATTACAAGGTAGATAGTTTGCTTTCATGCGATATTATGTCTATTTATTGATGAGTTACAGGTACTATATATAAGCATATGATGCAAAGGTGTATCTCTTTTTCTTTCTGCCTGTCTATCATATATTTTGAACGAGCTAAAAAACGAAAAGGTTCTCATTTCGAACGTATTTTTTAATTCTGAACAAATTTGAATATTTTTCTCATATTCAGTAGGTATTGGTCTTATATAAAATATGCAGCTTTTTTTAATAAAATTTGAAATTTATTATAATTAATTACTGAAGTGATTTTAAATGAAGATTCGTTTGAAACCAAAGAATAAGAGGATCTGGTAATTAAAATTTGTTTTACTTAATGGTAAGTGGTGGAAGTGAAGTTTATGGAGTTGGAAACTGCCGATTCATTCTATCTTTCCTGAAAAACAGATGTTGGGATAGAATTTCTTTCCTTAATGATACGTATAACGAAAGAAGATATTAATCGGGGGTGAAGGCAAGGATAATAACTATTTACGATATTATAATATTAATATTAATGTACATAACATTTCGTCTTTTATATACAATTACATAAATCACTTAAATAATATTTCGGTAGCCCAACGGTTTATTATGATTTGACATGATAATAATAGTGAATCAAGTAGATACACTTGTAGGCAATTTGATGGAGTTCGACTTCATGGCGGATAGCCGATTCGCCGCGCTGCCGCCATAGCGCCGCGCCGCCACAACTGTCTTGTTGGTGTGATCAGAATTTGTTTATGTAGCCTGAGAATAGCTCGCTCAGATAGTGCTCTCATTTGACCAGGGAAAACCTTAGCATTTTTACGCGCCATGCTTTGCAATAAGAATATAGTCGTGCATTTTAAAAACTATGTAGACGATAATTTACATAGATAGGAATAAAATTACTCTACGTAATATATGCTCTTCTTCCATAGGCAACCTTAGCACTATTAACGATTCTGTACCACAGCTAGCAACAGATAGATAGCAGCTAGTCGTAAAGTGGACCTAGTGCGACTATGTATAGTTATATGTATGTAGGCATATGTTCCGTTTGTTTCTGGTACGTTGTTTCGGAATACTTTATAAATTTTGCATAATATATTTCACTCAATGGTTCGCATCTTTTATTAATGGCATCACACAAGTTGTGCTGTAAGAGTAAATTGAATTAGACCACCATCATTATTCCATGAAAAGTGTCTCCTTAATTAATAACTTTAAGAATTCATTTACCAGAAGGAGACTTTGTAGAAAAGTCGTTTGCATGGTTACCACTATTCGACCCGTGTTTCTGGGGGCAAGGGATTGTTAGTAATGCAGACTACCAGTCCCATTATTAGCAATGTGCCCTGTCTGGTCATCTTTTACGTGGTCTCCCTTGGAAACCATCGTGCTGAATTCCAGCTGTATTCATCACGATGGGCTAACTGACCTGGCTTTTCAGTCTCGCTTATTATCCCTCAATAGTGTTTCTCCGGCGTATACCGTTAGCGTAGGTAGAATTATCATTATATTATCATCTATTAGCAAAAAAGACTCGTGTTTTTATCGTGAAGCAACTGTGTTTGTAAGGTTGTCTTTCGGTTTGAAGGTTAGGATATGGCAATGAAATAACAAGGTATTGAGGCATAGTACCATAGTCCTCAGGAATGGTAATGCTAGAGGGGTACCATGCGCATTACACTGACTTTCGTAACGTCTTTGCTGCTGTTCCTATGCTATGCTTATTGGTAACGGTTATTACTTTCCATTAAGTGCGCTGTCAGCTTGTTTGCTAGTCTAAGTACGATAAAATAATTGTGCATACTCTTTATGACCTTTCTATGTTAACACGATAAATTTCTAAATTTTTAATTTATAGAAAGCAAATTTGAATAAAAATATTTTTATTTATTTATAGATATGTATGTCTTCTAGATAGCTTAGTATTTGAGTAAAGTTTTGACTAAGGCGTATTTATGTATATATGTTTTGTGTATCTAGATACCTATAAAAAATAAAATTTTAAAATAGCAAATGGAACTCTACTATAGAGATTTTTACAAAATATTGTCATGAGCGGCGACACGACATTTCAACTGACGTACAGGCAGTCGAAATGTACGTACATGCGCGTCCGCTACCACTGCTGCTGCCCGCCACCGTCCTCCAACGACCGCCACCGACGACGTGAGACCATTGTAGTCACTAATAGATAATTAGTTAGGTGCCGTTACTTAACACGATCCAATAGTTGCCTTGTTACTGTCGTCTCACATCGCCGAATACTCTATATCAACATTTATTTTCACTTATTTTGAATGACGAAAAGTAGTACTTGCACATAGTGATGGTCACTTTTTAAGCTTCATGTTAGTGGGACGATATCGGTATCAAAGTTCTCTAGGTCATGTGAGATATTACCAGTGATGACCGTAATAAAAAAAAATCCCATCAAATAATGGGGCTCCAGGTAATTATAGTGAAAGAGTTGAATATACACTTAAAATATTGTGTAATAAAGCCTAAAATTAGTAAATATAATTTGTATCTTTTACAGCTTCTACTAGTTACAAGTTGAATGAATGAATGAATGAATGAATAAATATTTATTTCAATAAAACCATAACACTTAAATATACTTAGATTATAATAACAAATAAAAAAAAATACAACAAATAAGTTATAACAAGTAAGTTATTTGTATAAATAATATTAGGAGTTTTTCTATATAAATTTTCCAAAAAAGTAGGTACTAGCAGTTTATGGAGGCTCAAGCAGGAGTCAATGTGAGTTTTTTTCTGTGGGAATAATCATCGGAATAAAATAAGATGTACAATTATTACTGTTTATTCAAGTCATTTTAGTTGAGACCATGTAGTTAATGCAGTCGCTATTTTAGGGTAGCCGGATCTACTTTTACCGTCTGCATTGGCGTTTTTAAGATTATTTTCCAGGATATTTTCCCCTACTTTGGTCTCCCAAAAAAGGCACATTATGTATTCTCGGACATGTCTTTGCGTATAGTTAAAATATTATATTACAACGCTATTTTTAGGCGTTTTAGTTCCGTGACGAGAGATAACAACAAGATATTATTATACTTTATAGGTTTTTATCGATAGATAGTTGCGTTCTCGCTACCGTTTGTATTAGACGGGGTAACAACATACGGTTTCTTGTTTTTTCCTATGCTTGTTGTAATGAAAACCTATCTATTGATAAACTTGTTTGCCATTTAACTAGGGGGTATGTGTTAAAGACAGAGAGAGTTTTAATATTTTTTTTTATAAAATGATGCAGAATGATGATCTAAATGAAATGATCAATGGAAGAGATGTGTCCTTATATATCTCTTCCATTGCCATTTTATGTATAATTTTTTTAATTAGATTCAAATACTTCTCATCACCTAGTGTAGAAACAGTGTAGCTTTTATTACTAAATATAGTAAGTATATCAGTTCAGCAGCTGAGATTATTTTTAATATGTTTGTTCTATTTTTCGAAGTTTCAGTTCTGCAATTCATGAATATAAAGTCTATAAAGTCTTCTTCTAACGAATTTTGGGCCTTGGAGTTTTCATCTTAAGATATGTAAAAAAAAAAAAACGATTTACTCGTGTTCAATCAATTTTTATATTTTTTTTTTTATAATACAGGGGCAAACGAGCAAATGGCTCACCTGATGGCAAATGACCACCGCTGTCCATGATCATCCGTAACACCAGAGGCATTGCAGGTGTGCTGCCGGCCTTTTAGAAAGGAATATGCATTTTTCTTGAAGGTTATGATGTCATACTGGTTCGGAAACACTGCTGCTGAAAGTTGATTTCAAAAATTTATTGTGCGTGGAAGAAAGTGCTTTGAGAAACGCACGGTAGAGGACTGTCACTTATCCAGATGGTTGGGATGGAACTTTAGTTTGTAACGGGTTGTACGGTGGTAAAAATCAGCAGCAGGTATCAATCCGAACAATTCTTCAGAGCACTGAACGGAACGGAACACAGAACACCATGATATTTTCGGTAGAAAATGCATAGAGATGCAACAATTCTACGCAGTTTCAGTGGGTCGAGTCGGGTAGTAAGGCGCGACGCTGTTTCAAGCGGTGTTCCGAATCAATCAGAGTATGAGATGTCATCATCAGAGTATGTTCCGTCGACTACGACCTTAATGCTATGTTCCTTGAGAAAACTGGCGACCCAACTGCACAATCTTGCAGGCAACCCAAACGAAGATAGTTTTGAAAGCAACGTTTTATGCCACACCGATTAAAGGCTTTCACAATATCTAGACTAACAGCTAAGGCCTCTTTCTTTTTCTCGATTGGCACTGCCCATCGCTGTGTTAAGTAAACTAGAAGCTCAACAGCCGAGCGTCCCTGTCTTGTACTTGCGATCATAAATCTGAGCGATCTCCCTTTTTAGGGATCGGATGTACCAGAGCAGTCTTCGATAAGCTATATTGGACTATACCTGATGAATAACAGAGCCGAAAAAGAGGCGTAAGAAGTGGAACCAGCTTTGGCGTGCACGCCCTAAGCACAATTGGAGGAATACCACCGGAATATCGACTTGTAAATTTTAAGGAAGAGAAGTGCTCTATGCACTGAGCTTACATAACTATTTATACTTATATTTTGGACATTTTGCAGTGTCTTTTATTTTAAATAGATAACATATTGTCTGTTAACAGTTTTAAAACTAATTGTTGTAATTGGCATCTATTTAATGGCTTATATCTCACAAAACTTTTATTCTATTTATTTACCAGAGAGAGACTTTGTACAAAAGTCGTTTGCTTGGGTACCTTTGTTCCATTCGTGTTTCAACGGTGAAGCATTGTGTTTGCATGGCTGTGTTTCTGCTTGAAGGGTGGGATATGGCGTGAATTTACTGAGTACAGAGAAATAACACCTGAGTCGTCAGGAATGGCAACGCATGGGGGGTATCATGGGCGAAACAGTATATTATGTTATGTCCATGGTATTGCTCATGTCTATAGGCGACGGTTACCACTTTCCATCAGGTGGGCCGTCAACTTATTTGCCATTTATAAAGTAACAATATAATAAAAATAAATTGTTACTTTATAAAGAAAATTTATACATAGTGTGATCGCAACACTATCATTTTGTTTATATTGATTTATTTATTTTTCGTTTAAAGCTAAGTCAGCTTTACGCTAAAAAAAGATGCATATAGTTATTGGATAATAATAAATTCAATATAATAATGATTTTAATAAATACATAATTATAATGGAATATAAACTGCGTAAAATTTTAACTACCTTCTATTAGGGCTATAGTGACTTCCAAACTGTTTCTACATATTTTGACTTCAATGTTTGTTTACAAGTAAATTACTGGAGTTTGTTTTCACAAGAGAATTGGTTTAAATGATAACGGGACTGTGTGTTAAAGCTCTATAATATGGCAGTAAAAACAAAAGGCGGAAATACATACTTTAGAAATGACGTCTAAAAATAGAGATGATGATCTTCTTAGATCAACGCTGTATATGTATGATAATTTAATGTTAGCAGTTGTATTATCATCTATGATGTGAATAAATAGTAGTACTTATTTGAAAAAAAAAGAGCGAACTACTCGTAATAGGCGTGACATATATACACAGGTATGCACTATTGACGTTCTAGGTTGCTATTCAATTATTTACTTGAAGCACTTAATTTCATTAGGTATAAACATACCATTTAATTTTTTCTTGTATTTTATCATTTTATAAGTAAGTAAGGAAAAATAAAGAAAAAGCTAACGAACATGCTCACCTAATGGTAAGTGGCTACGTGAGTCCATGAACATTCATGAAACCTATAGAATTGCATGTGTATTGCGGGCTTTTTATACAGGAATATGTTCCTTTTCTGTAGGCTACAATGTCATGTCGGTTCGGGAATACTGATGCAGAGAGATGCTTCTAAAACTTATATATTTTGAAAGAATTTATAAAATAGTTTTGCGTGCTGATAAGGGAACAAAGCACAATATACTAGTCTAAGAGAAGCTCTCAATAAACATTAAACCCTTTGGTTGGGATGGAATAATTAGTTTAATTTTCTTTTCTTACATGGAACGAACAGTGCGTAGTAGTAGCAAGTTAATGGGTTGTTATGGATGATATGGTTAACATCAAGTCAAATTAAACCCGAAATACCTAAGTTAATTCGAGAAACTTTTATATAGAAATGATTACTAATAATATGTGGTTAATGTTAAATCATTCCGAAGGCAAGACGGGGCCAGTGTCAGTAAACAAAACGCGCACAGCGGGTCACGAACGCGTCGGATGAGTCACAGTACAAGGAAGATCTAGGAGGCAATGGCGTCACCAGCCAGCGGCTGCCGTAGCCGCCGCAGCCGCCATCGTGCCCAGCCCGCTCACGCTCCATGCCGTTTACTATTACTAAAGATAATCCATTAATAATCTTCATTATCAACATTTAGTCACGAGACAACTTGCCGTACTGCTCGATTACCTACTTTTTCACTTTCAAATAAATCTTTGTTTGGATAGTCTTCTGTATTATCTGCGCTTTTACTTTCCGCAATCGTAAGCTTTCTTCAAAGTTTTTGTATTGATGTTAACGATGATGCAATATCTATAGAGCACGTGTTCTTATCCCTCATAAAAACAGCAAATTTAAATATCTTCTCGGGTAACGAATTTGATATTTACGTGAAAGAGATATATTTATATTGTAATAAATTAAAGTTATCCTTCAAGAATTTTGATGAGATAACAAATTGGAATCGTGAATATAAACGTACTTGATCCGGCTGTTGATCTTACGTCATTATCAGGACCTGGCTAATATAACCATGTTACTCATCTCTATTATGTAGAAGGGCAATTTCTTAGAGTTTTTTTTATCTTTCCCATAAGATGGATGCTGTCAGGCCAAAGTTTATAGATTGACGGATTAAAAATGAGTTATTGTTGTTATATCTACTGTATGATCTCATCCTAAAGTTGAATACTATACCTATTTGCAGTTAATTAAAATTACGTGACGCAGAGTCTCCAGGAAAGCTCGAAACGCTTTCAAATCGCTTGTGTTACAAGTATTTACCTTTTTTTCCAGTACAATGACTATTTTTTTTATAATATTTCCTGCATGTAACCGAGGATTGCAATTAGTATTTTTTGTTAGTCAGATCACTTTTCTCAGTCGAGAATCACGCAGAGACGTAACGTGATAATTTAAGAAATAGGGTAATACCGGTTCTACCGCGAGAAACAGTAATGAAGCAATATTTCCACAATTCTCTCTGTTATTAGGCACTCCGATTTACTGTGGTCTCGATAATTTACACTTGTTTGCGGTACCACACCTACTTCGTGTGTTTTCCATTGTTTTAGGCACCCAATTATCATCAGACTCTTCCGTTCTACATGCTGACTGCACGTAAACGATTTATTTACCGTAACCGAGTGGACATATATTTCAGATGGGTTTTTAGAAATTCTAATATAGATAATAAAGTAATTACAGGGTAACAAATTACTTATTTAAAGATATCTGCTAATTAGATGAAAATAATCAAAAGTTCGTTCAATTTATATCTTACTAAAAATGTTTTAAATTCAATCAATTTCATATGAGTAAATTAGATACAGATAGAATACATTAGATAAAAGTATTTTAGATGAATGTACTCAAATAAGAGTTATAAATCCAAGGTTATATGTTATACAGGTAAATTTCAATGTTAGTGCTTACTCTTAAGGTACTCGACCTAGACATTGATTCCTAAAATATATTATCATCCCATATTATTTTGTCCATTATAAACTCATTAGTGTAGCGGGCAACGGCACTCGAGCCGGGCACCAAATTACCAACATTATCAATTTATACTCGCCAGTGCACAAACAAAAAAGTCGAATGTAGAAGGCCGGTTCCCGTTAACAAATTCGTATTGTGCAATGTAGGAGAAAAATTGTAACGCGTGTTTTGGGCACGCTCTTTTTGTAGGTAGGGTTTGATACCGCTACGGTCAGTCGAGATGTGTGTATCCACTTAAATGCTTTCACTGCGCCTCTACGCCCTACATCAATCATATTTTGGTACGTCGGTCCGTGGAATGGATGGAGCGCTTCTCTAAACCGCTTGAGTGATAGCGACACTATTGTGCCACTGCAGCCTGCTTGCGACGTCTTCCATGTACAATTTTGAAGCTGAAAAAAATATTTCAGTATACTTACGTTTGTTGTAATCTGATTAATGTATGTACTTCATCGTTTTTTTAAAACAGAAGGTATAATTTTTTATTTATTCTTATTTTTGTAACTGGTTTGTAACGTGTTGTAACATGTGTAATAATCAAAAATGGTTAACGTAAATGATCACTTTTATCTTCATAACTTTTCTGTTATTATAATTGTTTCTTTATGCTTATCATACATATGGATAAAACACAAATTTATCGAATAATTATTGTTGAAGCCGTTCTTTAAAATGTAGGCTTGTGAACATTAAAATGTGAAATTAAATATTAGAAGGTACCCACAATATTGTTTATATTGTGAATAACTTCTGACATCTCTATCGCTCAACTATCCGGATTGTATTTTCAGGAAATCCATGGAAGTAATATCTATACTTTTTATGATTGTTTCATTTCTGATGTTATTAAATGTAATACAGATAAGCGCTATTTGCATCACCGCAGTCCGTCGCGGATTGCAACGGTACGTGGCGTCGTGTGTACAAAGCGCCTTACAGGATAATTTTAAAATAAAAAACAAAGTTGATGATAAAATTCATAATAAATTCGTCATTTTTATTTTTGTATCTTTTTATACGATTTAGTAGTACCTATTTTTTATATTTTAATAATAATAATAATATAACATGTTAACACCTTAGTTCTCTGAAATAGCAATGCATGAAGGGTATTATGGGCAACACAATATACTCTATTATAGCATGGTACTATTCATGTCTATAGGCGACAGTTAGCACTTTCTATTAGGTACGCTGTCAGCTTGTTTATTATTCTACGACGCATAAAAAATTGTATTAACCACTTAGAAAATGTAATTCGCATCTATATAAATAAAAAGGTTTCGTGAACACTCCAGAATATACTGTTATTCGATCTTTGAAATATGTTTCTGTAACCAATAATTTCACTGTCGTATCTCATTCCTCAAATGCTTGGCATCAAAAACACGAATGAGACATAGGTATCCATTCAGTCTTTTTACAGTCTTTTACAGTTATAGTGGAGATACATCAAAATTATATAGTTTTTCAATAATTTCGAGGATATTTTAAACTTCTATATGAAGTTAAGGTCAAGGTCGGACTTTAGATTTGATGGGAAATTCTCTATAAACATTATTATTATTATTATACGGAAACATAATGATCGCAGTTAACCATTTTTTACTATTTAACATGTTCTCTGCCATTAGCGGTTAACCGTCATACAAAATTCTTGGTAATCATGTAATTGGCAAAGGCGCCTAGTTAAAACTACATCTTTCTTTATTTTTTATTGTACACATTCTTCTACGAAAAAATGTCTTGTTTCTAATGTCAAAGTACTTTATCTTGTTATTGTTCTATTGCTAATATTTTAAAGTCCATTTTAAATACTATAAATATTATAAATTTTAAAGGTTTTAAAGTTATGTTCTTTCTGTAATTATACTTAATGAATAATTGAATGAATCAAATTTGTATATAAGTACAGAGATATATGTCTTATAGGTTAACATATAGGGATATTTTATTTTAACTTATATGAAGGCAAAACGATTAAGACTCAGACCATAAAGATCTAAGAAAAATATAAGCTTTTTACGGTTTTCTTTTTTCTTCTCTGGTAAAATATTGAAACCTTGGTCTCATATTATATAAGATGTAAGTTTTGAAACAATTAACATTTAATTTAATAAATTATAATCGCACCGGAGAAGTCGAATTGGTAAACGTAGATGATAGAATATTTTATATTTTTATTTTATTAAAGTAAAAACGTAATGATCACTTATGTAAACATAAAACATAAAATAATTGCCAATTCAATACAGTCGTGCACATCTAATAGTCTAATATATTATTTTATATTTTGTTTGAACAGTGTCAGATGTTAAAGGTTACTTCCTTCTTGTCTGTGTTACCTACGTAATAGAGACACATCACGTAATCTACGTACCGATACCAATGTATGCATTGATCATCATTTACTTACCATTACAGACAAACGATCGACCTTCACAAGGACGTTGTAATAAGAGACGTTAGAAAAATGTTTAATTCGATAAATTGGCATGCGTGAATGTAGCCACGTATTTTTTTATTGAACGCAAAAAGTTGTTGTTCAAAAAGGCAATTTACTGAATATTACTCGTACTCTCCGGTCGGTCTATTTCATTACGTTCCCTTTTTATGTCTCGCTTGCGCGCCAATGTTCATCCAAACTTTCCCACCTGGATTCTATTTTCTTCAAGTGCTCGTTTAGAGCCTTGATCACGACTCTGATATCATTTTAGAACTTTACGTGCAGTTTATGCGCACTTTTACTGGATTCATTTTTTCTTGTTTGTTTGTTGCTTGGGTATTTTTATAAGACTCACTTTCCAATAATATGTGTAACATTAATAAGTAAGTAAGGACACTTTTATAGTAGGCAAGCATAAAATAATTAGTAAGCATACCATTAGACTTTTTTACATATCCTATAGGATTTAAAAATAAAATATATATTATAAAAAATTAAGCAACATTTCAATAAATATTGTTAATAAATTTGTTGATAAATACATATGTATTTATCAACAATTCTATCACCCTGTGTTGTTTCTATAAATATATAAAACGTGATGCGATGTTTATGTTAACGAGTTCGCTTGATTTAACATTTGATTGCGGAATCATGATATTGAAAGAGATATTATATACTTATGTTGCGTACTTCCTTTTCAAGCAAGGATTTGTTAAGTGCTCATCTGTTCGTGACTTACCACGGACGAGACTCTCAGTCTCGACTGAAGTGTTAATATACCTAATGACAGTTTAGTTGAGCCACCATTGTTTGTTTGTTGTAGGTCTTGCTGCCAGTGGTTACCGTTTAGCGGAAATCCTGTGCTTTTCTTAATGTAATGGCCTATTAAACGTTCAACATATTACGTGTGTTTTCGGTGATATCGGTGTGGGTAAAACATAGCGTTAACGGATATCGTTTGAACCAGTTATAAAGCTTGTTTTAAGGTTTCTCGTTTGTGATAAGCACAGCCGGATTTAAGTATTTACGGAGAACAGGCGTGTTGCGAATAATTCAAAAAGTAATTCCATTATCTCCCTTTCTCTGCGGGTCACCGCACCTCACTCGTAACAGGAGCGACATCTTGTACTCGTATGTAGCTTAAAATATATTCCGTAATATTTCAAGAATGACGTTCTTTTATTATATAATAGTGAATCTTTGTAAATATATTTAATTGTTAGTAAGTTAGGAGGTAATTAAATGAAATTTCGAATACCGAGAGATCACATTAAGTTATTGGATATTGTTTTCCCTAATTCAAGTGAGCGAAGTTATTAGATACAGCTAGTGATGAATAATAAAATATTTTAAATTGGATATCTCCAGAACATAGGTAGGTAGTATATATTTTAATTTTAGTGGTAAATGACTACAATAAAAATAAGCAATACAACTTATCAGTGTACCTCGAGTTACGCGCACCCTAAGTCGCGTGATTATCAAATAAAGTGGATTTCTCGTTTATTTTGAAAGCCACACGAATTTTGATTACTCACTCAAAAAATTTGACATAATGTTTTCTGTATTCTTCGGCCCCAATTTTTTTAATGGGTGATAATGGAATAGTAACCCCGTCTGCACTATCGGTATATGCTGGCGGAGCACCAGTGGGCGATGATAGGTGATGATGAAAGGTGATGATGAAAGCAGGACAGTTAACCCATCGTAACAAATTCAGCTAGAATTAACCACGATGGTTTCCAGGGGGAACCGCGTGGAGGTCGACCTGTAATGAATCAGTTAGACCCATTGCTAACAATCCCTTTCCCTTCTTCGGCCCCATTTATAATTAATTTTTAAGCATTTATACTTGAAATTATATTCCGACTTATACGATTATCGCTCAGTCCTAGCTTTGCGTTAGTTCGGGGTATTACTGTAGTAAAAAGTCTTATATTCCTTTATTTAAAAGACTTTGCTTAAATGTGTTTTTACTACTAAAGACCTGAGCATTGCGACGTTTAAGCTTCTTATGTCAGGGACTGAATTGGCTATATAATACTTCAAAGGCCAATAAGCCCCTAAGATTATAACGATATGTGGCTTGTTGCTTCATAGAAAAAAAATTATAATAAAAATATTCATGATTTATAGTATAAATACATAATAACTTGTACATTTACCAGAGGGAGACTTTGTACAAAAGTCGATTGCTTGGGTACCTTTGTCCCATTCGTGTTTTAACCGTGAAGCAGTTGTGTTTGCATGACTGTGTTTCGGTTTGAAGGGTGGGATATGGCGTGAATTTACTGGGTACAGAGGAATAACACCTGAGTCCTCAGGAATGGCAACGCATGGGGGGTATCATGGGCGAAATAATATACTCTGTTATGTCCATGGTACTGCTCATGTCTATAGGCGACGGTTACCACTTTCCATCAGGTGGGCCGTCAGCTTGTTTGCCATTCTAAGTTGTATAAAAAAAATAAAAATATTATTATTACCTATTAAATACTACGTATATGTGTTTGTCTTTGCACATAAGTCATTATCATTATATCAGTCGTTTATTGTCCACTGCAGAAATATACGTCTCTTCCATAAATGGGGTTTTACCAGTAGTTGTCACGTTTGCCAGTCGGTTTGGCAACCGCACTTAGGCTTTGGTGATGTTTTAAGAGGGACGCTCAATTTATAGATATCGGATATCACCCATTTCTCGACTATTAAGTTCCCTTAGTTGCCTCTTACAATACGGAAAAGGAAGGGGTGGTCCATTCTATGCCGGGACCACACGGCAATATACACATAGGTACTCACACGTAAATGTATTAATAGTATAGTATTTAATTTATGAAAGTTGATTACCTATTTTTCAAACTAGGATAAATTGCCATAATCAAAAATCGAACCCCGGAAAAGTAAATACGTATACATGTAATCTGAGTAATAATATAGTATATGCAAATGAATTATATTCAAGCAGTTGTGTGCACGTGTTTTATTATGACAACTCATAAAACTCCAATTGTCGTGACCTGAAATCAGTTTGAGATCATATAATATGCTTGGATTGAACAAGATTCCGATTAAAATTAATTAAATTTACAGTTTTACTCCATACCTTTTGGATATTCAGCAAAGTAGACGATTAATACCTATGTTGAGCTCAACATCAGTAATGGGGTTATAATCCTGATTACATTTATTTATTACTACTTTTTCCCGGAACGAACATAATATCTCCTATTTCCGTGGGAAATACGAGTACAACCTACTTACTTGTAGGTAATCTAGTAGTTTTTATTAAGTGAATTAGTTTTAAATGCCCGTTATTTCAGGATATAACCCATACAAACTTTCTTTCAATCCGTTCATCTGTTTAAACGCAATTGAGTAATAAACCTTTTTATAAACTTTCACATTCGACATAATTAATAGGACTGTAAATACGACATTAGGGTCAATCTCGGAGTACGTTTCTTTATTTGTAAAGTTAATATTTCAAAAAAATTATAAATCTAAAATCAGTATGAACTAAACTTTTAACAGATTTGATTTGAGAAAACTTTTTAAAATTTAGTACTTAGTAGTCTGTAACAATACTTTTGCTACTATCAAATTGGTTTCAGAGATTCCCTAGATACGTATATATATATATATATATATATATACTATATATTGCTACCAAGCAAAGATATACTATTTGCCGCGGGGCGTATAACAGCATAAAAGTTACTCCTGATTAAAGCCTAAATAAGTAATTGCGAGAAAGCGTTTGGCACGTGAGTTTTGTAGCGATATCAAGGCTTATTATCGACATATGAATGTAACGCTTTAATCTAATCTCTATCTTAATGCGTACAGACAGAAACAAATACAATGTTGATAAATGACCTCGTTATTATAACGGTTAGGAGTGCTGCATGATTTTCATTTTGAGGTCACTTAAATTTCTTTGTGAAGCATGTTACATGGTTTTTATGCGGATAATTTGAATATTTTTTGCTAAATACTCTAACGATAGTTGATTAAACAGTTGTGAAGGGTTATTACAGTTATCATTACAGATAAGTAATCCTAATGATATTATAAAGGCGAAAGTTAAATGGATGGATATTTGTTACTCTCACGTAAAAATTAATTAACGGGTTTGAATAAAATTTGGGACATGGGTGGGTTATATTACTTAGGATACTTTATGTACTTACTGACCGACGCGGATGATAACGTGGGATACAGCTAATTTACGAATAAAATGTAATTATACAGACATATAATTAAATTGAAATGTCGCTGTGTAGCTAAAAAGTGTTTGGTTGACATCAAGGATTTGACAGATTAAGTCGGGTCAAGCTTTAGATGGCCTTACCCTCGCCAGATACCTTCACCTCAAATTCATTTATTATACAAACTTTTCACAATGATATTGCAATATCGTCAATATAAAATCTGTTGATTGACGTGTAATATATATATATACATACCGCTTACAAAAACATGAAAACACAAAGTTTCCTCATTATATAGGTATATGTTGTATTCTGAACTTATAATTTAATAACGGTCACAGTCCCTTAATACTACAGAGAGGGAGAAAAAAATGCATAATATAATATATGATATGTCTATATATATTGCACCGAGCTGAAAGCTGAGCGAATGTAGACGTATATACCTAGACGTAAATTGCGACTGGCTCATGTATATTACTGAAATTAAAATTTTCACGAAGAATATTGAATTCAATTATCTGTTTCATTTAATGCTATTCATGTCGACACAGAAACATAACCTACATCTACACATGCGAGAGCAGGCATAACTGTTTGTGTATCGAAATAAATACAGGGTGCCCGGTACAGGTAGGTACATTAGACGATGATGGTTTGCCGAAAGAAGGCCGCGCCGCGACCTTCCAAATAGTGGGCGCCGATCATTGACCGGTCCGATGCCCGCTGGGCTGTGGAGTGCGACGCCGGCATATTTTCCGATTGATGGCAACTAAGTTAAGTGTTTTAGAGCCGGTTCGCAGATTCTCGTATAAAAAATTCAAATTACATAGAATTAAATTGTATGCCGACGCTGAATCATAGTCTATTTTAAATTATCTATTAATTAATATTCAAAACATTTTGATAGTAGATACAAAATATCTACTTACCTATTTAAATGTTTATTGTGATGCCAAAACTGACTGATAAATTGAGCGTGGAAGATCATTTGAAAACAAAAATAACGATTACGATTTTAATTTATATGGTTATTTAATTGCGAGGATTAATTGAATGATGGACATTAATTTTAATTTTATATAATACGTTATCTATGTTTTTATAAAATTAATCACTTGTGGTGTCAACTTTACATCAGATTAAGGACAAACCGAGGCAGAATTTGGATGTGAGATTCTTTTAGGAACTGTTGTACCTACCTGCAGATACGTGACGCACTTTAGGTATTTCGTTATTTGAAGATTTTTTATTTACTAAAATAAAGTTCTGACTCAACTTTATTTCATTAAACAAAACAACCTTTGTTTGGAGAGAATAAGAAATGTACCTATAGAATGCATAATTCTTTTAATTTCGTGGTTTAGCTTTTTTTGGTGATCCCTTATGAGGTCACAATGAGGAAAAGGTTCCATGGATATTTGTAGCTAAATTTATATCAAATAATGTCATCTCTTATGTAGTAATTATGAAATCCAGTAAATCTAGTAAATCAGTAAAATTAAAGTATCTACCTGCGGTGACAATATTATAAACTATGCTGAGGAGGGGTAGGGATTGTTAGTAATACCACAGGTAATATATTACTATGTATGTAATATACCCTGGCAGGTCGACCATCACGTGGTCCTCTCCCCCCTGAAAACCATCGTACTGAATTCCAGGTGATTTTATCACGATGGACTGACCTGACCTGCATTTTCATTCGCACCTATCATCCCTTACTGGTACTCCGTCAGTGTATACTGTTAGCGCAGGCCTCTAATATCATCCAATAAAAAAAAACCATAAACCACGGGGGGAAAAGATTGTTAGTAGTGTGTGTATGTGGTAGTGAAATGGAGTATATATAAAAGTACTGAGAGAATGAAGATCGAGTTCGGACGGCGAACCATGAATCATAAAATTATGAATCATCCTTTTCACCAAAGACAGTGGTATAAAATTTAGCTATAGACATTATTTAATTGTATTTTACGTATCTTTATGAGTGACCGAGAAATATTAAGAGTGACATAAAAAGTAATCTGTGTTTCTCAATCTCAAATAGTACATGTTTGCCAAATTTCATAAAAATTGGTTGAGCCATTAAAACGTAAAAGATAATAATCAAACAAACAAAATATCACTTTCACATGTATAATAAGTATGGACTCTAGAATTAGCCTACACCGTCTCTTAGAGTATTCTTGTTTCTTTATTTTCGGTGATTTCAATCACTGGATAGTTTTATCTATTTTGATTGTAGTCTTTACGTAAAACCAACAAGTAGTAAATCGAAATTGACACACAGAGAACACGGAAGGTGTTGGCTAGATTCGAACTCATGACGTTTGCGGTCTGTAAGACGGAGTAGTGTACCACTGAGCTAAGACGCTTTTGATATCTTTTTACATTTATATTAATATGTATTTATATGTAAATTTTCTAAATAAATTAAGGTCTGAATTCTGTGGTATTTAAGTATTATTGTCCGTAAAGTTTATTTTATACGACTTTATCGACAAAAAAAAAAAGTACTAGATTGCTCTTATACGTATTTTTGTTTCTGTTTATTTGTATTATTGTAATTATTTGTATATCACTCAAACGGATGTACAAATAAAGTACTTATACGGCGTATTGAAATTCGCTGTATTTTGATTCTATCGATAATATAAACAAGAAACCTATCGAATACAAATATGTATACTGTTATTATATAGTCTATGACATTGGTCTTATTTATGTTTAGAAAGATAATACTTGCCTCTCTGTCTGATTTTGTAAAACATTAAGTGCACACGTATATTACTACAAAATTGGCGATTATTATAAGATTTAAGATTCATGTGATGTTTAATATAACAAACCCACTCCGCAAAACTCAATCAATACAAATTCTATCATATACATTAAAAAATCAAATAAAGAGACTTATTTAAAATAATATGTTTAAAATTTCTGACGAAAAATTTATATATTTTGTTATTATTATATTTTTATATTATTTGATCTAGATTATTAATAGATGTAAGTAATATACCATACCCTAAAATGCAAATAATCTCAAAATAAAGTATTACAATATTTATTCTGCTATTTTACAATCGAAGTGGCTGCTCGTAAGTCAAATATTAACGGCATTCATAAATACATAGAAATACTGTTTATTGTTTTCAGCTACGAACACGTACGCCACGCGTACCCCTACCTTTCCCGTGGGAGTCGTTAGATATGACAACCCACCTGAACCTCGTAATTATTTAATATGTATCGAACTTATTATATATACTTACATATTTGCCTTCCAAGCAGATTTATGAGAAGTCGGAAATAAGGAGATGATGAGTGGTTTAAGAAACATTCATTAAATAAAAACTAAAGTGATCGATGAGGTCTGCAAATGATCGGTCAACTTTTTTTTACTATACTTAGAAAAGTAAACAAGTTGACTACGGCTCATTTGATGGAAAGTATTTTTTATGCAACATAGAATGGCAAACATGTTGACGACCTACCTGATTGAAAGTGATAACCGTCGTCTATAAACATGAACAGAGTACCTTGTATATAACATACTATGTTATATATATATATATATATAGTTATATATATATATATATATATATATATATATATATATATATATATATATATATATATATATATATATATATATATATATATATAGTTGTATTGCTCATTATACTATGCCTACAACTTGTTCATGTTTTTCTTTTTTATATTTATTATTTATATCTATCTATATTTTTATTTTCTTTTATCGATTTAAATTTATTCCTTTTTTTAATATGTCATTTTCTACTATACGATTATTCTCTGTTTATCTTTCTGTTTCTTTTTGTCCACTGCTTGTTTTCCTGTCTTCATATCAATCATTATAAACCATTCATGTGGTGCCATTCCTGAGGACTGTAGAAGAATGCCTTTGTACCATGTAATTTCATTGCTGTATATCATTCTTCAAAAACACAACTACTTCACGCAAAAATAAGAATGGGACAGGAATACCCAAGCAGACGAAT
This sequence comes from Galleria mellonella, assembly GCF_026898425.1. Lineage (NCBI taxonomy): Eukaryota > Metazoa > Arthropoda > Insecta > Lepidoptera > Pyralidae > Galleria > Galleria mellonella. Next base: position 630,311 of record NW_026442151.1, on the reverse strand, counting down.
TTTGTACAAAGTCTTCCTCTAGTATATTTCATTACGATCACATGCTGATTTAGCGTTGGGAGAAACATCAGGCGGTTAAGAGTCAAACCAGCTCCACAATACACTGGCTTACTGTGTAGAAATGGATCATATGAAATGAAATGGATAGTAAAGTGGTAAACGTGGCATATCTAGACATGGAGAGTAGTATGGATATCACAGAATACACTGCGAGTGTGAAACACATGGTCAGATTCATAAGAACGAGCTATAGTGTCACGCCACTTAAAAACGAAATACGGCCATGCAAGTATGACTACTTTGCGGCATAAATATTAGTAGGATAGAGATAAAAACTGACAAAAGATGATTTTTATACAAAATTTCACTCTGGTATTAACTATTTTTTGTCGAGGCGAAGCATTTCCTCATCATGCAGACCCACATACCTCCGGAGAGATATATGGACTGTTACTGGAGACGTGGTGAACACGCTTGAGGTCGTCCAGGACCCTATGGTGTGACCTAGTTGAAACAACTGATACAATCGATGGATAAGAAAGGTTTTCAAATGCGATCCCATACTGACAATTCCATGCTACTGTAGAGTAATCTTCCATAAGATAGAGTATATTATATATACTTTAATTTTTTTTTTAAAAAGAAACGGTTTTTGTTTTTCTTTATAAATAATAAAAAAAGATCTATGTTCACTAAGATGACAGACAAGTTGTAATCTTAATGATGATGATGTCGGTGAAATGAAGGCAGATAATAAATGTTTCTTTAATGTATGTTTTTTTATAGACTCTAAGAAGATATTATATATTACCATTTATTTATCTTACCATTATTTGTTATGGTAATGGGTCACATATTATATTGTAATAAGTAGGTAACCTGTTTTGCTAGCATACATTGTAGTTATAATTATTTTACAATTTTGATAGAAAGGAATTATTATTTGTTTATAAACTTTATTATACAAAAAAAAAGTGAAATTAAAATATACACTTTGTCATTTTTGCTGTAAAGAGAAAACGATAATCAGTTTAAATTTATTAAAAAGTTCATCTATTTACCGAAGAATAGACTAATTCATTTTGTATTTAGCAAATTTTATTGCATAATTCTTAAAAATTCTCTTAATTATTATTATGAATAAATAAATTAGTTTGACTGTATTTTCTGAAGGAAAATATTTATAAATATTACTAAATTTATTGTACTTTTGATTATAAAGGACTGTGTATCAATGTGGAATATGATTCACCGATATAACGTACCATATTTGTAAGTTGAGGATACATTCTATTATTCTCTAATATAGGTAAATATGAATTAATATTTCTTTAACCCCAATGATAGTACAATAAAACAAAAACTTATTGTCAACCGCAAAAAATGTTTGTATTCTGATGACACCTCTTCAAATATATTCTTACGTATTAAGGCAGCGAATCATCATTATTTGTTTTAATTAAACTTCTACGTTGTGAAGTTAAATCCTGATACCTACTCTTTCACATTTCTGCTATTCATGAACTTGAAACTACAAAGGATTTATTTCAAACAGCGTTTTTATTTGCAAGAAATTTCTTAATTTTATTAGTTTCTTTTTACGTAAATATAAGAATTAAAATATCTTCATTCTTAGCACCATAGAATAAGTACAGAGCTCAGTGGCTGCTTCGACGAGTACTTTTCCCATTAAGTACGTGTGAAAATTTTAGTTCCTTACACAGTAATTACCGTTACGTTATCTGTTGACTTATGTATATGCTTTCATTAGTATACCTACCTATTGTTAATAGTAGAAGAGTATTGCGCCTATATATTTGTTTAATACTCCAACGTGTTTCTAGGGCCTGAGTCACAATTCGCAAACATATTGGTGTCCGAAATATCATTGCCCAATAAATTTTAAATGTTTGAATAATTTGTTACGTCTATTAGCACCATCTTCCTATTCTTTTGTGTGGTAGAATAGTGTTAATTTGATGATCGGCGGGTGCGCGAGACACGTGTCGCCACGTCCGGCCTATTGCTCTGTTTACACATAGAGTGTAACGCCCTTTGTGTTCCTTGTTTTGTTACAAAATATTGAACACCGTTTTATTTAACACTAACTTACAAATTGTATTGACATGCGACGCCTGTCACTAGACATCAGATAGAGTTAAAAAGGTATCTATTACGAAATTTATGTTTGCATGAGAATGTTAGCTGTAAATTAATGTACCTATTTTTTATGTATAATACAAATAATTTTATTCATTTGACCTATAATTATGATTACAATTATGTTGTATAGTTTCATATATTATTATAAATTTTAATAATGTTGAATCTATAGGATTGAAAAGTTGAAAAGCAGTGTTCAGTCTTTCCGGTATTTACACTTTTATAGCTAATTGACAGCTAGTTGTCGTACAATAAAGCGGTCAAGGTCAGATTATAATTACAATTTAGTAAACAATTAACGATCTTAAAAGACGATAAAGAGTCCTATGTATATTGTCGGATATGGTGTATCCAGTATCGGCGGGATCAGCAGGATCTAATATGTGGAGATGCCCGGGGGCGCCAAGATTCAAGAAGGCGTCGAGGTCCGAAATCAGCGCCGATTAATATTATCGAACCCGGTGTGGGTGTGGACCCGGTGGATCCGACAGGAGTGATATCGACCTGGCGTGGGTGACATCAAAACGGTTGATGATTTTTTATTCATCGTAAGGGAGGCGCCATTAAAAAATTGCCCAGTACCCTAAGCCCAAGTCTATCCTTTTTTTTTAATGTTAGGAAAAATGCATCATGCAGATCCACACGACTTAGAGACCGTGTGGGAACCCGGTAGCCGGTAGACTGGCTAAACGATCTGACGATATACTTCCCACCTCGATGCAACGTAGCCGCAGGATCTTGAAATCTACCAAGGCACCGTCACGTTGAAGGGTGCTTCCCTCTAAGCGCGCAAGGTTTATGCTGTGCGTCCTTTTCCGGTCTCAATTCCCTCCGCAGGTGGGCTTTGGATGTAAGTCCAAGCCTACTTTACCATAAGTTGCACTAAGTACATTAAATCCGGCTGTGGGTATTCTTGGGTGACATAGCTCCCTATCTCCACCTACCGGGTCGGGTTTGTTTAATAAATTGAAAATGCTGATTATTTTTATAGTAATAGCAATTCCATTTTAACCTTATTGATACAATGTAATTTAAACAAAAGTCTACTCGTATTTACAAAAATACATTTGTATATATAGGTACTATTGCTAATTTAATGGATATCTTATGAAATCATGAATTGTGGAAGCTGGTTTAGAGTTTAAATTAAACGTTTAACTAACTTAAACGTTGTAAAGCTCTTGTTAAGCACAATTATTTAATGTTTAATCTGTCAACACACTAATGGCATACCACAGATCATGTTACTTGGTTGGCTAGGTACCCGTTTGGTGAGTCTCTGATCTTCAAATGGTGATGCGCTTGGGCACTGCACAAATCTATGCGATGAATGCGCCAAAGTGTAAGTGCCAATGAACTTAGGACGGCTATTGACAGGTATTGCGTTAAGACAAATAGACGTTGAGGCGGCTGAGACAGACCTCCGTTGACTTGACCGTTGACTACATGTGTAGGTTGCTTAGGTACCCAGTACTCACACAGTCGCAAGCCTCCTGAGAACTTCTATGCAAATAGTCATCGATGGTAAATAAGTAATTCTTGTACGCGTCTAATTCTATAACTGTGGTTGCAGACGCTCGTTGGTTGGATGTTTGACACAAAACAAGGAGTTCTACGAAATATGTGTAAGTATATGAAATTACAGACTAAAGTATGATTCATACCAACAAAATAGTATCATTGGCATTAGTACTTATACCTACTGTACCATATGTAGAGTACCGAAATGTTAATAGACATGTTTTGGTACAGTTAAGTAAGTCCTTATGTACGAGTGTATGTAAAGGTGGTTCACACCTGCTTCTCGTGAGGCACATAGCAACAGAACATCAAATGCTCTGATTTAGTTACCTCAGGCCCTATGTATTAACAGTTATGAAATATTTTATATCATTATATAATATAGGGCGAAATCAAAATGACCAACAGCTTTTTAATGGAGTATTGGGGGAAAAATATCTTTTAAGGGGAAAAATGTTTGTATAATATAACAATATAATTTGTTGCAAAACATTCAAACCAGGATATATTTGAATGTTTTCAGCGTTGCATATTAACTTACTAATAATAATTATTCGCAATTTATAACTATAGAAAGTTGTTTTTTTTTTTATCCATTTTGGTTTAAAGAAACTGTTCAGTCATATTAATTATAATAATAGTAACCTTGAATACTTCATATAACGCTATCTAGTCTCTAACTAAACAAAGTTTGTACCATATGTACTAAATAATTGATAGAAATACTTACATATTTTTTTTATAAATACATAAAACTTAGCTCTTTTTATTTAAAATCTCTTGGAACGTAATATACTTTGAACGTGTTGCTTTATCTGATGCTGGTATTCCCTTGTATCTGAGTAGGTCTTCGTCGACATTATTTATTATTATATATGATATATATGTATAATGTAGATAATATTCCCTATTATTAGAATAGGCCATCCTCTCCTTTTGCTTAGGTGTCGTAAAAGGCAACCAATAGAGGGCGAGGTTGGGGGAAAGGGATTGTTAGTAATGGAGACTAAGAATCCCATTGCTAGCAATATACCCAACCAGGTCCTCGCCGTGATTCACCTTGGAAACTATCATAGTTAATTCCTGATAAATTCATCATGATGGGCTAACTGGCCTGTTTTCATTCTCATCTATCACCCTTCACTGGTGCTCCGCCAGCGTATCCCGTTAGTGCAGGCGGGGTTACCATTCTATTTTCACCCATCAAAAAAATAGAGAGCGAGAGATAGGCAGCAGCGTTCCCCTTAAAACATCTCCAAAGCTTAACTACGGTTGTTAATCCGCCTGCCAAGCGTGGCAACTACTGGCAAAACTTCTCTTATGAGGGAGGCCTATATTTAACAGTGGATAGTTAACGGCAGATATAATGATGATGATGAATGTAGATAATATGAGTATTATATGTATGTTATTTACAAATTACTGTTTTATTTTAATATTGTGTTTCTATTTATTTGCTTATCACGTTGCACTATCAATAATTTTTTCTGTTATTCCTGTTTACGGTTGACAGGTAGATGACGCCATTATGCTGTTAAGTCCGCCATTTACACTATCTAGGTGTATTAAAGTTAAATAAAGAAACATACCTATATAGAAAACATCTAGACCAATGCAAATAGATATATTTATGATAATATTTTTTTGTATTGTGCGAGAATCAAATCCGCAACCGTTGCGAAGTGAAGCGGTGTATTAAATTGCTAGACCAACGAGTTCGATTAACACAACAATTCATTGCTAATGATTTCAATTTAATTCTGTATACTTTTTAATTAGAATGTGATTAGTTTCCCAACTTTACCTTACTTATCATTTATTTAGTTCAGTGCAACTGTATCTATAGAGTAAGTAGGTATCATTATGGAAATTAGCAAAAGTTCGCAATTGACGCACGTTAAGTACGTATAAATTACAAGTACCGTTGTTAGCAGAGTGGTGCCACCGTAACGTCTCGTTACCCAAGTTTGTTTATCCTGTTCAAGAGATAACACTGGATAAACTACATATTTACTTACATTTGCATATTTTTTGCCACGAAATAATATTAGTGGGCGAATGAATATTGCATATTATGATTAAGTACCAAAAGATGAGTGACCACTCGCGAGTAATATCAATATTGTCTATTTAACAGAAATGGAGTAAGCATATATACTTTATGAGATGTACCGTTGTAAACTAGATGTAGTAGTTCAAATTCGTATTTAGAAGAAGTAAAAAATTGCAACTTTAATGTTATTCTGATGAACAAATTTTTTATTTAAACGTTTACAAAGGTCCGTATATAAAATCAATTATAGATTCTATACGAGTGCGATTGTGTTAAAGATCCTGTACATTTTAAAGTTTAATGAGTTTAATAAAGATTGGACAATGTTCACTAAACTGACCGAGCGAACCTGTCGCCTCTGCCACTGGTATAAAGTAGGTTTGTCGACAATGTTTACCATTACAGGACAGTTTATTACAAAATTAAATCGTAACGAACCATCTGACTACCTTCGTCTTTTAAAACATTATTTATATTTTCATAAAGTTTTAGAATTACGTATTAAATATATCGTGAGCTGAGCTCACATTGTGTGTTTAAATGTTAAATGACTTAAATGTGTACCTAATTTAAGTAAAGGGAAATAATTTTGTTACCATATTTTTGTTTATACTTTATATTTAGTGTCAGAATTACAGATGAATCATGACTACATTCTCAGAAGCATTAACACGTGACCTCTATCCTTTTGGGATTCTGCTTACTGAGGGAAAAATATTGATTTATTTTAGTACCGCAATAAATTATAATAATGTAACAAATAAATACAGTAGAAATTGCAGGTTAGTCCAAGAAACGTATTTGTTACATAGGAATAATGATTCATTATTTTGTGTGTATGTTGATTAAGCGTATGCTCTGTCGAATCAATTAAGAAAATAATTATATATATTTTTAACTTACCTTCATAAAAAGATCAATTTCTACTTATTTCTATTTAATATTTAGTAAGATACTAAATAATTAGTAAGATACTAAATATATATTTATATTTAAGAATACAATTATTTAAAAAAATATATATTTTTGATGTGATAAGAACAATTCTATTTTGTATGTTTTGTATTATTTTTATTACGTACGAGTAGTTTTTAGGTTTTCATTTAAAATGTCTAAGAATATAACAATTTTCGAGAAATAACTGGTTTTATATGTCTATTCGGAGAATGGAGGGCGTGCCGGTGGCTGGCGGCGGTACTTGTTGATGCATAGAGGAAGAAATAGGCAAAATTCATCAGTGCGCCTGCGCGGGGAATATGACGGTTATTGATTGTGACACGGTAATAGGTCGGCCTGTGCGCAGCTATAAATCACCTCCGCCGAGGATTGAACGACCGGATTACGAAGAACTTCGGTATCCGAACGGAGTAACTTCTCCTTTTGTATAAATGTTCTCAATAATTTTCAAGTAAATTGCATAAATTATTTGCGAATTCTACAGTGAGACAATTAATTAGTTTCTATGAATAAAATATAATTGCAATATAAGGTTAAAAATTTAAAAAGTGATAAATATATATATATATATATATATATATATATATATATATATATATAGATAATAAGGTTAAAAAATTAAAAAGTGATAAATATATTTCTTAAGTTATGTAAATTAAACAATAACTTCGCATTCGCGTTAACAAATTTCAATGTTAAGATAAAATAAATAATATGCTTATGACCATCATTCTCTATGGTGTAGTTAAAGGCATATTTTATTTCACATGAGCATATTAAAACTAAAAATGGCAGGAGGAGTGTCTAGTACTGTCATTTTGGTTAATTTTATTTGTTTTCAATGTTGACATAATTTGCTGTTACTGAAACACCAACATGATAATAAATTCTTTCATTTAAAAATATCATTAAAATTAGAAAAGATGAATTCAATTGAGAACCTCATCCTTTTTGGAGTCGGTTAGAGAGGACCGATATTTTGCATCTTGGCATTTTCCCTTTTGGCCATTGGCAGCTTTTCTTCATATGATCTTATGAATAATTACTTGTATTTGGTGTATTAGTGCTTGACTCTAAGTAAATTTAAAAGAGTTTACTTGAATTCCGGTCCCAAATAAACATTCTATAACAAGGATATTAAGGCTGGTATCCTCCTAGCTCTATGCTTTCTCTATCATGCTCTCTACTGCATATCAATGATATGGTATAGCAAAATAGGTATAGAAATTCAACAATACTAGATAACAGTATGAATAATACTATTTACTCTACTGACAGTACAATATAAATGCACGTTGTATAGATTCAAACTAAAGAAATTTTGCACTAATATTAATTATGGTAAAATTTATTAATCTGTTTTTTTTATGGTCAGTGTAGTTACTACAAATTAAAAGTAATATAATACCACCAAAAAAAACGACACACAAAGTTATGCGTACCATATTTATGTGTTATTGCATAAGAGTTTAACGCTGAAGATGTTAGTTTTCACAATAATTTTAACATCATGGCAAATAGTTTTCGCTTAGTTTTCATATACATTTCGGTAGCTAATACTAAATGTGGGCTCTGCGTAGTGCGGACACCAACCCACACCAACTCACGTCTCGCAACCATGGAATGTCAGTGCAACGCTGATAATTGCTATATTGCCTGGTCTAATTATTACGTTGTATTGATATTATTATCGATGTAAATGTTGATAACATAAATTTTATTGCTTTCTTGACATCTTCATGAGCCAATGACCCATAGGCGCTTACGGTACTTCCTAGATAAGAGTGTGTGCTTCGTTCAGTTAGCATTATTTGATCTTTGTAGGTGCATTTAAAATGAGGCTCGAGAGCTTAGATGAAATCCAGTCTGCAACCATTATTCAAATTATGACAACAGTATGATAATAATAAAATTATACCGTTACTATAAATTTAGTTTATTAGTTGTCAAATAAAACAAATGTATTGTTTTATTCATATATAAAAATCACAAAGATTTTTGTAAGTATCAAATTAATAAAATAATTAATTTGTTGTAATAGTTACATTACTCAATTAAAACCAATTTAATATTTAAGAGGTCAAAAATGTAACAGCCAGAAGAAGATGGTGAAGGATTCAATGCACCTCAGCTTCTGTCTTCTATTGAGTCTGCTTTTGTGATGGTCACCGGGTACTGCATAATACGCTGGCCCACAATATAGTGCTGCGTATTTTTTTTTAATTTCATGAAATGCCAAATCGCAAGTCAAGTCGTCCAGATCGTCAACAATAAATTATTAATAAAAGTCTATTTTATTATTATATTTTCTTTTGGATTATTTGAGAGATTGGAGTGAGAAGGGGGGGGGGGGTGGCGTGAGAATTATCAGTAATGGATGCGAGTTGCCCCTTTGCTAGCAGTATATATCGTGATTAATTCCTGGTGAATTCCTTACGATGGCCTAACTGACCTGACTCCTTACTCACCCATTATCTCTTACTGAAATTATGCTGGTATATACGAATATTCAGGCGGTTACAATTCCCTTTTCATCTCTAAAGACGCAATCTTTTACAAATTATATTATAATTTTTATTTTATTTATTATATTTCATATATATACATTTATTGATACATTAGAGAAAATTATCAAAAGTCACTGTTAGTGCAAACGACAAAATTTAATCACTAAACGTTCAAATTTTATTTCTCTCTGCACAAAAAATATATACGCTTTAGTCAAATAATTATATATGTTTATTTCAATTAAACATATAAAAAAATATTCGATTCTCAAATTAGGTTGACACCTTGAACGAACACTTAATGTAGAATTGGAATATCTATACTTGGGCGTTTTAAAAAGATTGTTCATTAAATTGGTTCAATTGAGAATCGAACCCTGGACATTATATACGCAAAGCAAATTGTTAACCATTGTGCACTAACGGCGGATGTTGATGTACATGTGTCGACGTCAATTAATAATTTTTAAAAAATTAGATTAAAATCTATAGATTGTTTAGCTTCCCACGGGATATAAATAATTTAATTCCCAAGCTATAATGCAGTTTATAATTTACGACAATCGATTCGTCACCCGACGTGTAAATGTTCCAAAAGCTGATTCCTAAGGCTTATTTATATTCATTGTTTAAACTTATTCAGAGGTTTGAATCTTAAGCTAGCAATGTAAATCGGTTTAGAATTCCTAAGAATAATAAACACGAACAAGCACCATCTAATCACAGCGATTAGAGATCCGTAGCCGTAAATTTGTAAAAACCCGATGACTAACATTTACATTTTTTTATATCATTTTGGTTTAGTGGTAATGAACTCGCCTCAAATACCAACAAGGTCGCAGTATTTCAGGCACACTATGAACGTATAACCTAGTAAATGCCTTGTAGTGTACAGTGTGTATATGTACCAGAAAATAAAAATTAGTTTTATTTCAGTAGTTTTTAATAGTAGCGTTGCGTAAATTTATTAGTGATACTAAAAAGGGTGTTGTAACAAAAAGGTTTATTTCAAATCTGGTTAACACCGTTAACAAAATTTCAACTATAGAGATTAAGTGTACGTCTTCATATTTCAAAACGTTAGTAGACATATTAAACGAACGCTTTTTTTTTAAGTATTAAATTGAATTGTTTTTTCTTTTATGTGAAACATTACCACTTTCAATAGAGAATATTTAGAAAAATAATCATATTCATAGATATTTTGTACACTGCAGTTTCGCTATTATAATATCTAATAGTTACCATATGTACTTTTTGCTGCATTATCGTGAACGACAATTTACCACGACAGGAAATCAAAACCTAAGCTACATACTTAATATGTGGCGACATTGACAATAAAGACTAAAAGTGAACAAAAAATGTAATAGAAGGCTTCACGAGCTACTGAATCAGCGAGATTTTGATTAATTCCACCGTCATTACATGTGATTTCAAATCGTGTTTTGCCTCTAAATGAATAATCAGGAAATTAATCAATCGAAACTTAAGATACTCGCAAATTGATGTTCGGCATTAGACTATAAAAAAATTGTCTATATAATGATGGAATGACTCAAAGCAGCAATTATGATGATAACCTTATTTTATACCGATATTATAAATGCGAAAGTAATTTGGATTGTCTGTCTGTTACCTTTTCACGCCTAAACCATGTTGATAAATTTTGATATAAAGATAAATTGAACCTTGGAAAAGAGCAGAGTTCTTTTTGTCGTGAAAGTAATACTTGGAGGGGATGTAATAGGGGATGAAAATTTGAGTAGAGTTGAACCATTTCTATATTATTAAAGGATATAAAAGTCATAATAATAATATTTTTGGTAATAATAAAATATGTTCGTGGGTAAAAGCTAGTTTTTTTATGCAACTTAAGTATGACAAACAAACCATTATTATATTTTTGAAGAGGATATACAAAAGCGGGTGAGTACGCTATTTAAACATAGAACCTACTCAAGAAAAAAAAAGATGCCAAAAAAATCAATATGATCTAGTTTAGTGACTTAAGCACCTATGTTATTAGATGTATTTCTGTTAGAAGAATGCGTTCATCTAATTAATGTACCGAATATACTACTCGGTATAATCATGAATTACCTCAGTGACCGTGAATTAATTTTTGTTCAATAGTGAATATACAATCAGATGTTGGGATTTATTATGAACCAATATTCAAGCATTACTAAAACAATAACTTTAATTGATATTTATTTTATAAATACAATTATTTTCTTAATCTTAATTTTAAAAATCTTTATTTTAAATCATCATTTTATGAACTAGTAAAAGTAATTTTTAAAAAAGATTTCAGACAAATCTATTTTAAATTTATTTTTTAGTGGTCCGAAATATAACAATTCTCTCGACTATCGAATAAAAATTTTCATTTTAAGATTTTAAGAATGACAGTTCAGATCTACCTTACTTACTAAGAAGATGGAGTAGGAGTAATTCAAGTTTGTATTCTGTACAGAACAGTAATAATGGCGTCATGCATCAACGGTTTACTATGATCTCATCACCGAACGCAAATCGCAGAAGAGAATTAATAAAAAAACGCAATGTTGCTTGACATTTTGATTGTCCTTCAATTGTGAGAAAATTGTATATGTACACTTCATCAGTGTACTCACAGCTTTATATTGTCTATGTCCACTCCAGTACACATAGTTTACATGGCATTACTGTGCAATATAGTGTGAGCATTCTGTCCATATCCTTACTATTTTTATAAATTTGAAAGTGATTTTCTTTGTTTATTACACCTTAAAACCTTAACTAAACATCAGGAATTTGGGGGAAAAGGATTATTAGTAATGGATTCTAACAGCTCCATTGATAGCGATGTCAGGTCGATCTCTATGCTGTTCCTCCTGAAAACCATGGTTAATTCTTGTAGAATTCTTCACAATGGGCGAACTGATCTGCTTTCATCCTCACCTATCATCTCCTACTGGTGCCCCGCCAGCGTATACTGATAGCCCAGGCGGGATTACTGTTTCATTATAACCCATTAAAAAAAGACATTAAATTTTATATGCACGTTCGTATAAGGGATCAAAAAGGATACTTTTTACCCTGGTCAGTCTTAGTCAGTCAGTCAGTCAGTCATTTCGGTCTCGCGGACAAAATAAGGGTAAAATCTAGTTACGTATAATAGAATAGACATATAATCATAGACAGATTTATTTAATATGTAATAATACATTTTTATTACTTTTAAATAATGGGAATCGTGAATACTATAAGTTCATGTCAAGTATTTTAAATAAAATTAGTAATGTTAGTACATACTTATTAGTGTCCAATTTACGATTTTCCTTATGTATTTAATATTTTATATTACATTATTACCGAAAGCTATATAAAGGTATATAAAGTTATCGACTTGTCATCCACATATATAAATAAATATCCATTACGAAATAATGGAGTTAGAAACATTAGGTAATGTATTTGAAAGGATTTTCAGCAATTCACACCAAATATTGATTCGTGTAAGATTAATTGATTCAAGAACATATAACTATTTATCGGTGACGTAGACTTATGAATGTAATAAAATAAATTAAGTGATGTGTTATTAATATACGCATCAATTACTAAAGGTTTAGCTTTTAACAAATGAATTAAATTATTATGAAAATCCTTGAATAACTTAATAATAAATTATATTAATGTTGCTAACAAACACGAAAATTGAAATAATGAATTGATTAGGAGTAAATGTACAAAATAAATCTGTATATTGATTACTGTATATTGCTGAACGGAGGCCTCAATCACAAGAGGAGTTTCGTCAGTAGTTACTACGCTTGGCAGGTGGGTTGACAACTGCACTTAGGCTTTGGTGATGTTTAAAGAGGGAACTTGCTGCACATCTTTCGACCATTAAGTTTCCTTAGTCGCTTCTTACAACAACCGCGGGAAACGATGAGGTGGCCTATTCTATGCCGTGAACACATAGCGACAGTGTGTTGATTAATTTGTCTTAACAAGAAGGTAATTCTCAATTAAGCTTCAATTTTTTTTGTGGAAATATTACTCGATAAATTTTAAAATGATCACGACTTTTTTTTGTTTTCGATAGAACTCTGAATGAAAAACAGCCTTTGTTTAAATTCTTCATATTTATAAAGACAAAGTTAACGTATAAGCACAACATGGTATGTTTCGTCCCAGGAAATGAAAGGTGTTTTTAACATAAAATTTCTGCGAACGATGTCGCGGAAGTCCAACAAATGTTTCATATACACTCCATAAATCGCAAGTCTATTTGAATGCTAATTTCTCGTATAGACAGCTCAACAGATTTGTTCTGGAGACGTCTAAATCACTTTATAACAGAAGGTCTAAATTATAGCAATGATATTTTCACATTTGAAAATTAGAAATTCAGTATTTTAAATACCAATTTATATCCTAATTTAAGCAATATATTTTCGTTTTGCAAAAATGCAACAAATTTATATACTAATTTATATTATAAGTATCGATTTACAGTGTAAATTAGGGTACGATTTTGTTGTATTTTTGCAAAATTAATATTTTACACAAATATTTTTTATTATACTACTGTTTCTTCATTCCTCTTTTATTTTATTTTTATTCTCACGTAATTTCATCATCCCTAATGTCAATTTTTGAGAGTTGTCTGATACATTAATTGCTTTCATCACCAGTAAATTAATTATATTAATTAATTTAAAATTATTATTATTATCTCTTGTGTCAGAGAAATTTCTAAAAAAATATTTCCTTTTAAATATCCAAAATAATAAAGAGCTTTGACAGTAATTTGGAACCCTATAATTTACTGTTACACGACATGATATTGTACGATTTTATCGTCACAATATAAAATGAGATCGAAGTATATGCAATTTTTTAGAGTTCTTGTTAAATTTCTGTGCACATCCACGATATCGGCATGCCATGCACGTTCACGATACATCGTGGAAAATTAAAAACCTCTCCATACAATTGGATATATTTTGATATCCTATTATATCGTGACAGTAAAAACATTCGATATTGATTGTACCATGTAAATTACAAAAGCACTTTTTTACCTTTCAAATTAACCAATTTATTAATATAAAATAACTAATATTTATATTATCTAAAGCGGTAGTTCGGAATGAGCACCAGATCCCTTTTTAGGATGACGGTGGACAAGGTAAAGATCGTCAACCTCTGGTAGGAGATGACATCTTAAAAAGAAGAATATCTTTATTCAAATTTTGCGTTAACTATGTAGTTTCTGCTCTACATTTAAGTATCAGTCAGTTACCCAAAAATTTTCTAATTAGGTAATTTTTTTTATATAACATAGAATGGCAAACAAGCTGATAGCCTATAGACATGAGCAGTACCATGTACGGGTAATAATTACTAATCTCTATATACAAACATAGAATAATTTTTACAACAATAATAATAGCTTGTAAATGCTAGTAACAGACTTTAGTATTTTTAATTGCTGTTTTAGACGAGTGCTACATTAGGTTTTGATGTATATTTTTACTTTCTAAATCATTCAAATGTGTACCTAACCGTATATAATTTGGCGAACGGCGTATAATATGTACCCAAAAATATTTTCTATGTCACCCCGCGATTGTCACATTGCATTTGTGTCCCCAAAAGGAAAAAGATGTTATAAGATTGAAGCCATTACCTGTCTTTGGTAATTTACGATACAGATCCATTGAACAGATTTGACGTTTGATAGTTTTACTTGTGAACCCAACTTTTATTAAGTTAGATTTGTATTTTTCATGTAAGTCAAATCGTACCTATAAATGATGAACTGAAATTTGGACGAGTGTTGGTATTATCTATAAGTACCGACTGACCTTTGAAACCTGGTTTTAATTTTAAAATGGAATATATTATAATAATTCATACCCTATGTTCTTACTGCTATAGTTAACCTTCGTAAGTGGTAACTTCAACTGAGAGACTATATTGCCTATCAAATTTGTACTCACGGGAAATTAAGTCACACAAGTATTTGCACTTAAAACACCAAATGTGATCTAATTTAATTAAATTAGACCATCAACAAGGACTAATTAGTCCTTGTTGCTGAGGGTCAGCTAACTAGCCTATACAACTCATTTTACGTCGTGAGGAGGAAACCCCAAATCGTTTAAAAAACAATGGAGAAGGCTTTGGGATTTTTTCTACTATATTTTACTAATGGACAATATCAGAAAAAATTATCGTATAAAATAAAATACTAAGAAAACGACTTGATATTTTTACTAAATTCACATTAATAAAAAGCAGCGATCCTATCTAGATAAATAATAATATAATGTTAAGGTGCAAGTATTAATTTATAAATGCCTATTTATTCAATCAACAATCAACAATCTTAGTAGAAGCATAAAAAATGCAGAAAATAAGAACTTTTAATAAAATCTATCTTCAGTTTTAGTTCAAAAATTACACTGAAACACGTTTAACAATTTTTATGTAAATACTGAAATAATGTAATGAAACGGGCTTCTCTGTTGTCGCTAATTAATTGCGTGGTATTTGAGTTCTTAATAAGACACTGCCGCAGGAACCGGTAGCGTTTCCATTAACTAAATTAATTCTTTGAACTGCACGGAGTATGGACACTTGGTAAAAAGCTTACAAGCACAACCGGAAATACAAACCATTACCAAATGTGTGGTCCACATGTTTCAAGAGGACCTTTATGTTGTCCGCTTGTGCGGCGCTTTTTTAGTTTGAAGAGTAAAGTTGCATTGTCATTAATAGGATACAAGTGTAATACCTACGTATTAATTTTCAGTTATCATACCCAAATGTTTTTTTTTTTATATAATTAAGTGGGCTTATTCATCATAAACATCCGCCCATGATATTTGCTAACTTGTGACTTGTATTTAGGGAATGTGTAATAACAATTTTATTTTTTATTGCTCGTATGTTATTCATGCACATTAAAAATTTAATTAACTTTCTTTGTTATAAAAATATTTTAAAAAAATGTGGACTAAAACTATAATTAGGAAAATCGGCATATTTCTACAACAATCACTCTTTAATGGGTATTATTTTACAAAACAAAAAAAATCTTTTGATCTAACAAAGAAGCACATCCAATTTCACTGGGATGCTTAATTTATTAAAACTTAACGTTGCGCTGAAAGGGCTTACTGTGTTCATTATAAACCCTAAACATTTGAGAGTAATTAGAATTAATGAGAACTTCACAGAAAGGCGTGCGTTGACATGACGAAATCCGATACAGTGAAACGCCTGTAAATTATAGGTATTTATGTATTGAATTTTATAAAAAAGTGCCCGTCATATTTTATACTGCTAAAAGTGCTATGATATATCGCATGCACTAAACCTTTTGTGAGAACACCATAAAGGTAGGATTAAAAAGTACTAGTACGTTGCAACTTTACGAGCCCACCTGGATTGAAAGTATTTATGAAGTTGCGAAAATCGCTCGTAATTCATTCGCTATTCTCAAACAAATGTGTAGGATGCAAACGGCCGCTAGGAGAGCTCGGATGGTTCGCGAGTCCATAGTCAATAAGAGAACACCGACCATTGCACACCCAGCTTCCGTCTAGACGGAGATTATGTAAAATGGAATATAAGCTTATTCGTTTTCACGTCCTTTTATCGCAATAACAAATTTGCGTTGTGAGTTTTGATAGCTTTCGTTTTATTTTATTACGTGATTCCCTTGGAGATTTGTATGCTCTATTTTGCTGCACTTTGTTTGCATTGCAATATTAAAAAAAATCAACTGTTTTAAGTATAAATTTATAGATACATCACAAATATTTTAGTGTATTTTAAAAATCGCCATATACGCCATACACACATAGGCCTCCCCCATAAGGGGGTTACCGCTTATGGGGGAGGCCTATGCCCAGCAGTGGACACTTAATGGCTATTACAATACAATACGTAATCATGTGTCTAGCTTAATTATCATGACATGATTATATTGTATCCTAATATACCTATGGTAATAACTTAGATTCAAACAAATAGATATACCATCCATTCAATCATTAAGTATCATAGTTGAGACATCAGTTATAGTTCATGTCGTTGTCAAAATAAAAAAAAAAAATCTATTTTCATGGACAATCGATTCGTCAGACTTAGAAAGTAAGTTAATAAAGCGTTACCCTCATTTTTCGGCAATCAGGTAATTAAAGAAATCTAAATATAGAATAAAATATAGAATGTGTATTAATAACAAATGTGCAATAATAGCATGATTTGTTTGTTCGCCTTCTCCGTTCACAGTACGTACACATCCTCTAATAATGACCGCATGTTGATAAATATAGTGCGTTTGGCGCCCCACACTATGTTACCTGTATCTGGGGCAGGATATTAAAGGACACGTCTTTGTCAACGGTCATTGGTCCATTGATTAGACGGTGAACTATTTTTAGTCATACTTTTCAAAGAAACTGGAATTTTGTATATCATATAAATTTCTGAAAAGGTACAGTAGTTTTCAAAGTATTTAAAGGTGTATTCGAGATTATAAAATTGTTACTGTTGTACTTTTGAGAAGTCGACTCTTAGAAATTGAAAACTTATTTAAAAGTATTTGGATAAGTGCTAATAGAATACTTTTATATATATATATATACATATATATATATATATATATATATATATATATATATATATATATATATATATATATATATATATATATATATATATATATATATATATATATATATATATATATATATATATATATATATATATATATATTATGTGACATTTATTATTCTCCCTATTCCTATCATCCCTTCATTTATTCCTATTCACAGAGTAATCACATCTGTAGAACCATGCAGTATTTCTTACATTACTTAGGTATATAAATGCAAGCACGAAATATTCTCATAAGAGATTATAAATTAAAGTTTTGTGCAAGTAAAGCAGTGTCCTTCTACGTCCTTATAAAATAAGGTCACAGGGTTAATATTTTGATTTCTCATTTTCAAAACAGGATGTTATCAGAACAATACATACATATACTGTATAAGAAACCTGTTGAGTTGTTTCCATTCAAGAAGGACAGAATGATGTTTAGTCTGCTTTATAAGCATAAACATATTTTTAATAGTATATATAAGTAGTATCTACTGGTATGTATATATTTGTATACAAACTAAGCGCGCGAACGTGGCAATTTTGCAGGTGTTGGTTTGAGGAGAGGGGTGGCATGTTAGTTTACAGAATAGGTAATCTATGTTATGAAAATTTATTAAGCATAAAATAAAAAGTAACTTTCCTGTGAGGCTGATAGAGCATACACTACAGAAACGACACATTATACGAGTATGTACGTAGTAGTATTTGTCGTGCCGCCGGATCCTATTCTACATTTACAACAATAATTTGATTATCATGGATGTGAATATCTGCTTAATTAACCTAGTTAATATTAATGCAATATTTATAGATTGTACTTCACTTTATTTTAAACGATCAATTTGATAATGCAACAGATGGCACATTTATCGAAATTGAAATGGGCGACTAATACAACGCATTGTCATTATTAATGAGGTTCGTTCGGTGACGTGCCCTCACAAAATATTTATAAAAGAAGATAATACTTGGTGCAAATGCTTACTGGATTCCCTCTAAATGGAAATTGCGGAAACTTAATATAAATCGAATAATCCATTGTTGTGTAGGGGACGTTTTGGGAGGATAAATCTCAATCGGGGGAGAGAAGAGGCCGACGGTGCAGCGCGCGGCAGGGTCGCAGACGGCGGACACGGCCTCCAGGGCCGGCCATCTGCCGCGCTATAAAATCGATATTATTTAGCAACCGTGTGATATTACTTAAATTGTAGTGCGGTGTCTTCTCCCGAAATACATCAGCGCTGCAGCCCTACCGTAGCCGCCTGTTGGGGCGTCGTGCGCCTCGACGGGAGGTTTTAAACGCTGACTTGACACAAATAAGTCTATTTAGGATCAAGCAGATCCATTATTATTAATGTTACGAGTTAAATTAGCTTCTGCTTTTTCTTTTTAAATTATTACTTAGAGAAATTTTATTTACGTTTTTGTATAGAAATAACAAATATTATCTATTATTCGTCATAACATAAACACTAGTTATATTCTCCGGCAATTCCTTTAATTAGAATAGAAGTATCTTATACTTTAATTTAGGCTATGGTACATCTTATAGATGGACATTTCTTCATTTAATCGTTTAGATATAATTAAGTAATGAAATTGTAAAATAAAAAACAATTGTTGAAATATTTATTTATATACTTAATATTAGTTAGAGTACCTATTATTGTTAGATACCTATATCTCATGGAATTTAAATTCTCCAATATAAGGTTGGTGTAATAACAGTTTTACTGAATCGCCCCTAGTGTCAATCGTCATGGGATTTGTTTGACGAGAGGGGAAGCACATGTTCGAGAACTTTACACAAACAAATAATATAATGAATTGGGCTATAAAACATTTACAGTGAAATAGGGTTCTGTTTTCAAGAGATGATCAGAATTGTTCGATTGGTTTGAGAATAGTAAACAAAGCAGTTTGGAGGGAGAAGTAAATAATTTCCACATGCGATTTTTATGATACTGAACTGAGAAAATAACTTTATTTCACTAAGTAAGATTAATTATTATTTATTAATTATTATGCAAGTGAATTCAGTAAGAGGTTTATATAAGGCCAAAGGCAGTTTTTATACTTTTCTTTGCTCATTTTATAAGGGATTTGAAGTAAAGATATAAAATTCAAATAAAAAAGCTTTTTTTGGTGGGCTAATAACAAAATTTAGGTTAATAATAATACTATTATCAATCACTGATAACAATCACTGATAATTTATTGAACAACATTCTGAATAATTCCAATCCCTTTACTTCAACTTACCCGACTCCAATAAACTTCTTTGATTAATTTTGCAGTAGGGATTCAGTCATGACAAGTTAGCAAAGTAAGTAGTAGACCTTTCTATCGTCGATGTGTCCATATATTAAGCATGAGTCGATATATTTAGTATTATTTTTGTCATTTGACTGGCCACGTCCATGAGCCAATGTAAGCGGTCTAGTAACTCTTAACACTAAAAGGTAATACTCTCACACGAGTAGTAGTAGTATTTGTAATATAATATTTTTTTCTAAATTGAAATGGAAATCATAACATTTTATAACCCATTTGATGGAATGTGGGAGTGGTCGTCATATTTTACAAAAATTTGACTAAAAGCTTACATTACTCTTTGACAACTTCGAGCGTAGTGTTCTTAATCATAACATACAAATTATGTACTCATACATACTTTTGCTAAGCAGCGTATTTCTATTTTTGCAGTATTTTGTGGTAGAATTGAAATTAATTTCATCGTACCTATGATTTTTATTACAAAAATACACAGAGTTTTTTTATGCAATTTAGAATGGCAAACAAACTGATGGCTCGCGGTTGCCTATAGACATGAGCATGATCATGTACATAACAAAGTATACTGTTTCGCCTATGATACCTCCCATGCGTTGCCGTTCGTGAGGACTTAGGTGTTATTTCTCTGTATCCTGTAAATTCACTGCCATATCCCACCCTTCAAAATGAAACACAGCCATGCAAACACAACTGGTTAACGGTAGAAACATGAATGGGACAGAGGTGTCAAGCAAACGACTTTTGTACAAAGTCTTCCTCTGGTATATTGAAATAATTACAAAAAACAGATATACTTACAATAGTTAAAAGGCTTAAGGAGAACTTTTGATACCATGCCTTGCCTTTTAGTACATTTTGTGATAAACATATAATTATATTGGTAATTTTCAACATTTATAGTTTGACCATAATATATATAGATTTTTTTTAAATACGCATATTACGCATTCAGCTATGAGCAATTATATTGAGAAGATTATAGCGGATTATAATTACCTATCACATTCCGAAACAATTTGCCGAGCAAATTATAAAATAATCGCGTTTGGCGCCAGCAAGAAATCCAAGCCACATAGCGCCCACGCCCCAGGTCACATGTTAATACACATACATATGTATACACAGTACCTACAATAACAACAATAATAAATGTATCACGTGACAGATAATTAACGACTGATTTTTAATTTAAAATTTCTTAAACAATTGGAATAATTTAATTCATCTTGAATAAAAAAAAAAACAATAAATTACTGTTGAAATTGTGTCACGGTTAGATAATTTTAATTATTCTGTAAATTATATTATTAGGTTAAGAAAATAATTTTCTAATAAATATTGAAAAATTTCAAAATGTGCGGAACTTGAACTCGCATTTTGTAGACCACGCCGTGGCCAGTGCTCTTACCAGTTGAGTTATTGCTTCACTAAACAGCTGCTTGAAATTAATAATCCAAAAATCGAAATTTTTTATTTACTTAATAATTATTAAAATATGATTTTCTTTTTAAATACATTTTATATATTTCAGTGTGCAATTATGTAGTAAATTGCTAAATATGTAATTATAAATAAAAATATTTAATCTATAAGTAAGAATGTCTATTTATATGTATAAAGGAAAGTCCGGAGATCAAGTCAGGATAGCCTAACATGCAGGGGAAAGGATTGTTAATCATTTTTGTCTAGCGGCCCCATTACTATTGTTATTCTCTCGTTAGGTCGACTTCTGTATGGTTTACCTGAACCTATCGTGAATAATTCCTGGTTAATTCTTCATGATGTACTAAATGATTTGACTTCATCGTCATTTATTAGCCATCACTGGTATAACGCCGGCGTATATCAATAGCGCAGGCGGAGATAGCATTCCATTCCTATCATTAAAAAAAAATTTACGTTTTTTATTACTTAAAGTGTCTTTTTGAGCTAAGAAGACTAATACATATTTAAATTAAATATTAAGATAAAATTTAATACCAGTATTGGTACTCATAATTTTTTAAATAAAATTAACTGCAATTAATAAAACTAAATATTCATTAAAACACAAAGAGATAGTTGCAAATGCGATTATATTCATATAGTTCTATGATTTAGTTCTATCACACTACCGTATTATTCCCAGAAGAGACATTTATTCTAAAAATTACTAATTATCATTTTAAATTATAACCCTATTCACACACTAACAGGATTTAAGAACATTAAGGCAAAGAGTGATCTGTGAGGTAAAATTTGCAGATTGACGTCAAACGTGATCGGTCAACAGTTAGCTGGAAGAAAATGATCGGACCTCAATTAAGGCTGTACTTCCCCAATCTGTGCGTTGCGAGATGGCCGAGCGGTGAGTCACGGGCGGTGGCGGGCGCGGGCGGTGCGGCGGAGCGTGGCCTGCGCCAGCGCAGCCTGCAGCCACTAGCCAACATTCCACGCGATCGTTGCCTCCCCGCGTTCGCAACCACTCTGATGCAATATTCAACTTTACTGCGTCCTTGCAATGCCGTAATTCATTATATCAAGTTTAATCGCTGTGAAGTCATTTTTATCATTTTCTTCAGTACAAGTTCTATCGAGTTTTACTAGTTCATTTGAAAGCATTGAATGTCCAAGGTCACTTAAGTGTCCTTAATTAGGTACCGTAAGTCCAGAGCAAGCGATGGGCGACTTGATTAAATGAATAAGGTAAAATCGTAATATGTACATTACTGATTGCGTATGGTTACAGTTACCGTAAGTGGGGGCGAAATTCAGATAGCGGGACACTTGACACCAGTCTGCCGGGTTTCTAATGTCTAATCCTAGCACAATACTCGAAACTATCTATAATGATGTTTATATCATTAAAAAAATTTAAAGCCAAGGAGAGAGGATTGTCTCTTTAGACTAAGAATTCTATTGCTAGCAACCTGTTAGGTCAACCTTCACGCAGTACCCACTGGAATCAATCATTGTGATTTACCAATAGCGTAGGCGGTGTTACCATTCTATTTTCATCCATAAATAAAATAAGTACATAGCCGTTGTATGATAAACCCGCTCATCGTTCTTTAAGAACGTGATTTACTGGACAACCTGCTTTGGGTATAATGAGGTAGTTTGTAAAATCTTGATTCCAGGTAGCTCCAGCTTTCTGCTAACTTTTGAGAGATCGTAAATTCCTTTTGGACTTTAAATATTTACCTAGTTATGCAATAAATGGAACTTTAAAGAAGTGAACCATGTAGACATTAAATAAATGAAATGGCGAGCGACTGTCATATTGAGTGGCAGATCGGCGTTGTCGCCTCCGTATTTGTTCCACGCGGCTGCGGCCGATCGCGCATTCAGCCTTGTGACTGTTTACCAAAGTCTATGTCATTGCCATTTGTTTCGCGATAATTTGTTGATTTGAAAACTACAAAAAGTGGTTTAATTGTGCCTTGTACAAAGTAAAGCTTATTAGTGAATAGTTGTTTAAGAGCTTATTTCTTATGAGTTTAGTCAACAAACAATTTTTGTTATTTTAAGTAATAATAATGTAATATTAAAGTTAGATTTAGTTAATAAAAAATAAATTAATTGATTAAATTTCAGATGGTACTATTTTAATAACAAAATTGAGATGATAGATTATACTATTAATTATATTACATTGTCCAGGACTATCTTTTAGGTTGGATGTAATTTAATTAAATATTATCTGCTGATTATTGGAGTGTTAAATCGAGTGTGCAGAGAACTGAGTAGTGGGTAAGTACATAAATAGATACACATTCTGTAGTCCGCTCGATTGCCGATAACCCTTGGCACCAGGTACCTACCTTGCCCGATAGCTTCGGTTAGAACTGCCGTTACTTGTAGAATCACACGCACAATCCCTCACATTGTTCCGCCGCATCTTCCATTACAATAATTCCTATTTCGAGACTGCTGGAGCCTGCATTTATAAAACTCGCTTTGCGCTATTTGGAAATGTAATTGAGATGAATGATAAAATGAAAAGCGATTTGTACTTATGTGCAATTGACTAGAATGATTTCTTTGTGATAATTTTGCAAAAAACGGCAGGATGCGGAGTCGGAGGCGTGTCGATCCGACGGCGACGGTGATGGCAAGGGGGTGGGAGGGCGCGACGCCGCGGCGGGAGGTGGTGGTCGAGCGAGCGAGGCTGTTGCGAGTGTTCGCGGCTGTCAGGCCGGACTAACCCGTCGCTCCAGGTCAGCGCTCCAGCAGGCTATTTATAGAGGTGCCCCTTAAACAGAGTAATTATTCATTGATTAGCACTGCGAGGAATAGGGGATTGCGCTTCTGATAGCTATCGTGCAAACGAGAATCGTCGCCGGCGCCGCGGCTTGTATCGCAACCAGCGACTGTCGCCGCCCGCCCCGTTAACCATGCTCACATTGTAATACTAATATTTAAATAAGAATATTTCTTCAGGTATCTATGAATTTTAACAAATTGTTAAGTGTAATTATTATATATGCCAATAAAGAAAATCGTAATATACCATATCAACCCATTAAAGTTATATGAAATAATTTTTTTTCCACATTAGTATAAAAGCTTACCCAAATCCCTTAAGTTAAACAATACGTATTTATAAAATTTCTTTAAAATCCGTTCAAATGTTTTGGAGATTAGCGTGAAAATCTGCCTCCTAAATAAGTGGCAGATGAACCTATACCAAGATAGATACGATAACGATACTGAGTGCATGAGATAAAATGAAACATGTATATACATGTGTTAATAAAAATTTCCTATTAATAGATTAATTTACCTAATAGGAAACAAATAGATTGAAAGAAGTGCCATCTCCTATAAACAAATGTTTAAAAGAGTCGACAAACCTACTGTGGTTAGTGGCACATAACGTTCTATTTTTTTCTCACAGCATTACATACATATAATGCGAGGTGTTGTTAATACTAAGCACTTAATGTCAGGTTCGCAAGCAAGTTCAGTGAGCTTATTACAAACCTAAAAACTTGATATGTTTAGGTCACTTGACTACAAATTTACCTGTTATTTTTGTGTTTTTAGTATCAATTTGCAGAGCAGCTCAATTTAATATGTATAACTGTCAGGTTTTAAGCGTTCATACTCGTAGTAAGTAATGTGTTAAGGTGTCAGTTCATATTAAATAAACTTTCATAAAAAGCAGAATGTTTTGGGAGGAGCTGGACACAGACCCACTCGAGGTGTATTCTAGTCCAAACGGTTTATTGCAGACGTTTATTTCAAAGTTTCTCTATTTTGCATTAGAGTTCTGTGCTTTTACCTTTTTCCTTTCTTACAAAACCTTAAGGGATGAGAAGAAGTTATACAACATTATATTCTTACTAAGTTTTTACACAGATAATTCTCTCAGCCCTGGAACGAATAAAAATTTGAAAGGAAAAATAAAATTATTGAATCTTTTAAAAGTATTTGACAGCTATTGGAGAATTAAAAAAGCTTTCAAAATTCAATTGCAGCACCGATTGTAATCTTCTAACTGTTAAATGGTACTAGTATAGAATCACAACGCGCTGTTATTCAACTGCTCGGAATAATATTATGTCATGACAGTTTCTTAGTATAGTCACAGGCATAGTCTAGGCCTTAGCGATTATGTGTCGCGTGTACTGCTTCCACCTCATGCATAATGCTCCCGGTTGTTATATTTATTTGAATAATTGAAATATGTTAGACTAACTTTTACCCGTAACTTTATCTGCGGTTCGACGGGTATATGTTCACTGAATCTCATCTACCATCTCATTTACAATCTATTATCATATAGTATCTGTAAATTTCATAGTAAATAGTTAAGTCGCTAAGAGGTAACAAGAAAAAACTCCCATATTATTATACCTAGTAAGAATTATGCATCGTAACATTATTATTAAAAATGTTCTCCTTAAATACATACAGAAATAATACTAAATACAATTCTAGGGATTATAATATACGTATACTAGGTACTTTAACTATCCCATAATATAAGATATTAACCATAATAAGATCAATGTACTCGCACAAAAGAAAAATAGTATTTCCATTATTTTTCTTTAATAGTAGTACTTAACTTTAACCATAATATACGTTGCGGTTTGCCGAAAAACATCGCGTATCATCCAAGGCCTTGTGTAGGTTATTGACCTTCGTTTAGTGTTACAAATATTATTTTACCGGTATGGGGTGCATTTTTTATAAAATGAATTATAATAATAATTTTAGTACAACCAGATTACCAAGACGTGAGTATTTATATTAAAATTGAATGTTGGTTCAATAGCAAATACATGGAATAATCTCACCAAGTATTAGCGCAGTGGGTAGGTAGTTATTACTTTTTCAATTAATGAAAATGAAATAGTAATACCGCCTATACTATCGGTATACGCTGGTAGGGTATTTGTAAGGGATGATAGGAGAGAAAGAGAGTAGGTCAGCTGGCCCACTGTAACGAATTCATCAAGAATTAATCACGATGTTTTCTTGGGAGGGCACCGTGAAAATTGGCCTAACAGGGCTAATAATGGGGTCGCTAGTCCCTGTTACTAATATCCCCATTCTTTTAATAGTTATTAAATATTAATAATGGTATTATATTTTTAAGATTATATAACTGTTATCATCGATACTATATTATCTATTATCAGGGCCGTGCCTGGGTATATGGCCGCCTGCGTGCCAGTCTGTATGGCCGCCCCCAGGATAACATTAAAAAAAACTACTTTAATTTTTAATGTTTATTATTATACACAGGGCATCAAACCGGGAAAAAAATCAGTTTTTGGTTAACCGAAATCGGCCCAGTAAACAACTTGTAACGATTTGGCCGCCTCTTAATTTCAGCCGCCTGCGTGCGGTGCACGCAATGAACGCCCGTCAGGCACGGCCCTGTCTATTATCAGACACCTTCAAGGGGGTTGAGAGTTTGTGGACACGAAGACAGCATTCTCATCATCAATCGGTGATAGGTTGATGAGCTGCTTAAGCAGCAATAGAACTGACTCGATGCCTCTTGCCATCAGAACCGAACCACGGTGCCATTTCGTGTCCAGTATTTTGTGACACCAAAGTTTTTTCATATCTTTATAAAAGTGTCGTACTTTGCTTTAGTAAGGAACTCGAGCAGTGTAATACTACTGATTTTAGTGCATTTTTACAAACCATACCTTATCTCTCATTTTTGTATAATTAAAATTAACGAGAATTAGTCTGCGTTTCCTATAAAATATACTGACCATTCGATGGCTACGGCTTTTGTCATATGGCGATATGGGTAGTTTAAGTTTCTCAATGAGAATGTTAGAGATTAACACTGTTGAGTTATTTCCACTATTTTCATGAACCTCTTGTAGTAACAAAATTTTGTGACGACTGTGCATTTTCAAGCAATCCTGTTGTTACTTGCAGCTGAAGGTTGAGCAGTTACTCTGTTATAAGAGACTTAAATTGTGCGAAATCCGAAGGTACTGAGCTCAAAGTGACCGGAGCAGAGCTGGCATTACCTAATTTGTCCTGGAATGTTGCCATTTTTGTGTTAATATGCTGCAATGACTGCTGTATAGACTTCATTGTTGAGAAATAAAGATTTTAAAATTTTACTTGAATGGGTAAAATACAGTAAAATTATAAATTCCTTATAAAGTAAAATAAATTAATGATCCATTTTTTTATTTTTTACGGTATTACTTGTTATTGCTTCATGCTACCTACAAAAAATATATTATTAAATACCTCCCAAATTTTTTTTTAATGAAAACTTAGATTTCTTAAATTATATGTAAGATGAACAGATTTTTTTTACATTAATATATAGATAGAATACTCTTTATTCCGACAATACATTTTCTTAGAATATTTCACAATGTTCTTTTATTTAAATTTTATTTTTGTTTACTTTTTATGTATATGTATGAGAAGGACTCGATTGAGAATGCATGTATGTAATTTGGTCATTTTAAGTCTTAAAATAGGTAATTTATAAAATATTATGAGGTAATTATGAGATTAACTGATAAGTGAACAAATATGTAATTTTTTCCGTTTATGAGATTATGGTATTAACCAAATTTATGCGAGCTAAGCTGCGGGAATACCTAGTATATCTTAATTAAACACAATAGGGGAAGTTACACAGTCGCCAACAAACTGCATAATTTTTTAATATTATAAAGCTTTGTAAAGTAACACAACCAACCTGTGTTCATATTTTATAAAATTTACATAGTAGTAATTTTGATGTTAAAATTCTAAATGGTCAATATTTTTAAATATAAATCTAAAATTACAAGCTAAATTTACATTTAAAAAAATACGTCAACAGTCAACTAGTAATGCACTTTCATAATGTAATGCATGCTTATCGTACATAATTTACATTGGACACATTAAAAAGATTTAATATACAATGGCGGATTTATCCTATAGAGGGATCTCTTATAGTCAACCCTTGAGAAGCTAAAACTATAGAATGTTCAAGGGTAAAAACTGTACAGCTAAAGTAAAACTGAATAATACCTAGTCAAAAATGTCCCATATATATTACAATAATAATATTGTATTTTGTATTTCTCGTACTATGTTACTTGTAAATGATTTTAAAAGGTGAGTATTTGAACATATATTTATCGTTATTAAAATATAATTTGCTCTATTATTGTATCTTAAGTACAAGGTGAAGATGTTATTTTAGTTTACTTCGTTGCTTGTCATACTCAGTTCAGGTTATATGTATTAGGAGTTATAAAAATAACCCGGTCTAACAAGCTATTAGTATACTAGTTGGAAATTATCGTCCCACGACGGTGTCTCCCTAGGATCATTATGTAGTTATCATTTTTTGTTGTTTCTAAACTGTAATTAGATCTGTCTTCGTGATCAGTCTATTTGTAGGTTATCGTGAATGGAGTGAATGAATGATTGCTTTATTTGTATACTATATAGTTTTAAATTAATTAAATAATTTTATTAAATAAAATTAATTAATTATATTAAAAGATAAATATAGTTTTTTAATATTAAATGTTCCTAAGTATTGGTAAAACTTTAAGTATATAGTTCTTATTCACAATATTTTCTGCGTAACTGGGATTTATTGAATTATGGGGATAAAATAGTCTTTTTTTTTACATTCCAAATATGTACTTCGCATGTATCAAAGCGTGGTTAAGCGGTAGAAATATCAACAAACAAACTCACTGTTACATTTATAATATTAGTCCTTACTATAATTATCCTAATAATTCTTTCTATTGTTATCCTTATGCGTATAGTACGGAGAGCTTGTCTTTATAGGTACCTGTTTTTCTTCTCATTTTTTATATAACAATAATTTAATTTACGTTTTCATTAAATAAATTAAATAGAGAATTTTTTTTTGTTTTGGTGAAAAGTTTATTTTTTATTTCAAAATTGCAACCAATTTTGATTTATTTTACTATTAGCCTTACTTTAATATTATTATTAAGTGATGTTATAAGTGAGTTTGAATATTTATTTTACCTCTGACGTACGAGTACGTACATACATATATTTAGCTATTTGTAGAATTACCTGAATTTTGTCCACATTCTTAATTATGTCCTCTATAGGTTTTATAATTTTGTCAAAGAGTCTAAATTATTATTTTAGCATTTGCCTTATGACTTATCAGCTAATGCTATTGATATGTTACTACTTACTTTTATCTAAGTAGATACCTATTATTAATAAAAAAAGTGATTCAATGATTGGGTTTTTACCTTTAGTAGTGTCATATAGCTATAACATAGTATTATGTAGTAGTATGTGTTATTTTCCATATTGTAAATAAAAGTACACTATAGAGAATTTTTATGGAAATTAACATGAGTAAATAGTTATTGCCGCAACGGAATGATTGTATTTTTCAAGATAAGGAGGTTCTAAATTCAATTGTATTTTTTTATGTTTGTTACTTCATAACTCCATCAGTTCTAATCCGATTTGGAAAATTCTTTTTTTTTCAGAAAGAGTATACATAAGACTGTAAGTTTTATTGGTCCCATAGTCATCAACTCAGCCTTTAAATGTCCACTGCTGAACATAAGCCTCACCCTTGGGGGGTTTTGTCAGTAGTCGACACGCTTGGCAGGCGGATTGGCAACCACAGTGAGGCTTCGGAGATGTTTCAAGAGGAACGC